>NC_053424.1:63063585-63380746 GCF_007990345.1 Gossypium hirsutum | reverse complement strand
ATAGGGGATACACACCCATGTGGCTAGGCCGTGTGTCTCACACGGCCACCAGACACGCTCGTGTTACAAGTCATGTGGACATTTGAAATGGAAGCACATGGCCTTGTCCTAGCCCATATCCAACCCCGTGTAACTCTCTGACTTGGGTCACACGGCCAACATACACACCCGTGTGGCTAGCCCATGTGCCCTAAAAATGGCCATAACACCCGTGTGCCAGGCCGTGTGCTAGGCCGTGCCAATCTTGTAGGGTATACTGACTAATGCCACACGACCAAGTCACACGCCCGTGTGTGAGGCCGTATAGAGCATACTGACTTGTTTTCAATTTCAACACCAAAGGACACACAGTCGTGTAACATGACCGTGTGTCACACACGGCTAAGACACACGCCCGTGTCTCTGGCCGTATAGACAAAAATAGGCTATTTACCAATCCATTTTTCCACCCATTTTGCACATACCTATACAAACTCAAATAGTTCCAATTCAAGACACAAATAAGCAGCCAAATATCATCAACCAATATTCAAATCATACCATTTCATTACCTACCATACAAGTCAAAAATATGTCACAATTCGCCATCTAACTACACACCTAATTCACATATACAACTCAATTTACTAAACCATTCTAAACATGCATTATCATTCACCAATTCACAAGCACATAACTTCCCAAATTATCAACCCTTTTAGCAATCAAATTACCTAATATCATTGAGCATTATAAATTCAACCTCATCACACAGTATAGGTCAATTATCAAACTCAAAATAAAACCATTTACACATTTATAAACATCATCAAATCATCATCATAAGCAAACTCAAATGGCCAAAATACATGTTCATCAAACATATCAAATTGAATCAAGCCTATACATGTCATATACCATATTTACACAACTTCAAAAGTACCAAAATAAATGTCTGACCAAAATACTATAAAACATGGAAAAATAAACAAAGTAAGCTATAAAGCTTAGTAAGTTCATACGTAAATATGAAATAAGCTCATCATTCATTAATATTTCTAAATAGATAACATAAATTGCATTAAAGAATCAATCATTAAGTTAACATAAAGTTCTCAACTTCCATTAGTTCGTTATTTGAATAGTTTTTCGTACATACCTGTACCAATACTTATCTATTTCTCACCAATTCACTTATCAAATCACTTCGAGTTTATAGATACTTAAAGTACGAGTACATTGAATTTTCGATGCCATAGTCCAATTATGGTCTTACACATACATTTCCATGGCCCTGCTATGGTCTTACACTCACATGTCATAACCCGGTTATGGTCTTATTAGCCAATTGCTATAGCCCAGCAATGTTCTTATTTGGCAACTCGCCTTACTTAAATCGTACATTTAATTCGAAATCTTCCAAATTTTACCAATAAGATAAGTACAACCATAATACATCCATCAATTAAATAAATGTACATTTTAGTTCAATTATACGAACTTACCTCGTGTACGAAAATGATGAAGCAGACTGACTATTCCCCGATCTAAGTATGAATTCCTCTTTTCTTGATCTATAAGTAATCAAAATCAGCTTATTTATTCTTCTAGTTATTCATTCAATCCAAAATATGCATTTTAGCTATTTTATATATTAGCCCCTAAACTTTCACATTTTTACAATTTAGTCCTTATTACATAAAATCACAAATTTATGAAATTCAACACTAACCCATGCTAGCCGAATTACCATTGTAACCCTAGCAGCCCATATTTTCCATTTATTTCACATTTTAACGACAAAGTTTCAACATTTCTCAATTTAATCCCTATTTTGCATTTTTCTCAAAAATCACTTAACACAACTTATTTATCTATCAACAAGCATTCATAATCTATCAAGAAACTTCAAAACACATGCTTATTCATCAATGAAGCATTTAAAATCTTTAACAATTTTCCAAAATAGTCCCTGGGCTAGTTAGACTAAGTTGCAACGATCTCAAAAATGTAAAAATCATTAAAAATGGGATAAAAATCGTACCTAATTGAGCATAGATAGCATGGCCAAATATTGAAGCTAAGAAAATGGCTTCTTCCCTTTTTAAAATCAGCTAGTTGAAGATGATAATGAATAAAAATGGCTTTTAGTTTATTAAATTATCATTTAAAACAAATTTACCAAACTAACCTTAAAATTATTTCAAAATTTCAATAACACCAAGCCATTAACATCCACTATCTAATTAATGGTCTAATTATCACTTAATGACCTTAACTTTAAGATTCTATAACTATTTTACACATTTAGCTAATAGAACAACACTTTTGCACTTTACGCGATTTAGTCCTTTTTACCAAATTGACTAACCAAACGGTAAAGTTTCTTAATGAAACTTTCACACAATCACTCAATAATGCTGTAAACATTAAAATATTAATAAAATAAATATTTTGACTTCAAATTTGTGGTTCCAAAATCAGTGTTCTGATTTGACAAAAAACAGTTGTTACAACCTACGTGACAACGCATCAGCAATAATATTTTCTTTACCTTGTTTGTACTTGATGACATAGGGAAAAGTTTCAAGAAACTCTACCAATTTCAAGTGTCGTTTGTTCAACTTATGCTGCCCTTTCAAATACTTCAATGACTCATGATCATTGTTAATAACGAATTCTTTTGGCCAAAGGTAATGTTGTCACTTTTCCAACGATCGTACTAAGGCATACATTTCTTTGTCATAAGTCGGGTAATTCAAAGAAGAACCATTCAACTTCTCGCTAAAGTATGCCACAGGACTTCCTTCTTGCACCAATACAGGATCAATGCCTAAACCTGAAGCATCACACCCAACTTCAAAGGTTTTAATAAAATCAGGTAAAGCTAATAATGGAGCATTGGTGAGTTTTTATTTTATCAAATTAAAGGAATTTTCTTGCTCATCTCCGCACTGAAAGTGTAATATCCCGAATTAAGGCCTAATCAGAATAGTTGTTTCATGACCACAAATCCGAGATAGAAATAATTATTTTATGATTATTTTGAGGTCTATGATATGATTGCATGATTGTGTGAAAATTTCATGAAGAAATTCTATGCATAAAGTGCTTAATTTGAAGTTAGGGACTAAATTGAATAAGTTGCAAAACTTGCATTCTAGAAGTTTCTAATATGAAATTGGTTTGAAATATTAATTAGGAGGTCTTAAATAGAAATTTGACCAATTTCAAAGTTTATGGACAAATATTGGACATGAATGGAATTTTTGGAAAGTTTAGTAGTAAGGGCATTTTGGTCATTTAGGGGTAAAATGAATTAAAATACAAAATTAAAAGCCAATTTTGCTCATCTTCTTCACCATGGACGTGTATACCAAGGGAGACTCCATGGCTAGGGTTTCCAAGCTTCGAAACTCGATTGTAAGTCCGTTCTAGCCTCATTTTTAATGATTTTTACGTTTTTGGAGTCCTGGTAACTTGATTTAGCTTATGCTAGCAATAATTCAACCTAGGGTTCATATTTGGAAAAATACCCATAGGTGAAATTTGTGTATTTTGGTGTTTTATGATAGAATATGAGGTTTTAAATTATGTTAGACAACTTGTGCTACTCGGTTTTAAGTGAAAACGAGCAAAATGGCTTAATCGGTAAAAATACCTAATAGTCATAAGTACATGATAGAGTGAGAATTTGATGTTGCCATAGAAGGGAAAAATGATCAGCATGTCATAAAACATAATAAAATAGGATGAAGTTTAATTTCTGAACCTTGGGGAAAAAGTGCAAATATGCAAAAGTTTAGGGGTCAAAATGAAAATTTTTAAAAATATGATTTTTGGACCCGTATGAATAGTGTGACTAATTATTAGGCTAAATGTGATATTATAGATGAAGGAAATCGAGATTTGGGCTTAAATTGGGAAAATACAAGGTTATGGACTAAAATGATAAATTGTTGTTTCTGGATCGAGGTAAGTTCGTATGATAATAATAATGCAATGTTATGTTTGAATTATATTTCTTACTATTATTGCATATATTTTTTGATTTAATATATTGGAAAAGTTGATGGAATGGTGTTTATGTTGTGGAAATATGATATGAAAGAATGTTACATGAAATGCAAGAAAATGAAGATACATGACAAGTGATATATGAAATATGTGATTTATGTTATGTAAATTCTTAAAAGTTGATTTGATATTTGAGTTGTGTCTTATTATACTATGAATGGACAATTGGTACTATGGATAGTGAGATCGACACTTCGAGTAAATTCGTACATAAATAATCTATCGATTCTTTTATGTTATTATATTTTGATATCATATGAAATGTGGCTGCCTATCAAATGGTTATTTGATGTAAATTATGAATTTAAATTGATTACGGACAATTTAGTAAAATGTTGAAAAGCGAGGAATTTCCCGATTGAACCTTCGAAATAAAAACTATACGAATGATCTATTGTGAGGTCGCATATGTAGTACTAAGTGCAGGCTACTATGCGTACCCGAAAACTGTGATCACGTGTGTAGTACTAAGTGCAGGCTACTACGTGTATTAGATGGTGAGGTCACGTGTGTAGTACTAAGTTCAGGCTACTACGTGTACCAGACTGTTGGTCTCATGTGTAGTACTAAGTGTAGGCTACTATGCGTACCAGATAGCTTCGGCTACAAGTGTGGAAATGGGAAAATGTGCAGGCAATTGTGTATCTGTTATTATTCCGATGAGTTCAACGAGAAATCGATTAAATGAAAATACATATGAAAGTGATTATGTGATGAACAAGTGCAAGTATATGTTTATTTGAATTTATGAGCAATATGCTCAATATTTGAGCGAACCTCGGTAAAATGGAATGGATTAAGTGAAATTGTGTAAAAGTGAACTTTAGTAGTAAAACAATATTAGACAGCAGCAGTGCATGACTTTGAAAATTCACCAAAAATTGTGTAATTTGAATTAAATTTTAAAAAAAATTATGGAAATAAATCTTAATGAGTCTATTTTCACATGAAAGAAACAAGGGAAGCAAAAGAATTCTATATTGTGTGATATTTGAATTCTTGTGAAACAGGGTCTGAATGAATTCGAGATCCCCTGTTCTAACTTTATAAATTCACCATAAATTGTAAAAAAATTATTGAGAGTCATACCTTACATTCATGGATTCCTTATTGAATCTAGTTTTAAGGGAAATAAACAGCATCGTTGTTGGAATTCTGTACAGGGAGAAATTCGATTCGTAGTGCACAGGGATCAGAGTAGTCATACCCTGAAACAGGGGAGACTTTAACTAATAAACTATACTAAATGGCCCGACCAAAAATTTTAGAAAAACATTAGTAAGTATACATATGAGTCTAGTTTCATAGAAAATTTACGGAATTGGATTTCGAGTTTTTTAACTTGAGATATGATTTTTTTTAACACTGGGACTCCAGAAAACAGCCTGTCCTGAATATGTGTAATTGTACAATTATAGTGTTTTCTCTTGAAAAGCATGGTAATAATTGCTTATTATTTTCATATGAACTTACTAAGCATAAAGCTTACCCATCCTCTCCACTTCTTTAGTATTGGCAGGTCGGCTCGGGGTTGGAGATCGTCGGAGGCAAAATCACACTATCAAACTATCATTTTTGGAAAATTAATTCAAATATTAGAAATATCAAGTGAGTGGCATGTATAGGAAGCTGGTTTGTGATATGTATTTTTATTATGATTTTGATCATACGTATCAGTCTGCATTGAGTTATCGTATAAAATCATGAGATGTGGTCCTTATCCATTATGGTTTATAAGTTTAATTAATCGTGCCATGTCCTATGTTTTGATGTGATGATATAGTTAGCTTTGTTTGTTATGCATGTGTTCGAAAAGTTTTGAATTAAATGAAATTTTATGGCCCAGTTTTCGTCTATGTGTATTGTTAAGTCTGGTAATGCCTCATGCTCTGTTTCGGCCTTGGATACGGGTAAGGGGTGTTACAGGAAGTTCAAATTCTTTTTAATGATTCCAGTTAAAGGTGCGGCCAAAGTACTAAAATTCTTAACAAACCTTTGATAGAAGCTAGCTAGTCCATGAAAGCTTCTAACTTGACTTACACTTGTCGGTCTTGGCCAGTCTCGAATAACACTCACCTTTTTTTGATCAACTTCGAGGCCTTTGGAAATCACTACAAAACCTAAGAAAACAAGTTTTTCAGTACAAAATGAGCATTTTTTAAGATTAGCAAATAACTTTCCATTGCATAAAACCTCTAAAATCAAACCTAAGTGCTGCACATGATCATTTAAATTCTTACTATAAATCAAAATATCGTCAAAATAAACAACACAGAATTTACCAATAAAGTGTCACAACACATAATTCATCAACCTCATGAAAGTGCTTGGTGCGTTTGTTAGGCCAAATGGCATGTCTAACCACTCATACAAACCATATTTCAATTTGAAGGCTGTCTTCCACTAATCGCCTTCTTGCATTCAAATTTGATGATAATCGCTCTTCAAATCAATCTTTGAAAAAAATGCGTGAACCACTCAACTTGTCCAACATGTCATTAAGTTGGGGTATCAAATGCCTATATTTAATGGTTATCTTATTGATAGCTCAGCAATCGACACACATAAGCCATGTACCATCTTTCTTTGGAACCAACAACATAGGTACGACACAAGGACTTAGACTCTCACGAATGCAACCTTTCTCCACTAATGCTTCAACTTGTCTTTGCAACTCCTTAGTTTCTTTAGGATTGCTTCGATATGCGGGTCGATTTGGTATAATGGCACCAGGAATAAAGTCAATTTGATGCTCAATTCCTTGAAGAGGTGGTAATCCATTCGGTACATAATCGGGTCTTGGAATTCTTGTAACAATGAAATAATAGAAGATGACAAAGTCTCATCGAGTTTGTTAGTATTAAACAAGGCTTCCTTGTACACAAGTACAAGCAGTGGATGTCTAAGAACTAAAGTTCTCCTAACCTCTCTCTCATTGACATAAAAACTCACTTTTTTAGTTTCTTTCTCTTTTTTTTTCTTGATTTCTTTTTATTTTACCTTAGACTTTTTTTTCTTTTTGTTGCTCTTTTCTTTTTCACTCCCATCATTCTTTTCTTTTTCTTTTGATTTTTTTTTCACTCTCTTCTTTCAAAAAAATTTGATCTTCGTAAACTTGCTTTGGTGTCATTAGAGCTAAGGTAATAGCTTTGTCATTGTGCTTGAATGAATAGCAATTGGTGTAGCCATCATGCACCACTCATTGATTGTATTACCAAGGCCTCCCTAGCAAAAGATGTCCAGCATGCATGGAAACAACATCACAAAGTACTTTTTCGCTATACTTGCCAATGGAAAAAGGAACTACAACTTGCTTGGTCACCTTGATCTCCCCACCATCGTTCAACTATTGCAACTAATATGGCTGAGGATGTTTAAGTGTTGGCAATCCAAGTGTTTCCACTATTGCATTACTTGCGACATTAGTGCAACTCCCACCATCAATGATTACACTACATACCTTTCTTTGAACATGGCATCGGGTGTGAAAGATATTTTCTCGTTGTTGTTCATCTTCTGAGGCATGAATATTCAAACTCTTTTTTACCACAAGAAGTTCGCCACCAACAGCATATTCAATTTCATTTGCATCATCTAATGGCGATAAAGACTCATCATCAGATTCATCTGCAGTCTCAATTTCTCCATTGTCTCTAAGGACCATCGTAGGGACAATGGATAGCAATATGCCCTTGGTCTAGACACTTGAAGCACTTGACATCTCGCAAACGATATGCAATGTCACTTGGCTTTTGGAATTTGGATGGTCTGGATTTGTCTTTTGCTAGGATGGTTACATCCTTTTTAAAAAATGTTTGTCCCCATTTTGAAGCAGAACTAGTGTTGGATGCCATTCGAAACACTCATTTCTTCTTGAGTTGCCACTCAATTTTTATGGCCATATGAACCATATCAGCCAATTCAACATAATGTTATAGTTCAACAACATTAGCTATTTCTTGATTTAAGCCGGAAAAAAAAAACCTTGCCATGGTAGCCTCTTGGTGTTCATCAACATTGGCTCGGATCATAGTTATCTCCATCTATTTGAAATAATCTTCCACACTCCGATTTCCTTGTGAAGGATATTGGAGTTACTGGAACAAGTCCCGCTGGTAATGACTAGGAGCAAATCTTTTTCGCGTGAGTGCCTTCATTTCAGCCCATGTTTCCATGAGTCATTCTCCATTTCATCTCCTATTCATCGTTAGTTGATCCCACCATATAATAGCATAATCTGAAAATTCGATGGCTACGATTTTTACCTTTTTTGGTTCTGAATATTTATGGCACTCAAAACCAACTCTATCATTTTTTTCTATTCCAAATAAGCTTCAGGATCGGTTCTTCCTTGGAATGAAGGAATCTGCACCTTAATATTTTCAAGATTGTTATCAACTTGCTCTGGCCTCCTTGGCTATTGATTTCTACGATCATTTCGTCTCACATTTCGTTCTGACACTTGATCACTTTCCATTTCACTATTGCCATAGTAGTCATCTCGATAATTTCTTACAAGTGCTTGTTGCTGTTCAGCATTAGGAACATGAGGTTATTGATCTCGAGGTGGAGGTGAACGGCCTCGTTGTGGTTGTAAATAGGCTCGTTGTGGAGGTGAACGACCTCGTTGTGGTCTCCCCTCTAACTGATCAAGCCGTTCTTGGATGGGCTCTAATTGATTTTGCATCATGCGTTCTATCTCTCTTAGCAACGCTTGATAAGCCAAGTTTGGAACTCCCCCTCCTTCTTTAGGATTATTCCTTATAGGACTCCGTGACATGATTTCTATTAACCACAAAATAATGTTAATAATGAAATATTCCTTACAAAATCAAACCTCTCGATTTTCTCTCGGAAAGGAAAAAAATTACTCGTGTTTCACTCAATTTTGGCTTTTTCTCACTCTTTTAATCTCACCACTCGTGGCTTTTTTCCTCTCAAGTTCTTCTCAAAGTTCTGGATCAAACTAGTTAGGACCTGATCAAAGAACACTTCCAACATTTGGTTAACAACAAATAGTTGATATATGATAGGATAGGTTCAAAAAATAAATAGAAAGGGAAAAGGTAACAAGGTTTTTTGATTCGAAAGATTTCAGTAGTGTGACAACTTGTTGGAAAATATAAGATATACTCCAAGATATAATTTTTTTACAATTATTTTTTCAACTTCAATTTTTGTTTTCAACTTCAAATTGTTGCTGTTGTTTTTTTCGAATTTTTTTCACTTTTTTCTTTCTTTTTTTATATTTCTAATACGATACCTGGATTAGATTTTCGTAGCTCTATACCAAATGATGCGTGCACGTATTCGTGAATTCAATTAGAAGATGCTAAATTTCCCGATCATCTAATTTCAATATCGTTTCAAGTTGAAATTCAAAATGAAATTGTTAGTAATGGAAAATAGGTTGAATGAAAACAACAAAGAAGGTTTCGGAAGGATGACTTGTACGAATTAAACACTTAAAAAAGAACCAATGAATTAATGATCCTGACCCGATTTCTATAAAGAGAAATAATAAACAAGTCTTGAAAAAGAAGTAACTGTGACCCGCTATTTAGCAAAATAGGAACCAGCAGTATGTTAGAACGTCACACTTCAGAACAAAGAAAGAAAGGATAGAAGTGATAATAACTCTCATATTTAATAACTCTCATGCACACAAATTAAATGAACAAGCAACTTAAACCATACTTGAAGTAAATTAACAAATGAGATGATTTAATGCATGACCTATTAAATATGAAAAAAACACATAATGCAAATCTTAAAAGATGCTAATGTATTAATGCAAAGCATTAACTAAAGACACATTCAATAAACAAGAAACATAATGCACATTTTTAAAAGATGTAGATGTATTAATGCAAAACATTAAATAAAGATGCATTTAACAAAAAAAAACATAATGAAGTAGATCATTAAACAAAGATGCATTTAACAAACAAAACACATAATTAAAAATTGAAGAGTTTGATCAAACTAATCAAACTGTCACATGCAACACATTGCATGAAATTGGATCATTATCTTGAGTCCAATAAAAATTGGACTTCTCATGCTCGGCCCAAACGTGCTGAATCAACCTTAACATCGCCTCTTTGAGCTTATTGGATCTAGCTCGAGTCATAGGCCCAACGAGAATTTCAATTGGATTTCTTCTTGTATTCTCCTCATTTTTCAACCCAATTGGTATTGACATAGACAACTTTAATTTTGTTCCAATCGATTCTTTATCAGATGCTCCCATGCATGTATCAACAATCTTCACTCCAATCCCGCATAACACACCATATCTCGATTAAACTCTACCCCGCGTTCAATCAGATCCAAGTATTGAATATCAACAAATTTTCTCAAATAACTTACACATTTATAATCAAATATATCTACTATAGTATTTCATATCATCCACTATATCATATAGATGCTAAATTTTAAATTGTACAAACTTACCAGGCTAAATTGTAGAAAGGACAAAGTATAGGGGCTATTTGGTAATTTTTCCTTCTCAATTTTTCACTCGTTCTTGATCTAAATTAACAATTTCATTCAATTTATTAATTTAGATAGTAAAACTAATTCATTTTATACAATTTAGTCATTTTTGACATTTTTACAAAATTGCCTCCAATATTTTACTTTTATTCATTTTAGTCTCTAAGCCTAAAACACACAAATTAACCATTTTTATTGAAAACCCATGCCAACCAAATGTTCATAGCTTCCAATAGAGCCCATATTTATAAAAATTTCACATCAAGTCCTAGTATTTTTATTATTTCAATAATTTAATCCCTAACAGTTAAACTCATCAAAAATCACTTAACAAAATACTTATAAATAACAACTAATACATCAAATTCATTAGTTAACATCTAAAATCACAAAGATTCATCAATGGCAACATTCAAAATCTTTAACAGTTTCAAAACGAAAGTAAGGGCTAGCTGAACCTAATTGCAACAATCTCAAAAACATAAAAATTATTAGAAACAAGTGAAAAACATACTCACATGCATCCATTGAAGCTTGTTCGAAGCTTCAAAATCACCAACAATGGCTTTCGATCAATGTAAAAGAGAATAAATTAGGAAGACAACCTTTCGTTTCATATATTTTAACCTTTTCTTTATTATAATAATAAATTAACTTATAAAACATATAAAATTAAAAGATTTTAAAGCTTAAAATCGTCCCACTATATTAGGTACGGGTAAATTATCCATTAAGGCCATCCAATTATGATTATTTATTAAATTAACACCTTTAAACTAATAGCGATTGACTTTTTCAACTTTTATGATTTAGTCCTTTTTAATTAATTAACTATCGAAATATTAAAATTTTTCAACGAAACTTTAATACAACTTTTATAACACTTCGAAAATATTTTATAAATATTTATGGCTCATTTTATAGAAACGAGATCCCGATACCTCATTTTTTAAAATCACTTGACTTTAAGGTCTTACTAGTTGAACCTAATTGTTCTTCCATTTAACCAAAAATCATTAATCAAATTTTATTATTACACCATATAATATTTTTAAATATTAAATGATAATATTTACGGACTCACACATCAATTTTGTTGTCCTGAAACCACTATTTTGACACATCAAAGAAATGGGTTGTTATAGGGTGTTACATAAGCTCTCCTTTAACACACTGATTTGTGCATAATTGCAGCACCCTAGACCATTCACCTTTGCAACCTTTGCTTCAATGACCAAAGCTCAAGTAAACTTTTGTTTACCTTTGTCCAAGCGTGTAGAAACTCCTAATTGATTTGGCAATTTGCATACACATCAAAAGCAATGCAGATATATTACAAATAACAACAAACACAATCAAATCACTTTAGAATCACAAATCTAAGCTTCTCATTCACAATACCGAAAATTAGGTAGTTTTGCTGGAATAGAAGTTTCGACACTAAAATATCGTTTCTAATCCTTAAATTTATTTTTGAACTTCCTAAATGTCCTTTAATTATATATCTAAACTATCAATTTCATTAAATTACTCGGATATAACTTTTCTGAAAAATTAAGCTTGTATGAACATAAAAAAGGGAAAATATCCAATTCTTTAAAATTCTTTGAATATTTGTTAAATTAAGATTAAAAACCTTTTACTTAGATGAAAATAAGTTGAAAATCACTTTAAAATAGTAACTTAGCTTAGTATTACGAGATCTATAGTTTTCAAGAAAAAAATCGATTTAAAATCATAAGATATATTGTGATCTTGATTAAATCAATTAAAACTCAAACTGAATTAACAACATAGTTTAATCATAAAAAGTCAAAATGTTACCTCAATTTGAAGTAACAGACAAGTTTAGGATCAAATTTGGCCAAAAATGGGTTGAAGAACAATGGTGAAACTAAAGGAGGAAAGATAAATTTTCATTAAAACTGAAGGAGGAATTCGTGTTTGGAAGGCTAGAAATTCTAAAAGGATGAATCAATTTTGAGAAAAAGCTCAAATTTGGATTTTGGGAAAATTTTGAATGTGAGATAAAAATGAGAAGGAAGGAACGGTGGGTAGTATAAATATCCAACCAATTTTCAAAAATTGGGAATTTCCCTTTTAGCCACCTCCAGTTTCTTCCCATTTTCAAATCAGTCCTTATTTTCAATTAAACACATTTTCTAAATTATTTTCAAATTTGATTTCATTTTTAAATCCGTTTTAAGAAAATTAATTCTCAGACACCTAATTTTAATAGCCTCACCTAGACATTTAATTCAACTAATCACTATGATCCTAATTTCGATATCCCGATCCAACTCTCAGTTAATTAACCCGATTCTAATAACCCAATTTTTGGGATGTGATAGTTTTCAAGGGGAAAACTTGGAAGAGATTGATCTAGATCTTGGGTGCAAAAGTGAGCTTGTTATACCAATGTGTGTTAGGATTGTTGGGCATAATACCCTTTGTAACACCCCTTACCCGAGACCGTCGCCGAAGTCGAGCACGAAGCGTTACCTGACTTAACTTACTAATTCAGGGCATAAAATTTGCTTTTAAAATTAATTTATTTACATTCATTCAATATGACCATAAAAAGGGCCCTCGAGATCCTAAAACATGCAATTGAAACGGTTTGGGACCAAACCGGGAACATTAAAATTTTTTCGAATATTTAGACAAATCAAAACAATTTACTTCATGATTCCTTATAAAACTGCCCACCTGTGTCATAGTCACTAATAAATCATAACTCAAGTCACAAAACTCAAAATTTAAATTCGTGAACTTTCCCTGAAACTAGACTCATATATCTTCTTACAAATTTGCTTCCAGAATTTTTGGTCCAGCCAATTAGTACAGTTTATTAGTTAAAGTTTCCCCTATTACACTGTTTGACTACTTTGACCTCTCCTCACTACGAATCAATTTACTCCCAGTAAAGAATTCAAATAACCATTCCATTTATTTCTCTTGAAAGTAGATTCACTAAAGAATCTAGAAATATAAACTATATCTCCTAATTATTTTTTTAAAATTTTTAGTGAATTTATAAAGTCAGAGCAGGGGATTCAAAAATTGCGCTAACATTGTCTCACTAAAATTCAAATATCTCTTAATATACACTTCTCTTGCTTACTCTATTTCTTTCATATGAAAATAGACTCAAGAAGATCTAATTCTATATCTCATTCATCACCTAATTCCATTTCTACTATTCTTGGTGATTTTTCAAGATCACGTCACTACTGCTGTTCAATACTATTTTAATGCTAATTTCACTTTTTCATGATTCCTTTGTATTAACTACCATTTAGGCATACATAACACCAAAACATGGTCTTCATTAGCGATTTCAATATCTAATCATTATAAAATATTTAAATACCATTCTTTAGTCATATCATAAGGACATACACACAAAATGGCTAAGTCCCTATACATGCTATAAACTAGAACGTTTGTAAATGAAGATACTCATTTGGTAACTTGATAGTCGATAATGTGAAGTGATCTCTGACGACCTCCAACCCGAGCTTACTTTTAAGTACTCTGAAACATGGGAAAGTGAAAGAAGTAAGCTTATAAAGCTTAATAAGTTCACATGTAAAATAATAAGCATTAGCAATCAATTTAACTTACTACTATGCTGTCATAATTTGCTTAAATAATGTTTAGTTCTTACTTTCCCATCTTACTCATCGGTAACCTTACCAAAGGCTCAGAATACAAAATGCACCTTACTTAATAGCTTGCTTACATACCTACAACATCTCACTTAACACATGAGTACTCTTTAATAATATAGGCATATTGCCAATCATGTCATAAAGTGCCACAAGCATAACTGAAAACTCATCACTTACTTAATACTTGATAATCTCAATTACTTACAATCTCAATATTAAATAAGCCTTAAATGCATACATGTACTCTTTCTTCATGTTCTCACCTTGTCGTTTCTTTGACTTACTCTTTGGATTACTCGGGAACTTTTTCCTTTTTTAACTTACCATTGCCATGTCTTGACATGGTCTTACGTGGTATCCTTGCCTTATGAACTCACCAATGCCATGCCTTGGCATTGTCTTACATGGGACCTTTGCCTTATCGTAACTCATCAATGTCATGTCTTGACATGGCCTTACATGATTTCCTTGCCTTATAGAACTTATCAATGTCATGCCTTGGCATGGTCTTACATGATATCATTATCTTACCAAATGCCATGTTCCAAACATGGTCTTACATGGTATCCCTGTCTTAGTGCCAATGCCACATCTTGATGTGGTCTTACATGGAGTCCTTAATCAATGCCGATGCCATGTCTTGACATGGTCTTACACGGGATCCTTGCCTTACCAATGCCATGTCTTGACATGGTCTTACATGGTATCCTTAACCGTCAATTCCTCCTTAAATGCCATGTTATGAACATGGAATTTTCCTCAATTCTTCCTTAATTGCCATGGTACAACCATGGACTTTGAGATATCATTGCCTTGTCAAGTCATAGCTGAAACATACTTGCTTAAATTTTCAAGGTTAGTCGCATAACTCAATGATAACAATACTAATAACAATAATTGCATAATAATAAAATGCTACTCAACTTACATACTTACATTCTCAATCTCATCATATCATCAACTTAACTTATTCTCATCAAACTATGCTAGTCAATACTTTCATGTTATCATACAAAGCCATAATACAAAATATGGTCTTACAAATAAATTATACAAGTTCTCTTTTCAATATCGAATTATTATCGAACATTAATCATTATATCTGAAACTCAATACTAAAGTATTTATGGCCAAAATATCAATTTATCATTCAAATATGCATAACTAAATGCTTATTAAACATATGAACTTACCTCGATACCAAAATGACCATTTTAGCAACTTTCTCGATTTGCAGTTTTTCTCCCTTTCTTGGTACAAATCTCACTTTTCGAGATCTAAAACATCAAATTTCACTTAGTTAATTAATGTACTATTCAAAACATTCTCTAACTCAAACTTTGGCAAAATTACAATTTTGCCCCTAAACCTTTGCAGAATTATGATTTTTCCCCTAGGCTCGAAAATTAAAATTTATCCCTTTTTCTTATGCTTTATGACACACTGAACATTTTTCTCTTCTATGGCAACATCAAATTCGCATCTATCATGTACTTATGAACATTAGGTATTTTTATCGATTATGTCGTTTTACTCGTTTTCACTTAAAATCGCTTAGTAAAAGTTGTTTAACATAATTTCAAGCTTTATATTCTACCATAAAACATCAAAATAAACACATTTAACCTATGGGTATTTTTCCAAATATGAACCCTAGCATGAATTACTGCTAGAATAAGCTAAATCAAGTTACCGGAACTCTAAAAACGTAAAGAACATTAAAAATGAGGCTAGAACGGACTTACTATTGAGCTTGGAAAGCTTGGAAACCCTAACCATGGCTTCCCCCATGCTATGTTCGGCCTCCATGAAGAAGATGGACCAATTTTGGCTTTATTTTCCCTTTTTAATTCTTTTAATTACTAAATGACCAAAATGCCCTTAAAGGCTTTTCTTTCAAATTTGTCCTATTCTTTCCCATTTTTGTCCAAACTTAGATATAATGGTCTAATTAATAAATAAGGACCTCCAATTTAAGAACCCATTTCAATTAAATCCCCTTTATTATCTAGAACACACATTTTGCTAATTTTACAATTTAGTCCTAATTATCAAATTAGGCAGTTACACATAAAATTTCTTCACGAAATTTTCACACAATTATTCAATCAATGAATAAACCTTAAAAATTAATTGGAATAAATTTTTTTGAACTTGGATTCATGGTTTCGCAACCACATTTCGTTTAGGCCCTATTTCGAGATGTTACATTTCTCCCCCTTTTTAGGGATTTTCGTCCCCGAAAATCTTACATACAAATGGATTCGAAATTGATTTCTAGCAACACTTTCAAATTCTCATTCAGCCTTGGAATACCCAACATTTTACTTCTTAAACTAAAGCTCTGAACTGGAATACCTACTGATAAGTAACTAACCTTATTTTATCATTAACCTTATACTCTCTGATGAAACGCAACTAACTCTTCTTTTCTTACCAAAATGGAAATTCTCTGCCACTAAGGTACTTTCAAAAAAAAACTTGTTTCTCTTTTGACTGTCAATATTCTTACCTTTCTATTTTACAATTTTTGATAATCTGTCTCTGATTTTTGTAGTTAATTTTCACTTTCCTTTAATCCTTTCTGCTCAATTTAATTCTATGAATTTCTCTTCCTCAATTCAACTATCAGTACAAAGGTGACATGCAGTAACATTTAGCAATCTCATGGTCAAAACTCAAATAATCCTTCAGTAGAAAAACTCATTCGTACTAAGAAAAATACACAAACTTCTTCAAGCAATCAACCATAGCTTATTTAACCTTTCGGTGATAATGCTAATTCTGTTGCACAATTCTTCGAAATATCCTCACATTTTCACACAAAGATCAATACTAATTGTAATAGCTTCTGAGATACTTGAAAATCGGCTTCAACTATCTAAAAGTTCAAGTATTGGATTCAAAGTCTGGTACATAACATTTCACACTCTTACTAGTATAACTAAATCAAGTTATCATCCATCTCTTTACTTCTCAAATAATCAAATAATTATCACTGTGCTAGGCATCATAACTGTTGCAAAATCTCTTGATTTCTCATTAACACATTTCTAGAAACCATAAACTCTTTATTCAAACCAAGCTGAATCATAATGGATGCTACAATTGTCAATATCTTCAACTGTTTATACTTTATTAGCATAAATTCAAGCCAAACTAAACTTCATACAATGAGAACTTTAACAATCAAACAACTTGGATTTGCAAAAATATACCTCTGATGCAACCATTCTGATATGCGTATACAACTCTGTACCATAACCTCTAGAATATGTATTATTTACTCGGGTCATTTATCTATTTATACATGAAAAATCAGTATTTACCTCTGAAGCCATGAATAATTCAAACATACATATAACTCAATCAATTGCTCAATTGAATCAGTCTCAACTAAAAGACAATAACTTTTCAACAATTGTTCTTCTCTATGCTGTCATGATATCTCAAGCATACATTCTGTTGTGATTTCTTTAAAGATCTAATCACAAATCATTATTACTGCATAACTCGAAAGAACATAGTATTCAGTCTTTAGCTCACTGATATATATATCAAGATTATGCGAAAAATGAAAATCAATACACAGGTCTGAACTGAACTACACTGAGGTCACAATACTTATACTACTCAAAAATCATAATGCCATAATAAGACTGACTTCTTAATTACTTTAGTAAATAATGTCCCGAGTGAAAATAAAACATCCTGGTCATCTGAGAGATTTAAACACAAATTTCAATAACAATCAGTACGAAAGTAGAATCTTTATACTTCTTATAACTATACCTCTATACTTTCATTATTAGGCTCGAACTCATAATCATCATAAACATACTCATAATAAGAAGAAACCATTTTCATCAATAGAGCATTTTCTGCTAATGTCTCATGGTTGATACTTTGAACAGTAATTTATTAATAAAACCGAGATAATAAAATCTCAGAACATGGAGCTAAACAGAATTCCTGGTAACCACATCTCATGCAAAACAATTAAGGTTTCAATAGCATCTCAAAAAATTTCCAAAAGGAAAGGATAATACTCACAAGCACTGGGAACAACTATGACAGAAGCCATAAAATTTTCCTTTACTTTCATTAAGCAATAGTTAACAATACAGATCACTAACATCATACAGATCTTACTGCCAACCTTCCATTTGCACGCTGAAGTAGAAAATTGGAATAGATAGAGCAATATCAATCACAGCTCAAACAAACTATAATGCTTTCATCTGTCTGTAAATTTAACTAACATTCTCATACTGCAAGAATTGCATCTATGATCTTGCATATGTTTATATATATCTCTGAAAGTAAATGTACACATATAATAGTCGAAAAAGATTTTTCTATAATTTCTCAACTATAAACTCTACATTCAACTATTAATACGACTCAATTATTATCCCTCTGTCTAATTCTGTCATTACTGAATTCACATTATCTCATTCACAGTTGGAATTTATTCGGAAGAAAATCTAGCAATCATATACCTTACACATCATACTTGAATGAGTGCATTAGCTGACCCTAACCTTTCTTTTACTGTGACATTTCAGTTATCCGGATGATTTTATTATTAACCTGGCATCCTTTCTGCAACTGTGTTAATTTGCTAAATCATTCTCGACTCTGATTACATCGTCGATAAATCTATCACTGAACTCTTTAGTTTTCCACTTTAGCCTATTCAATCCGAATTTCATGAAATCTCATTCTAAAATACCTTGCTGATAAGTGGGGGTGAGGTTTTAACACCTCTGACTTACCTCTTACATACTCATGCATATAACTTAACACTCATCATATTAAAATATTATCACAATTATACAATTTTCTTCAAGCAACTTAACATGCACTGTAACATCTCGAAATAGGGCCTAAATGGAATAGTGGTTGCGAAACCAAAAATCTGAGATAGAAAAGTTAATTTCGATTAATTTTTATGATTTACAGGGTGATTAGATGCATGTGTTAGAGTATTGATAAGAAATTTTATAGATTGCATGTTTAATTTGCCTATTAGGGCTTATTTGCAGAAGTTGCTGTAACAACCCGATTTAGGGCCTAAACGGAACAATGGTTTTGGAACCACAAATTTGAAGTCAAAAAATTTATTCTGATTAAGTTTTAAGGTTTATTTATTGATTAAAATATTGTGTAAAAATATCGTTAAGTAATTTTATTGATAAAGTGCTTAATTGGACTTTTAGGACTAAATTGCAAAAGTTACAAAATATGTGTTCTAATTCATAAGTACTTGATTGAAATGGGGGTTTAAAGAGGAGGTCCTTAAATGGTAATTAGACCATTATATTTCGTTTGGACAAAAATGGGCATGAATAGGACAAAATTTTAAAGAAAGGCCTTAAGGGCATTTTAGTCATTTGGTAATTAAAAGAAATAAAAAGGGAAAATAAAGCCAAAGTTGACTCATCTTTTTCATGGAGGCTGAAATTAGCATGGGGAAGCCATGGCTAGGGTTTTCAAGCTTTCCAAGCTCAATAATCCCGAAAAACGAGATTTGAATCTAGAATGGGAGAAAAATCGAAAATTGGGAAAGTTGGTAAAATGGCTGTTTTAGTATCGAGGTAAGTTCATATGTATAATAAGAATTAATTTATGCATGTTTCAATGTAAAATTGATATATTTACTATGATCGCCGAGGTGTTGAAAGTAAGTATAATTATGATGATTTAAATGTTCAATATTAATTCGACATGAAAATGAGAAAGTATGTAAGTTTGTATGTAAATAATACATTATCTTTATTATGTTTTTGTATTTCAGCATATTTTATGTATTGTAGCTGATTTTTGAATCATAATTGACTATTGGAAGTATGGAATCAAGTATTAGAAAGAGAGAGAAATCCCGGTTGAACCTTCGGAAAGATTGGATGATACAGATGGTATGTAGCTAGGTCACATGTATGGTGCGGAGCGCACATCATGTGTACAAGAGAGCTATGAGACATATGATGTAGCTAGGTCACATGGGTGATACTATGCTACACCATGTAGACAAGAGAGCTACGGGATATATGTAGCTAGGTTACATGCGTGGTTCCAGGTGAAGGACACCATGTAGACAAGAGAGCTACGAGATAAACTGGCTAGGTCACATGGGTGGTACTAAGTGTTCACCATGTGTACAAGAGAGCCAAAATTATGTATCGAGCTAGGTCACATGAGTGGTGCTAAGTGAAGGCCACTATGTGTACAAGAGAGCTTCGATTTTAAAGGTGGGATGTGTGCGATACCATCGCGTATCTGTTATTATTCCGAAGCGTTCAACTGGGAAATTGATTAAATGAAATTGTGTATGACTTTGTGATGATAAGTGTAAGTATATACATGTGTAAATTATGAGCAATATGCTCAATATGTGATTGGAAATTGGAAAGATTGTTATGGGAAAGTGATGAATACAATTGAAGTGTGAAATATCAAAATTGACAATAAAACTGTTCTGGATAGTTGCAGTGATGTGAATCTAAAAATTTACCAAAAATATTAGAAATTGAATTAGAGACTGAATGAGATATCAAATTAGAGCTTAATGAGTATATTTTCATATAACTAAAACAGACAAGCAAAGGAATTCTATATTATGAGATATTTAAGTTTTTGAGAGACTGGTTCAGAATGACTACGTGATCCCTTGTTCTGATTTGAAAAAATCATTAAACATTGTAAAAAAATAATTATGGGATTTAATTTATATTCTTGAAATCCTTAGTGAGTCTAGTTTCAAATGAAATAAACGAGAACATCCTTTGAATTCTGAACAAGGAGAAAATTTATTCGTAGTGAAGAGTGGTCAGAACAGTTGAGCAGTGAAATAGGGGTAAATTCAATGAATAAACTGTACTAATTGGCTAGACCAAAAATTTTGAAAATTTTATGGTAAGAATATATGTGAATCTAGTTTCAATGAAAATTAATAGTTTGTAATTTTGAGTTCTGTAGCTCTAGAAATAAATAATTTAGTTTCTAGTACTCTGCTAGATAGCTTATTTTGAACCTGTTTATGATTGTAATAGTGAAAGTATGTGTGTTTGTGATGGTAATATTCCGGGAACATATTGTGACTTTGTTTAAAGTATGATAATGTATTGTTTAATAATATTTACATACTTACTTACTAAGCTATAATGCTTACCCCCTTCCTTTCCTTTTTCCTATAGTGTCGAAGATGTTAGCTCGAGTTGGAGGTCGTCGGAGGTTAAATCACACTATCAAACTATTGATCGATATATAAAGATTTTAAAGTATTTTAAGTCTTTGGCATGTATGGAGACTCGTTTAATTGTTATTAATTTGCTAGAATTGGCTTAAAATACTGACCTATGTTATTTGAAGGTCTCTATTGTATAAAGTCATTTAATGTAGATAGTCTTGATTATGTTATTAATTAAATGATGCAATTTATGAATGTGCATGCTTGCCTATGTGTGTGGTTGAGTTAAAGCATGATATGGTCCTTGTAAGCTCTTTTTAAGGGACAGCTTGAATGTGTTTGAAAATTTTTTAAATTAGAGTGAAATTATGAATCGATTTTTATACGATGATTAGTGATTAAGTCAGGTAATGCCTCTTACCTTGTTCCGGCGTCGAACACGGGTAAGGGGTGTTACATGCACGTTCATAATACAATGACTTCATGATCATCTTATGCAAATTAGTGCACTTATACATGCATTCATAAATCTCAAGTAAAATTACTCATAGCATTCACTTAACTTCTCTAGTTATACATATAGCATCATACAAATGCCAATTTAACATGAACACTTATCTCAATATAAACTTTCCTTTCATCTTATCTCATCTTTCATGTTTCCCAAAAAATTCTTATTCACAATTTATTCATTACCACATAAACATCATGAACCATTATTCTTACATTTTATGAGCCTCAACTCATCATAAACATACTATTTGTACTATCAAACTAAGCTCGGTAGGAGTGCGCGTCTGTCTGACAAAACATTTTATATCTGGGTCGGGAGTCGTCACACTATCATAGTTCAATATGGCATGTATAGCTAGACTCTTACTCATACTGAATACTTTGAGAACCGATTAAACCTTTGTCTGATACCAATAAATGTAACACCCCTTACCCGAGACTGTCACCGGAGTCGAGCACGAGACGTTACCTGACTTAACTTACTAATTCGAGGCATAAAATTTTCTTTTAAAATTAATTTGTTTACATTCATTCAATATGTCCCTAAAAAGGGCCCTCGAGACCCTAAAACATGCAATTGAAACAGTTTGGGACCAAACTGGGAACATTAAAAATTTTTCGAATACTTAGACAAATCAAAACAATTTATTTCATTATTCCTTATAAAATTTCCCACTTGTGTCAAAGTCACTAAATAAATCATAACTTGAGTAAAAAAAACTCAAAATTTAAATTCGTGAATTTTCACTAAAACTAGACTCATATATCTTCTTACTAATTTGTTTCCAGAATTTTTGGTCTAGCCAATTAGTACAATATATTAGTTAAAATTTCCCCTGTTGCACTGTTTGACTACTTTGACCTGTCCTCACTACAAATCCTTTTACTCCCTGTACAGAATTAAAATAACCATTCCGTTTGTTTCTCTTGAAAGTAGATTCATTTTGTACAATTCTGTACAATTTTTAGTGAATTTATAAAGTCAGAGCAGGGGATTCAGAAATCGCTCTAACACTATCTCACTAAAATTCTAATATCTCTTAATATACACTTCTTTTGCTTAATCTATTTCTTTCATATGAAAATAAACTCAAGAAGATTTAATTCTATATCTCATTCATCACCTAATTCCATTTATACTATTCTTGGTGATTTTTCAAGTTCACATCACTGCTACTGTTCAATACTGCTTTAATGCTAATTTCACTTTTTCATGATTCCTTTGTATTAACTACCATTTAGGCATACATAACACCGAAACATGGTCTTCATTAGCCATTTCAATATCTAATCATTATAAAATATTTAAATACCATTCTTTAGTCATATCATAAGGACATACACAAAAAATGGCTAAGTCCCTATACATGCCATAAACTAGAACGTTTGTAAATGAAGATACTCATTTGGTAACTTGATAGTCGATAATGTGAAGTGATCTCCGACAACCTCCAACCCGATCTTGCTTTTAAGTACTCTGAAACATGGGAAAGTGAAAGAAGTAAGCTTATACAGCTTAGAAAGTTCACATGTAAAATAATAAGCATTAGCAATCAATTTAACTTACTACAATGCTGTCATAATTTGGTTAAATAATGTTTAGTTCTTACTTTCCCATCTTACTCATCGGTAACCTTACCAAAGGCTCAGAATACAAAAGGAACCTTACTTAATAGATTGCTTACATACCTACAACATCTCACTTAACACATGAGTACTCTTTAATAATATAGGCATATTGCCAATCATGTCATAAAGTGTCACAAGCATAACTGAAAACTCATCACTTACTTAATACTTGATAATCTCAGTTACTTACAATCTCAATATTAAATAAGCCTTAAATGCATACCTATACTCTTTCTTCATGTTCTCACATTGTCGTTTCTTTAACTTATTCTTTGGATTACTCGGGAACCTTTTCCTTTTTGAACTTACCATTGCCATGTCTTGACATGGTCTTACGTGGTATCCTTGCCTTATGAACTCACCAATGCCATGCCTTAGCATCGTCTTACATGGGATCTTTGCCTTATAGTAACTCATCAATGCCATGTCTTAACAGGTCTTACATGATTTCTTTGCCTTATAGAACTTATCAATGCCATGCCTTGGTATAGTCTTACATGATATCATTATCTTACCAAATGCCATGTTCCAAACATGGTCTTACATGGTATCCTTGTCTTAGTGCCAATGCCACATCTTAATGTGGTCTTACATGGAGTCCTTAATCAATGTTGATGCCATGTCTTGACATGGTCTTACATGGGATCCTTGACTTACCAATGCCATGTCTTGACATGGTCTTACATGGTATCCTTAACTGTCAATTCCTCCTTAAATGCCATGTTACGAACATGGAATTTTTCCTCAATTCTTCCTTAATTGCCATGGTACAACAATGGACTTTGAGATATCATTGCCTTGTCAAGTCATAGCTGAAACATACTTGCTCAAATTCTCAAGGTTAGTCGCATAACTCAATAATAACAATACTAATAACAATAATTGCATAATAATAAATTGCTATTCAACTTACATACTTACATTCTCAATCTCATCATATCATCAACTTAACTTATTCTCATCAAACAATGCTAGTCAATACTTTCTTGTTATCATAGAAAGCCATAATACAAAATATGGTCTTACATATAAATTATACAAGTTCTCTTTCCAATATCGAATTATTATCCAACATTAATCATTATATGTGAAACTCAATACTAAAGTATTTATGGCCAAAATATCAATTTATCAATCAAATATGCATAACTAAATGCTTATTAAACATATGAATTTACCTCGATACCAAAACGACCATTTTTACCAACTTTCTCGATTTTTAGTTTTTCTCTCGTTCTAGGTCCAAATCTCACTTTCCGGGATCTAAAACATCATATTTCACTTATGTAATTAATGTACTATTCAAAACATTCCCTAACTCAAACTTTGGCAAAATTACAAGTTTGCCTCTAAACCTTTGTAGAATTACGATTTTGCGCCTAGGATTGGAAATTAAAATTTATCCATTTTTCTTATGTTTTATGTCACGCTGAATATTTTTCCCTTCTATGGCAACATCAAATTCCCACTCTATCATGTACTTATGAACATTAGGTATTTTTACCAATTATGTCGTTTTACTCGTTTTCACTTAAAATCGCTTAACAAAAGTTGTTTAACATAATTTCAAGCTTCATATTCTACTATAAAACATCAAAATAAACACATTTAACCTATGGGTATTTTTCCAAATATGAACTCTAGCATGAATTATTGCTAGAATAACTAAATCAAGTTACCGGGACTCCAAAAACGTAAAGAACATTAAAAACGAGGCTAGAACGGACTTACTATTGACCTTGGAAAGCTTGGAAACCCTAACCATGGCTTCCCCCATGCTATATTCGGCCTTCATGAAGAATATGGACCAATTTTGGCTTTATTTTCCCTTTTTAATTCTTTTAATTACTAAATGATCAAAATACACTTAAAGGCTTTTCTTTCAAATTTGTCCTATTCTTGCTCATTTTTGTCCAAACTTAGATATCATGGTCTAATTAATAAATAAGGACCTCCACTTTAAGAACCTATTTCAATTAAATCCCCTTTATTATCTAGAACACACATTTTGCTAATTTTACAATTTAGTCCTAATTATCAAATTAGGCACTTATACATAAAATTTCTTCACGAAATTTTCACACAATTATTCAATCAATGAATAAACCTTAAAACTTAATCGGAATAAATTTTTTTTTGACCTTGGACTCGTGGTTTTGCAACCACTATTCCATTTAGGCCCTATTTCGGGATGTTACACCCTTAGTGTAGCATTTTTGTTTATGTATACTTGTATTTTTTGAACAAATTGGTTTAGTATAATATCCATTTATTACAATAATATTCTCTATATATTATCCTGAATGTTTTTGCACGCAAAGCAAAATGGTAACAAATAATAGCTTACTGATTATCTAACGTTTAACTAATACTAAGCGATATTACGGGGTCAGATCGTAATGCTAAAAGACAACTTGTATTAGTAGAAAATCTAAACATGTCATTAGTGTAATAAAAAACAAGAAAATTGATTAATAAACTAATGTTTCTTCTATCAACTCAAATTAGAGAAATGCTTTGTATTGAGTAACAAAGTGGATGACTCCCAAAAGATAGAGAAATAGATATGACTGACCGGACTGGTAGTACAACTAATAGGACCCAAGTTAAAGAGATCGTAGATCAATTTATGAACTTATTCACTTATGACGCTTATAGTGTGACATACCTTAATCTTAAGTGGATGATGGACTATGTGTGCGTGACTCATATATTTTTGTGTAAATAAAAGCCTGAGTTAAAATAGATAAGGAACTGAAAACTGGTGTGTTGGGTATATGAATTCTGCAGTATGTAGCATCATTCCATAATAGTGAAATTCATAGCCCAACTAAAGGGTAAATGACATCTTCTCATTGGCATTACATGATAGATACAGAGTAAACATGGACACAGGTCATGTGTTTTTGTGATGAATGACTTGATTGCTATTTGATTATAATTAACTTTCCATGAAGGAATACATAATGACTAACATGAGATAAAATAAGACCATATTGGGAGAATGGATTTATCATAAAAAATTAAGGATATCCTATGAGGGTAACACATTTATGACAATGCCATTGGATGAGCACTTGTTAAGTAGCTTTCATAATGGTATATAATTAGGGAGAGCTCAATCACAATAATTTAGTGGAATGACTTCGTGACTAAATAAGTTTTTAATTAATAAGCAAAAAGCTTAAACTTACTTATAAATGATTTGATCTCTAACTATATATGACAAATCAGTCCCTCCGTTATCTCGTTGAAACAAAAAAATGAATTGCATATAGAATCAAATCAATAGAAATGAATGCATAAATGACTCGAGAATTAATATAAGGTTTTTCAAATTATTATGTAATTAATTATAATTAAATAATTGAAGTTCAAAAATTGAATTAAATTAATTAGTCATTATGAATCCATTGAATAATGAAATTCAATATATTTTCTCATAAATTCTTTTGTGGTAGAGTTGTTATGACTTTAATAGAATTAGAATTGGGCTGAGAAAAATATTTAATTAAGAAATTAATTTAATTAATTAATTGAATAAATAATAATTATTTTGGGAAATAGAAAATAAATATTGGATTATATTAAATTATAAATTGTTAGGTCAAAACTTTAGGAAGCGCGTATAATTGGATCTAATAGATGACAAGCCTAGCATGCCCTCATGGAGCATGTGAGGGATGACAACCCTAGTAGAAAACACTATGGTGTGCCACCCGTCCCTATCTCACTTAGAGTGAGATTGTGTTTTCTATTTAATAATGTTATTTATCAAGAGCTTGTTCAACAAGGATTCTTGTACTTCCCTCTATTTTCTGGAATTACGATCTTTACTGGTTTTTATAGAGAGAAATTATTTTCCTACTAAAAGTAATTAATTTTTTTTTATGTTCTTTGGTTCATATTGTTTGAGCCTACACTTAACAAAATTCATGGTACGAGAATAGCAAAGAAGACTGTTTGGTGGAAAGTCAGAATCAACTTGAATCCATCTCGCACAAAGTTCAAGTACTATTCAATTAGGGCTTATTATAATAAATATCACAAGAGGGCTCGAATTTAAAAATTTTTAAAACTTTTGTTGTAATTGTAAAACTGTTTTCTTAAAACTATTTTTCTAACAAAAACACCATTTTTACAATATTAAAGATAATTTTTATCTTTCTAAATAAGGCTCTATAAACGTAACGAAACCAATTTGCATAAACATTTTTTTTTCTCATCTTGCGCAATTCCAATAGCATTTGTAACTGTTATTATCAGTACTCAAAACTATTTTTACGCAGACGCATGAAAACCAACTACGTAATCATTTGCTTTTTATTTCTGTTCTTGCGCAATTCCACTGGTAACTGTAATTGCAAAATCAACTATTTCTTCATTTGCATTTTTATTACTTTATTAATAAATATATATTGTTATAAAATAAAGAAAAATTGATCATCGTCAAACGCATATCAAAAAGCAAATTTTGAAAGTGGGTCTTGTTTCTCGATTTTATATAGGCAATAGTATCAAACCATTCACTACCTTTAAGAATAAAAAGTAAAATAAGTTAATTAAAATAATAATAACATATAATGAAAAATAATAATCAGATATGAAATATCAAATAAAAGAAATTTCTTATAAAAACTTTGCATTTTACTATCAAAGATATTGAAAATCATGGAGGATAAATTTAATCGTCGATAAAATGAACTATCATTTTGAGCAATATTATGCTGATAACGTGTTAAAAAATAAAGAGAGATTGAAAGAATAAATAACAAAAAATAAAAATAAAAGCAAAAGAGAATGTACTTTATTGATCAAAATGGATTATTACAATACTTCATCAAAGTCTCTATTTATATGCATAAGAAGTATAAAAGAAGTAAATATTTAATTCTAATAACTATTAGAATTTAAAGTACATTAAAACTTTATCTTAATCATGATAGACATTCATTTAATAAGATATTCATAACATATATATTTTAAAAAACTGTTGTTTAAATATTTTATATCATTTTAATTTCTTTCACCCACGTAATAAATATGCCATATTATTAGTATAAATCATTCATTAAGTTTGGGTGAGAGACCATTTTTTTCTACATTGTGATATAATAGTGTCCACAAGTCTAACCTTAATTTTATTTTCTGAAAGTTCTTTATCTAAATTTGAATTGAAATTATTCAATAGCTTCTTTTACTATTTAAAAGTAATAAGATATTTAGAAAATACATTTTACTTTATGACTAAATTTAAATAAAAATTATTTTAAATATGTTTAAATATATAACAGGTCCTCCTAGTTACTAGGTTCTAAAATGTTAATCTAAATGTTACGATGTTATTAAATTTCATAAAAAATTTACTAATGTGGCATGTTGATTAAGTGATAACATATAATATGATATTTGTTAATCAACAAGCCACAATATTATTTTGACAAAAATCAGTAACCATGTCCGCTATTAGACTAACAAATTAAAATTAAACAAGGAAATTTACTTTTTTAAGGTGTTAAGTATGGTAATTTCGAGTTAGGTTGAATTGTGTTCGGGTCAAGTTCATGTATAAAATTAATATTGTATATAGTTGTTTAAGCTTTATTTAACCCAAAATATATGCTACAAACTTTATCTAAATTTGTCTATATTTGTAAGTAGTTAACCCAAATTTATTTAGACTTACCTATATAATTTTAAAAAATATATTTTTATTTAATATTTTCTAATTTTATATTTCTTATTAAAATTTTAAAAATAAATAATATATTTAAGATTTACATCATAATATTATATAATTAATTTTTAATAATAACATAGTTACAGTTTGAAGGTTTTAATGGTGATTTAAAAAGTGCATCAAAATTTTCATATAATATAACTTAAAAATTTTAATAAAATAGAAAAATCTGCTACCTTAGCATGTTACTTTCTGCTCTCTCTGGCAAGTTTTTTAGGATTTTATTGTGTCTTCTTTGTTGGCGGCAGCCATCTCTACAATCTTCTTAAAGTCTTTGGAACAGTTTCTCCATACTATTGGTTATCTTCCTGCACCCATGGAAACAAATTTTGCCAGATTAACTCTCGATGAAGAAGAAGAAGCAATTTTGCAAGTTCAAGTGGATCCGAATACAGAAAGGGAAAAAAGAGCTCTCAGATTGGTGGGGTGTTTTTTCACAGCCAGTATTATTCATTTCCCAGCAATGAAAAGCACTATGGCTAATTTATGGCATCCTGTTAGGGGTGTTCAAATTAGAGATATAGGGGAAAGAAGGTATTTATTTCAATATTTCCATATTACAGATATGGAAATGGTTTTAAAGGGGTCACGATGGACGTTTAATAATCATCTATTGATTTTGTGTAAGTTACAATGGGGGGGAAGATCCATTAAGAATTCCTTTAATTTCAACGCCTTTCTAGGTACAACTTCATGTTGTTCCCATAGGCTATTATTCCGAAAATCTGGCATGCAACTGGGAAATTTTATGGAAAACTTTCTGGAATATGATGGCTCAAGTTTAGGGGAAAGAAAATAGAAATTTTATGCGAATACGAGTTCAAATTGATATCCGATGCCCTCTTAAAAGGAAGAAACAAGTCATGTTTTGTGGTAAATACTCTTATGTCATATTCAAGTATGAAATACTATCTCTTTTTTGCTTCTATTATGGCTGCTTAGGCCATAGTGATTCCTTTTGTGAAGCTTAGATGGCGCTAGGCATAGAAATCGCTGAGATGGGTTGGGATTTATCTTTGCGAGCACAATCAAGGAGAGCCCAAGCAATGAATAGCGTATGGTTACGGGAAGAAGGAGGAGTATTGGGTGGTATCAATATAGGTGGTAATTCCCAAGGAAATAGTGGGTGGGGAATAGATAAAAGAATCGGATGCGCTAAGGATATTGATCCTGTTTTAGGATTCAACCTGGAAGGAAAAATGTCTTCTTTGCGACAAGGGAAAAAAATTTTATTATCTGGTCAAATCCAAACTGCAATGGATCATGATATGGATGATGAGGTGGTAACAGGTGAGGAGGGAAAAATAGAGCTAGAGGGGAGATTGAAGAAAGCAATAATGTGGTGACTAAAAATAGGAAGTTGTCAAAAATTACTCATTTATCATCGGCGGCTGCCAAAAGGCAAGCCGACTGGACGTAATGAAAATCATGAGCTGGAACATCCATGGTTTGGGGAATCCACGGACAATTCAAAGATTTTGGAATTCGCTGAAGTTACAATATCCCTAAGTGGTCTTTTTTATGGAGACAAAAATCAACAGGAGTCAGATGGAAAAAATAAGACGGAGTTGTGGTTTTCATTATGGTATTGATGTGGATTTGATTGGTTCTAAAGGAGGATTATGTTTAGCATGGCAAGGGCATATTAATATAATGCTCCAAAGCTTCTCAAACAGTCATATCGATGTGATTATTGAGGATTTAGGAGATAGGAAGAAGTGGAGATTTACAGGTTTCTACGGTTCTCTTTACACACATAATAGGGATGAATCATGGAATTTGTTGTGGCACTTACGTAATAATGGAAAGTATCCATGGCTGGTTTGTGGGGATTTTAATGAAATCTTATATAGTTTTGAGAAGAAATGAGGCTTACCTCGAGATCAAAAGGTGTTAGAGGACTGTAATTTGGTTGATGTGGGCTATTTAGGGAATTGGTTCACTTAGGAGAGGGGAAATTTGATAGAAACGAATATTCAATAAAGATTAGATAGGGGAGTAGCGACAGAAGAATGGATATCCTTATTCCTAGATTTATGAATTCAACACCTACCTCACTCCTTCTCAGATCATTGTCCATTACTCATTAATATAGAGCTCAAAGCTAGAGAGCAGATTAATAAAAATTTTAAGTTTGAAGCTTGATGGGTTTTAGGGGAAATGCTTATTGAGGAGGTTAGGTGTATTTGGGAAAATTCCACAGGAGATCTTTTGAGCAAGCTGGAAAATATGAAGAGGGGCTTAGAGAGATGGGCAAGCCAAATTCAACGGAGTAGAAAAATGAAAAAAGAGGTATTAACTTCAAAGCTGACAATGTTACTGGAATCTGATAAAAGTGAAGAAAATTTGGCAGAGCTTTTAGATACAAAGATCTAATTGAAATTAGAGATAAAGATCCAATTGAATTTAGAGATAGAGAAGGATGAATGTTACTAGGAACAGAGGGCTCAAATAAATTGGCTGAAATTCAGAGACAAAAATACCACGTTTTTCCATAAGCAAGCAACTCAAAAAAAGAAGAGGAATTTTATCCATAAAATGCAATTCGAAGATGGCAGGGAGACGGAGGAGGTCAAGGAGATGGAAGAAATCGCTAGATCGTATTTTTAAAAGTTATTTTCAACAGAAAGACAAGGAAATTATGATCAAACATTTTTAGAGTTGATTGTTGTATTTCTGAGGATGATAATTATAGATTAAAAGAAATCTACATTAAGGAGGAGATACGAGAAGCTTTATTAGAACTTGGCCCCATAAAAGCACCAGGAGAGGACGGTTTCCCAGCTTTATTTTATCAGAAATGTTGGTCGATCATTGGAAAGGATATTCCAGCTTTTTGCCTTCAAAGATTGAATGAAAATATGGAAATACGCTCGATCAACAAAACAAATATCGTGCTAATCCCAAAAATTCTTAATCCTTCCAGTATTACTCAATTTAGACCAATTAGCTTATGCAATGTGCTTTATAAATTGATAGCTAAAGTCATAGCTAATTGGCTTCGGGTAGTGATTAATAAATGTATAGATGTAGCACAAAGTGCTTTCGTACCAAGAAGGCTGATTTTTGGTAATGTGTTGCTGGCTTATGAAATCTTACACACTTTAAAACAGAAGAATATGGGGAAAAAAAGGGTTAATGGTGGTGAAACTAGATATGAGTAAGGCATACGATAAAGTCGAATGGAATTTTGTGGAGGGGATAATGAAGAAATTGGGATTTGATCCAGGATGGGTTGACTCTATAATGAAATGTGTGTCTACAGTATCATATTCAATGGTTTTCAATGGAAACATAGGGGAAACTTTTCATCCAACTAAAGGTTTTAGACAAGGAGATCCTTTAAGTCCATTTTTGTTCTTATTTTGGGGGGAAGGTCTTTCTAGTCTTATTAAGGTTGCAATACAAGGAAATATACTTAAAGGAGTAAAAGCAAGTCGAAGTGGCCCAATTATCTCACATTTACTCTTTGCAAAAAAATGCATTTTATTTGCAGAAGCTACTGAAAGGGGAGCACATTCATTAAAATAGATTTTTAAAGAATATGAGATGTGTTCAGGCCAATGTGTTAATTATGATAAATCGATAGTATTTTTCAGCACAAACACACAAGATGGGGAAAGGATAGCAGTTTCAAGTATACTCGGAGTAAGAAGATCAACTATCCATAACGATATCTAGGCTTCCCTAATATGGTGGTAAGAAATAAGAGATCGTCATTTCAAGCTTTGAAGGATAGATTTAATGTAACGCCGCGAATTTGGGCCTAGAAGTATTGGGCCTTGAGTATGGGTCCGTAATGAGGTGGTATATAAGTATTTAATTGTACAAGGAAATGATACAATTAAATGTCTACTTTAGTGGTTAATGGCCCTGAGAAATGTTGGAGATATCTTGGGTTCAAACATGGGCTTTAGCAAAAATTTTGATAATAAGTGAATAAAACCCTTGGTGCTTGGATGAAGGCCTTTTAAATTATTGTGGTAAATAAATGACATAAGAAAGCATGTGGTCTAGTGGTTGTGGCGTCATTAAGGTTGCAAGGGAGTTTGGGTTCAAGTTTGGCTCTTGTAATTTATTTTGGTTTTTCTTTTAAAGGAATTTGGATGTTAGCACATATGCCTCATAATTAATTGAGGATAAAATATAACACACAAAGAGCCTTGTAGTGTAATGGCAATGTGGCGTGTTGTGTAACTGTGAGGTCTAAGGTTCAAGTCTTGGGATGTGCAATGGGGTATTTATTTTGCTATTTGAACTGTGTAGGAGGTGGAGTTGGACTGGAACTCTATGGTTGAAGTGGTCATATAAAAATAAGGAATTTTCCTAACGGTTGAAAGTAATCCTACATCGAGAAGCTAACATGAGAATTGGTGAGAAGATGGCTTTAAATAGAGCGAACCAGATGAGTTGGTGAGGAAAACTCAATGTAGGATGTAAACAGGTGTGTATTTTGCAATACTCTAGCTGTAGAACGGCAAATGCTGGAATGCCGAAATGCCGGTCACACGGTGATGGTAGCCACACGAGCGCGCGAGCGCACATGTGGGAGCTTTGACGTGATGGTTGAGGCCATCATGAGTGCTCTCGTGGGCTTAGGTTACTTTGGGCCATGATAGGCCGGGATGGGCCATGTAGGCCTATGGGCCCAAGTGGATAAATTGTATGATTGAGTAGTAAATATTGGATTGGACTATATGAATCTCATATCTGTAGGCTAGTATTACTGAAATACCCCTATAGGGTAGAATTACTAAAATGCCCCTGTAAGGTAGAATTACTAAAATACCCTTGGTTTACAAAGTTACCAAAATACCCTCGATTAGCAAAATTACCAAAATACCCCTGGTTTGTGAAATTACTGAAATACCCTTGCTTTGTAAAATTACAGAAATACCCCTGATTTGTAAAATTACTAAAATACCCTCGACTTGCAAAATTACTGAAATACCCCTATTTGTAAAATTACCAAAATACCCTCGACTTGTAAATTTACCGAAATACTCTCGACTTGTAAAATTACTGAAATACCCTTGATTTGTAAAATTACCAAAATACCCCTGATTTGGAAAGTTACCGAAATACCCTTGATTTGGAAAATTACAGAAATACCATTGGTTTGCAAAATTAAAGAAATACCCTTAGTTTGTAGATTTACCAAAACACCCTTGTAGGGTGAAATGACTAAAATACCCCTAATAGGTAAAAAAATCGTTCTGCCCCTCTAGGGTATATGACTTACTGATAATACAATTTGATTGATTTGACTATGTTTTGACTGAGAATGTATGATTGTGATTGGACTATTGTAACAGTGATCTGTATGATTTTGTATGTCGTGTGTATATTTGTCGCATTCATATAATATTATGTTGCACATGGGTGGGGATTATGAAACGGAGGAAGAAATTGAGGATCGCATGGTTGCCTGACGACCGTGGATCCACCGATTGAGGATCGCATGGTTGCTTGACAACCATGGATCCACCGATTAAGAATTGCATAGTGGCTTGATGACCGTGAATCTACCGGTGGCTTTTAAACCCAAGATATGATTACTGAAGACTCTGTGTCGATCATATTTAGCCGAGGCTGTGTGCCGACTATTTTACCGTCGCTGATGGCTATGTGCCTAACATGATACAGCTACCGATGGCTTAAAGCCAATTATTCTGAGTATGGCTCTGTGGCAACCTAAATATGGTTTTGTGCCATCTTGATTATGGATTTGTGCTAATCGTATTTACCTGTGGCTATGTGCCTAACATACTTATTGATGACTCTGTGTCGATTATATCTACCGAAGGCTGTGTGTCGATATATTATCGTTGCTGATGGCTATTGCCGAACTTATTATAGTTACCGATGGTTTTGTGCCAATTATAACACCACTACTGAAGGCTTAAAGCCGTATATATGCTAGCAGCTTTACTGCGATTTTGGGTAGTACAGCAACCGGGCTACCATTGATGAGTATCGGATGGGTGGGTCGATATTTATATCCCCACATGATGTATACCGGGGGACGGAGTTGGTGTACAGGGTTGGATGGGATAGCATGCATCCATGCATTCACACATTCTGTTCTGTTATTAGTTTAGGCTAGGCCCAATTAATTCTATTATGGGCTGTGACCCAAATGATATTGTAATGGGCTTTGGCCCACGTATGCTCTGAACTGGACTGTACTGTTACTGTTAAAGGGCTCTGACCCAGACTGTTTCTGTTTCTGTATACTGACTGTTACTTTAGTAAGGGGATTACACACTAAGTTTTTGTAAACTCACCCCATTTATTAAATGTGCAGGTAATCTTTAGCGTTAGGTGGATCGGTGTCGCAGAGGGACTCGGAGACGACCACACAACTACACATGTTTTTCTATTTCGTTTATTTAGTTAAGCATTTTGGTTTTTGATTTGGGGTTGTATTATGGCCTCTTTATTTTCTTAACTTTTTATTTGGGAAATTTATTTAGTATGCTTAATATTTGCAAGAAGTATGGCATGGTTTTCCAAAACAACAACTGGATTTCAAAATATCACGTTTCTATAACTATTTAAGGTTAAGCTTCCGCAGCAAGTAAGGTTTTAAGGGAATTAACGTTTCACAAGTTTTAAAATGGCTAGAGGTTTTAAGTAGTAAGAAGGGTTTTCAATAAGAACATGGTTTTCAAAAAACACTTCAACATGACACGATAGATTCGGGTCTAACTTCTAGGTCAGGTTTGGGGTGTTATATTTAAACAACGAATTGATAACTGGAGCATAAGGCATCTCTCTCAAGGAGGTAAAGAAGTTTTCATAAAGGCTATACTCCAATCCATCCCAACTTATATGATGACTTACTTTCTACTTCCTAAGTCTCTATGTGTCGATTTAAAGGGTATAATAGCCAAGTTTTGGTGGCAAAGAAGTCACGATAGGAAGGGCATTCATTGGTGTGCTTGGAAGGAATTATGCTTATTAAAAGAAGACGATGGTCTTGGTTTTCGCAATCTTGCAAAATTTAATATAGTGTTATTAGCAAAGTAGGGATGGCGTCTTATAAACTATCCAAATGATTATTAGCCGTGTTTTGAAGGAAAATATTATCCTAATTCAGATTTCTATAATGCTCGTTAGAAAATTTACCTCCGCTTACCTGGAAGAGTGTCTAGGCAGTAAGAGGGCTTCTAGAGAAAAGTTTATGCTGGAGGGTTGGAAAAGGTGATCAAATTTTCGTTTGGAATAATTTGTGGATTTCAAGAAATGAAGCAGACAGATTACATAATCAAGAGAACAATGAAAATATTAAGTTAGTTTCAGATTTAATAAAGGCCACTAATAGGAGTTGGAAAATAGAGGTAGTTATGAATACCCTTTGATTGGATGTAGCAAAAAAAAATCTTGTAGATTCCACTAGCGGAGACAGCACATGAAGATTTTCAAGTATGGAGAGGGGAACTGTTCGGGGATTTCTCAGTCAGGAGTGCCTATAAACTATTACAGGAGACTAACTTAGATCTTAGTAGTTATATTATACATACGGAAACTAAAAATTTCTATAGGAAACTATGGAAATTATACATCCCCTCAAAAATTATAATTACAGTATGGAGAATCTCTTGAAACTTTATTCTGTCCCTTTTTAACCTCAAACATAAGAGAGTCGTGGTGGAAGATCAGTGCCCTCGGTGTCGTCAAAATGAGGAAGACAGTAACCATATTTTTCAACAGTGCCCTACAACGGTTGAGGTTTGGAATCATTTAAATCTATCATGGGTACTAAATAACAATACTCAAAATATGTGGGAATAGCTTACTTGGGTCTTCTGTAAAGGGATTAATGAACAGGTCTAGTTATTCTGCTGTAAACTCTAGTTAATGTAATATCCTGATTTTGGGCCTAGTCAGAATAGTGGTTTCGTGACCACAAAATCCGAGATAGAAATAATTATTTTATGATTATTTTGAGGTCTATGATATGATTGCATGATTGTGTGAAAATTTCGTGAAGAAATTTTATGCATAAAGTGCTTAAATTGAAATTAGGGACTAAATCGAATAATTTGTAAAACTTGCATTCTAGAAGTTTCTAGTATGAAATTGTTTTGAAATATTAATTAGGAGGTCTTAAATAGAAATTTTACCAATTTCTAAGTCTATGGACAAAAATTGGACATGGATGGAATTTTTGGAAAGTTTAGTAGTAAGGGCTTTTTGGTCATTTAGGGGTAAAATGAATTAAAATACAAAATTAAAAGCCAATTTTTCTCATATTCAACCCCATGGCCGAATATAGCAAGGAGAAACCATGGCTAGGGTTTTTCAAGCTTCCAAGCTCGATTGTAAGTCCGTTCTAGCCTCGTTTTTAATATTTTTTACGTTTTTAGAATCCCGGTAGCTCAATTAAGATTATGCTAGCAATAATTCAACCTAGGGTTCATATTTGGAAAAATACCCATAGGTGAAATTTGTGTATTTTGGTGTTTTATGATAGAATATGAGGTTTTAAATTGTGACAGCCCTAAAGTGACCCTAGTCGGAAAGCGGTTTCGGGACCGCTAAATCGAGTCACCAAATTATTTGAATGTGATATTTATTGTCTAATATATGTGATTATGAATGTGTGAAAGTTTTAGGCTTCGATTTAGTAAATTGCATGTGAATTTAGTCAAAAGGACTTATGGGTGACATTTTTGAAATGTGATAGGCTAATCTACAAGGACCTAATAGTGCATGTAATCAAAAGGGAGGACTTGCATGTCAATTTCCCCCCTAATATGTAGTGGTCGGCCATGAGCATGGGTGGACAAGATGTTATGGCTAAAAACATGTCATAAATATGTTGGGGTAATGCATTATGTAAGGATTAATAAAATAAAGAGCATGGGCAATAAAATATTAGTGTTAGTAGGATGAGAAACAAAAAAAAAGAAAGGATGTGTGTGATTGTTCCCCCCATTGCCGTGAGTTGAAGGAAAGAAAAACAAAAAAAAAGTGTTCATCCTTTGGTTCATCCTTGGCCGAAAATTTTAAGGAGAAAGGAAGAAGAAAGGTTGAAGAGGTTCGGCCATGCATGTAACTAGGCTAAGGTATGTTTGATGATGTTCCATGAGATGCATGCATGTTTTAGTTGTTAGCTTGAGTTCTACCTAGCCCATGGTCTAAATCTTGCTATGTGATGGAAATGACACTCGGCCATGGATGCATCATTCTTGCTTGGTGTTGATGTTGTGTTGGTGAGATATCAAGTTATTTTTGTGACCAAGTTGAGATTTGAATTTTTGGAATGAGTAAGGTTTTCGGCTATGGTAAATATAAGGGTGATGGATGTTGTGTCATGCTAAATCTAGATGAACAATGTTAGTGTTTATATCTCGATATTCATGAGTTTCTTTCTTGGTTTTACCTCAAACCCATGAAGTATTTTAATTGGTGTTGTTAGAGGTTTCAGTCATGGGATTATAAGCTTGTTAGTTTTGATGATGAAATTTATGCCTTGCAAGGGTAAATGGTGTCTTGATGCATTCGGCCATGGTAGAAAGTAGATGTGAAATGGTAGTAAGATAAAATGCAAAATGTTAGTATTTGATTACTAGTGTATAAATGCGTATTAGCCGAGTTTTGAATTTGAAACGAAACGGTATATAACCAATACAAGTAACCATACTTGTGGGAAGTATTAAGCATATAATTGGCCTCAACATATACATGCATACTCAACCACATGAGAAGATTAGTGTTGCATGCATTCGGTTAGAGGCAAGCATATTGATGCCTTTATCTTGGTTAGGACAATCGGCTAAAAGGGAGTGTGGGTTAATATGTTGAGTTGATGCATGATTTCACATGTATGTGACTTTAATGTCTAATGTATAAATATGGGCTAAGTGCCTTGTGTTCCTCCTTTCGATGCTCAAATGATTAAATCAATTTATTTGTTTAATTAAGCTCAAGAGCAAAGGGGATCTAAATCCGATAAAGGGAACGAAAAAGTGGCCGAATAGCCATCGAAATCGTTCGACAACATCCGAGGTAAGTTCTTGAGTAATAGAGCTTAAATTATGATTTGATTAGATCATGTTTTAAGCAAATCAAAATTATGCTCTTTGTGTGTGGCTATTGAGCCGAAATTGCAAGAGTGATAAGTGCCTTGTGTTTGAGTTTTGCTAATGAAAATGAAATACGAATGTGTCATGATTTATTGTTAAATGTGCATGGTTATTCGAATGATGTCCGGGCTAAGTCCCGAAGGCTTTGTGCTAAGTGACCATATCCGGACTAAGATCCGAAGGCATTTGTGCGAGTTACTAAATTCGGGTTAAGTCCCGAAAGCACTTGTGCGAGTTACTATATCCGGACTAAGATCCGAAGGCATTTGTGCGAGTTACTAATTCCGGGCTAAGCCCGAAGGCATTGGTGCGAGTTACTAAATCCGGGTTAAGTCCCGAAGGCATTTGTGCGAGTTACTATAACCGGGCTATGTCCCAAAGGCATTTGAACGAGTAGCTATATCCGGTTAAATTCCGAAGGTACGTGATTCGGGAATGAACGATCTTGCTGTAAAACAAATTTTTAGTTAATACGCTTGTAACATGCCAACATTGAGGTATGTTTCGTATGTGCTTTGAATTAGTTGAGCCCTTACAAATAAGTATTCCCTCAGTTGATAAATGAGCTACCGGCCTTTGGCTAAGTTGATCTTTGTGTATGAATATAAGGGTTGGTAATGTGAAGTAAGTATGATATTGAAAATTTGTGCATATGAAATTATCTGTTTAGCTACATGAATGCTATACTTTGGTTGTGTCTAAATTCTTTGCTCAAAACTTACTAAGCATTTAATGCTTACTCCGTTTCTTTGATTCTCTGTTTTATAGATTTTGGTTCTTCAGCTATCGGACTCGGGATTTTGAAGTCGAAGTCACCGACACTATCAAAGTTCCTTTTGGTATACTTTTGGTTGAACTTTGAAATGGCATGTATAGGACCACCCTTTTGTTGTTGGTCATGAACCTTTCGGTATTGTGTAAATTTGGATAGCCATGCGAAAATGGCTTAAATATACTTTGATCATAGCATTATAATCGTTTTGTATGTTGTCCATCGAGAGGTATGGAAATGTTGGCAACGGTTAGCCATGGGAATGGTTATTCATGATCACTTTTGATATATGTATGACAAACTCTAGTTGATCCATGAAGGATCATGAAATAGGTAAAGTTTACCTTAAAAATAGATGATGGCAGCAGCAGTGATGTGGATGTGAAAAATCACTAAAAATAGTAGGAATGGAATTAAATAGTGAATAAATTATGTAATAGAACCTTGATGAATCTATTTTCATAGAAAAGTAACGAAACGTTAATATGAACAGTATATTATGAGATGTTAAAGTTTTCGTGAGACAGGGCCAGAACGGTTTCTGGATCCCTTGATCTGATTTTGGAAATTTATTATAAATTAACCAGAGACATTTAGAAGTCATGCCATATATGTATAGATTCCTTTTTGAGTCTAGTTTCTATAGAGACAAACGGCATCAGTATTGAAGCCCTGTACAGGGAGATATCCAGGTCGTAATGCATGAAGGTCAGTGTAGTCGTACCCTGTAACAGTGGAGACTTTAACTAATAAACTGTACTAATTGGCCCAACTAAAAATTCTAGAAAAAAATCTGTATATGGACATATGAGTCTAGTTTCAGGGAAAAAATTACGAAACTGATTTTCGAGTTTTGGAACTCAAGATATGATTTTTAAAGTGACAGTGACGCAGTTAGCCAACTGCCTGGAAATTTTTAAAATGGACTCGTGTCCGACTCCGACAACGGTCTCGGGTGCGGGGTGTTATAATTAAATTGGTATCAGAGCTACGGTTTTGTCGATTCTAGGACTACCGTAATACGTTGGGTCTAGCTATACATGCCCTTATGTGATTTATTTGGTAGTGGTGATTTCTGACAATTGAAATGTGTTTATTTATAGTAATGGATCCCGATCCCGACCGAGCGGTAGCTGATGATCTTGAGAGTGTAGCACCTGCTCCCGCACAAGGACAGCGCCGGCGGACTCTCAACCTAATGCTAGTAATCCGAATGATGAAGCTAGACAAGCTTTCTATAGCGTGATGAATGATTGGTTCAACCAATACATTCGAACTAATACGGCTGTTCCACAACCTCCATTCCCGACAAACACAACCCCCGTACCTACCATACCTCCGGTATCTGACCAAATAAGGTTAAATAAGCCCCAGTTAACAGAATTCGAAAACATGGGGCTACTGAATTTATGGCTACGGATAGTGATGATGCCGAGCAAGCTGAATTTTGGTTGGACAACACTATTCGGGTACTCGATGAGCTATCTTGCACACCCGATGAGTGCCTAAAGTGTGCTATCTCCTTGCTACGTGATTCTGCCTACTATTGGTGGAATACGTTGACTTCTGTTGTGCCTAGAGAGCAAGTAACTTGGGAGTTTTTCCAAACCGAGTTTCGAAAAAAGTATATCAGTCAGAGATTTATGGATCAAAAACGGAAGGAATTTCTTGAACTTAAACAAGGTTCCATGTCGGTTACCGACTATGAATGAAAGTTTGTAAGGCTTAGCCGGTACGCACGAGAATGCATTTCCTCAGAAGCCGTAATGTGTAAATGTTTTGAGGATGGATTGAATGATGATATAAAGCTGTATGTTGGCATTTCGGAAATCCGATAATTTGTGGCACTTGTCGAGCGAGCTTGCAAAGCCGAGGAGCTCAGTATGGAGAAAAGAAAAGCTGAGGCGGGAGCAAGGGAGTTTCGTAAGAGGTCTTCGAGGAAGCCCTTCCCATAGTCATCGAAGAAATTTAGAGATGGCTTAAGCCGGTCTGAGACACTTCGGGCTTTTCTAGACGAGATCGCGATCGACCCCTTTCGAGTGCACGAGTCACTTCGGTCGCCAGTGTGGGAAATGATCGTCGAGATAGAACGAAGTGCCAGTATTGTGGCAAATGGCATTCTGGAAGTTGTAGATTCCATGACCACTCCTGCTACAAGTGCGGGTCAGTTGACCACTTTATCAAAGATTGCCCGAGATTGTCTGAACAGAATGTAAATCAGAGTGGGAAACCGAGTGCTACTACTGCTCGAGGTAGACCATCTAGAAACACGGTAAATGCTAGTGGTGGTCAGAGAGGATCTAGAGATGCTGCGACCAGATCTGAGGCTCGTGCTCCTGCTAGGGCTTATGCTATACGCGCACGCGAGGATGCTTCCTCGCCAGATGTTATTACCGGTACTTTTACTCTCTTTGATACTAATGTGATTGCTTTGATTGACCCTGGTTCTACTCATTCTTATATATGCGAAACCTTAGCATCCAGTAAGACTTTACCTATTGAGTCTACTGAGTTCATAATTCGAGTGTCAAATCCCTTGGGTCGTTACGTGCTTGTCGACAAAGTGTGTAAGAAATGCTCCCTAGTAATTCGAGATTCCTGTTTTCCGGCGGACTTGATGCTTTTGCCGTTTGATGAATGTGATGTTATTCTTGGTTTGGATTGGTTGACCGTGCATGATGCGGTTGTGAATTGCAAAAGCAAGACTATTGATTTGAGGTGCACAAATAACGAGATAATCCGAGTTGAGTCTACGGACTTAAAGGGGTTGCCAGCTGTAATATCAGCAATGTTGGCCCAGAAATATGTAAGAAAAGGGTGCGAAGCATACCTTGCGTATGTACTTGATGACAAAGAATTAGAAAAGAAACCCGAATCTGTACCGGTGGTTTGTGAATACCCGGATGTTTTTCCTGAAAAACTACTAGGTTTACCACCTGTTCGGGAGGTAGAGTTTGGTATTGAGCTTGTACCTGGAACTACGCCAATTTCGATAGCTCCGTATCGTATGGCACCAACCGAGTTAAAAGAATTGAAAGCTCAGTTGCAAGAGTTGACGGATAGAGGTTTCGCTCGACCAAGTTTCTCACCTTGGGGTGCACCAGTATTGTTTGTGAAAAAGAAAGACGGAACCATGAGGTTGCGCATTGACTATCGTCAGCTGAATAAAATGACGATAAAGAATAAATATCCATTACCGCGTATTGATGATTTGTTTGATCAACTAAAGGGAGCCTTAGTGTTTTCAAATATAGATTTGAGATTGGGTTATTACCAGTTGTGAATTCGAGATTCGGATATACCCAAAACTGCTTTCAGAACGAGATATGGCCACTACAAGTTTTTAGTGATGCCGTTTGGGCTCACTAATGCCCCTGCGGTATTTATGGATTTGATGAATCGGATCTTCAGATAGTATTTGGACCAGTTCGTAGTTGTGTTCATTGACGACATCTTGGTCTATTCAAGAGATGAGACCGAACATGCTGAGCACCTGAGATTAGTGTTGCAAATTTTACGGGATAAGCAGTTATATGCTAAGTTCAGTAAGTGTGAGTTCTGGTTAAAAGAGGTTAGCTTCTTGGGCCATGTGGTATCTGCATCGGGTATTCGAGTTGACCCGAGCAAAATTTTAGCCATACTTAACTAGAAGCCTCCGAGAAATATTACTGAGGTTCGGAGCTTTTTGGGACTCGCCGGTTACTACCGACAGTTTGTAAAAGGTTTCTCGATGATAGCCACACCCATGACGAAGCTACTTCAAAAAGATATTAAGTTCGAATGGACAGAAAAATGTCAGAAAAGTTTTGATCAACTGAAAACTTATTTGACTGAAGCCCCAATTTTAGTGCAGCCCGAATCAGGCAAAGAGTTTGTCATCTATAGTGACGCCTCCCTACTTGGGTTAGGTTGCGTGTTGATGCAAGAAGGTCGAGTTGTGGCCTATGCTTCGAGACAATTAAAGCCACATGAGAAAAATTATCTGACCCATGATCTCGAATTAGCTGCCATCGTATTCGCCTTGAAAATATGGCGACATTACTTATTTGGTGAGAAGTGCCATGTATTTTTGGATCACAAAAGTCTCAAATATTTGATGACTCAAAGAGACTTAAATTTACGACAAAGATGTTGGCTTGAGTTGTTGAAAGATTATGAGCTTGTCATTGATTACCACCCGGGAAAGGCTAATGTGGTTGCGGACGCCTTAAGCTGGAAATCACTGTTTGCTTTACGAGCGATGAATGTACACTTGTCTGTTCTACCCGACAATGTGTTAGTAGCTGAATTAAAGGCCAAACCATTATTGATTCATCAAATTCGTGAAGCTCAGAAAGTCGACGATGAATTGGTTGCAAAACGGGCTGAATGTGTTCCGAATATGGAATCTGAATTTAAAATTGATGAAGACGATTGTTTGAGGTTCAGAAGTCGGTTGTGTGTTCCAAGAAATTCAGAACTCATTTCGATGATTCTGAACGAAGCCCATTGTAGCCGAATGTCAATTCACCCGGGGAGTACGAAAATGTACAACGATCTGAGACGCCAGTTTTGGTGGCATGGTATGAAACGAGACATTTCCGATTTTGTTTCGAAGTGTTTAATATGTCAGCAAGTAAAGGCGGAACATCAAGTGCCTACGGGTTTACTCCAGCCAATCATGGTACCTGAATGGAAATGGGATCGAGTCACGATGGATTTCGTATCTGGGTTGCCAGTATCGGCGAGTAAGAAAGATACGATTTGGGTTGTTGTGGATAGACTGACTAAGTCGGCTCACTTTATCCCCGTACGTACGAATTTTTCATTGGATAAACTAGCTGAATTGTATATTTCTCAGATTGTGAGATTACACGGGGTACCTATTTCTATCGTGTCGGATAGAGATCCGAGATTCACCTCGCGATTTTGGAAGAAATTGCAAGAAGCTTTGGGTACCAAGCTGCATTTTAGCACCACTTTTCATCCACAAACTGATGGTCAATCCGAGCGGATAATTCAGATACTTGAGGATATGTTGAGATGTTGCATCCTCGAGTTTAGTGGTTCATGGGAACGGTATTTACCTTTGATTGAATTCGCTTACAACAATAGTTTTCAATCAAGTATTAAGATGGCACCTTACGAGGCCTTGTATGGGCGTAAATGCCGTACACCATTATTTTGGACCGAGCTCGGTGAAAGTAAAATTTTCGGAGTGGATTTGATTAAAGATGCTGAACAGAAAGTAAGAATAATTTGTGAAAGTCTGAAGGCAGCATCAGATCGTCAGAAGTCGTATGCGGATTTAAAACGAAGAGATATTGAGTATCAAGTGGGAGACAAAGTGTTTCTTAAGGTCTCGCCTTGGAAAAAGATACTCAGATTTGGCCGTAAGGGCAAATTGAGTCCGAGATTCATTGGGCCGTATGAGATCTCCGAACGAGTTGGCCCAGTTGCATATAGGTTGCTTTTACCCCCTGAACTCGAAAGAATCCACAACGTTTTTCATGTTTCGATACTTCGACGTTGCAGATCTGATCCTTCGCACGTAATAAACCCCTCCGAGGTCGAAATTCAAGCCGATATGAGTTATGAGGAAGAACCGATTCGTATCCTAGCTCGTGAAGTGAAAGAGTTGCGAAACAAAAGGGTTCTGATAGTGAAAGTGTTATGGCTCAAACACGGGATCGAAGAAGCTACTTGGGAACCCGAGAACTCTATGAAAGAGCGATACCCAAACCTATTTATCGGTAAAATTTTTGGGGACAAAAATTTCTTAAGTGGGGGAGAGTTGTGACAGCCCTAAAGTGACCCTAGTCGGAAAGCGGTTTCGGGACCGCTAAACCGAGTCACCAAATCATTTGAATGTGATATTTATTGTCTAAAATATGTGATTATGAATGTGTGAAAGTTTTAGGCTTCGATTTAGTAAATTGCATGTGAATTTAGTCAAAAGGACTTATAGGTGACATTTTTGAAATGTGATAGGCTAATCTACAAGGACCTAATAGTGCATGTAATCAAAAGGGAGGACTTGCATGTCAATTTTCCCCCCTAATATGTAGTGGCCGGCCATGAGCATGGGTGGACAAGATGTTATGGCTAAAAACATGTCATAAACATGTTGGGGTAATGCATTATGTAAGGATTAATAAAATAAAGAGCATGGGCAATAAAATATTAGTGTTAGTAGGATGAGAAACAAAAAAAAAAAGAAAGGATGCGTGTGATTGTTCCCCCATTGCCGTGAGTTGAAGGAAAGAAAAACAAAAAAAAAGTGTTCATCCTTTGGTTCATCCTTGGCCGAAAATTTTAAGGAGGAAGGAAGAAGAAAGGTTGAAGAGGTTCGGCCATGCATGTAACTAGGCTGAGGTATGTTTGATGATGTTCCATGAGATGCATGCATGTTTTAGTTGTTAGCTTGAGTTCTACCTAGCCCATGGTCTAAATCTTGCTATGTGATGGAAATGACACTCGGCCATGGATGCATCATTCTTGCTTGGTGTTGATGTTGTGTTGGTGAGATATCAAGTTATTTTTGTGACCAAGTTGAGATTTGAATTTTTGGAATGAGTAAGGTTTTCGGCTATGGTAAATATAAGGGTGATGGATGTTGTGTCATGCTAAATCTAGATGAACAATGTTAGTGTTTATATCTCGATATTCATGAGTTTCTTTCTTGGTTTTACCTCAAACCCATGAAGTATTTTAATTGGTGTTGTTAGAGGTTTCGGTCATGGGATTATAAGCTTGTTAGTTTTGATGATGAAATTTATGCCTTGCAAGGGTAAATGGTGTCTTGATGCATTCGGCCATGGTAGAAAGTGGATGTGAAATGGTAGTAAGATAAAATGCAAAATGTTAGTATTTGATTACTAGTGTATAAATGCGTATTAGCCGAGTTTTGAATTTGAAACGAAACGGTATATAACCAATACAAGTAACCATACTTGTGGGAAGTATTAAGCATATAATTGGCCTCAACATATACATGCATACTCGGCCACATGAGAAGATTAGTGTTGCATGCATTCGGTTAGAGGCAAGCATATTGATGCCTTTATCTTGGTTAGGACAATCGGCTAAAAGGGAGTGTGGGTTAATATGTTGAGTTGATGCATGATTTCACATGTATGTGACTTTAATGTCTAATGTATAAATATGGGCTAAGTGCCTTGTGTTCCTCTTTTCGATGCTCAAATGATTAAATCAATTTATTTGTTTAATTAAGCTCAAGAGCAAAGGGGATCTAAATCCGATAAAGGGAAGGAAAAAGTGGTCGAATAGCCATCGAAATCGTTCGACAACATCCGAGGTAAGTTCTTGAGTAATAGAGCTTAAATTATGATTTGATTAGATCATGTTTTAAGCAAATCAAAATCATGCTCTTTGTGTGTGGCTATTGAGCCGAAATTGCAAGAGTGATAAGTGCCTTGTGTTTGAGTTTTGCTAATGAAAATGAAATACGAATGTGTCATGATTTATTGTTAAATGTGCATGGTTATTCGAATGATGTCCGGGCTAAGTCCCGAAGGCTTTGTGCTAAGTGACCATATCCGGACTAAGATCCGAAGGCATTTGTGCGAGTTACTAAATCCGGGTTAAGTCCCGAAGGCATTTGTGCGAGTTACTATATCCGGGCTAAGATCCGAAGGCATTTGTGCGAGTTACTAATTCCGGGCTAAGCCCGAAGGCATTGGTGCGAGTTACTAAATCCGGGTTAAGTCCCGAAGGCATTTGTGCAAGTTACTATAACCGGGCTATGTCCCGAAGGCATTTGAACGAGTAGCTATATCCGGTTAAATTCCGAAGGTACGTGATTCGAAAATGAACGATCTTGCTGTAAAAAAAAATTTCAGTTAATACGCTTGTAACATGCCAACATTGAGGTATGTTTCGTATGTGCTTTGAATTAGTTGAGCCCTTACAAATAAGTATTCGCTCAGTTGATAAATGAGCTACCGGCCTTTGGCTAAGTTGATCTTTGTGTATGAATATAAGGGTTGGTAATGTGAAGTAAGTATGATATTGAAAATTTGTGCATATGAAATTATCTGTTTAGCTACATGAATGCTATACTTTGGTTGTGTCTAAATTCTTTGCTCAAAACTTACTAAGCATTTAATGCTTACTCTGTTTCTTTGATTCTCTGTTTTATAGATTTTGGTTCTTCAGCTATCGGACTCGGGATTTTGAAGTCGAAGTCGCCCACACTATCAAAGCTCCTTTTGGTATACTTTTGGTTGAACTTTGAAATGGCATGTATAGGACCACCCTTTTGTTGTTGGTCATGAACCCTTTGGTATTGTGTAAATTTGGATAGCCATGCGAAAATGGCTTAAATATACTTTGATCATAGCATTATAATCGTTTTGTATGTTGTCCGTCGAGAGGTATGGAAATGTTGGCAACGGTTAGCCATGGGAATGGTTATTCATGATCACTTTTGATATATGTATGACAAACTCTAGTTGATCCATGAAGGATCATGAAATAGGTAAAGTTTACCTTAAAAATAGATGATGGCAGCAGCAGTGATGTGGATGTGAAAAATCAGTAAAAATAGTACGAATGGAATTAAATAGTGAATAAATTATGTAATCGAACCTTGATGAATCTATTTTCATAGGAAAGTAACGAAATGTTAATATGAACAGTATATTATGAGATGTTAAAGTTTTCGTGAGACAGGGCCAGAACGGTTTCTGGATCCCTTGATCTGATTTTCGAAATTTATTATAAATTAACCAGAGACATTTAGAAGTCATGCCATATATGTATAGATTCCTTTTTGAGTCTAGTTTCTATAGAGACAAACGGCATCAGTATTGAATCCCTGTACAGGGAGATATCCAGGTCGTAATGCATGAAGGTCAATGTAGTCGTACCCTGTAACAGGGGAGACTTTAACTAATAAACTGTACTAATTGGCCCAACAAAAAATTCTAGAAAAAAATCTGTATATGGACATATGAGTCTAGTTTCAGGGAAAAATTACAAAACTGATTTTCGAGTTTTGGAACTCAAGATATGATTTTTAAAGTGACAGTGACGCAGTTAGCCAACTGCCTGGAAATTTTTAAAATGGACTGTGAAAATGAGTGGTTTAAGCCGTTAACCCCTCGTGTCCGACTCCGGCAGCGGTCTCGGGTGCGGGGTGTTACATAAATTATGTTAGACAACTTGTGCTACTCGGTTTTAAGCGAAAACTAGCAAAAGAGCTTAATCGGTAAAAATACCTAATAGTCATAAGTACATGTTAGAGTGAGAATTTGATGTTTCCGTTGAAGGGAAAAATGATCAGCATGTCATGAAACATAAGAAAATAGGCTGAAGTTTAATTTACGAGCTTTGGGGAAAAAGTGTAAATATGCAAAAGTTTAGGGGCAAAACTGTAATTTTTCCAAAATATGATTTTGGGTCAATTTGAATAATGTGAGTCCTAATTAGACTATATTTTAAATGATAGAGCAAGGAAAACTAAAATTCGGGCTAAAATGGGGAAAATACCAAGTTGTGAACGAAATGGTAAAAGTAGCCATTTTCGGATACGAGGTAAGTTCATGTGTAAATAATGTAGCATAATTGTTATTTTTAAGTTATTGATGTTAATTATATGATAAGCTAATTTTTAATCGTGAAATATTATGCTTTGTGGTTAATGTCGAGTAATATGCAAATTATGTTTACTACTTGATGAATATGAATTGCTACTGAGTATCGGTTCCGATATTCCATGGAAGACGACAAATGTGAGATCGAGGGAAAAAGCCCGTTTGAACCTTAGGAATAGATTAGGATACAAGTGACATGTGACTAGGATGGTTGAGCATCCGAACTCGTTGAGTTGAGTCTGAGTTCACTTATGGATACGAATGTCCGAACTCGTTGAGTTGAGTCCGAGTTCACTTATGGATGCGAACGCCCGAGCTCGTTGAGTTGAGTCTGAGTTCACTTAGGGGCGGGTTACATGATTTCTTGATTACATATATGGCATTTATGTGCAAATTATCCATGTATCCAAGTTATATTTCGATGTGTTCAACGGGTGAAATTTCTAGTGAAATGGAAGAACAGTTAAGATGCAAGCGACGTTTTGGTAAGTGTTGTGAAATGGACACTTTGGACAGGTATGCTCTTAACCCTCGGTTTGAAAATAGATACAACAACGATAAGGTGGTAAGATGATGAATAATGTTCAGAAATGTGATATATGTTTTGGTGATACCATGCTAAAGTTTTTTGGTATATTTGTGTTGTTATGTTACTTGTTATTTACATATGAACTTACTAAGCATTTATGCTTACTCCCTCCTCTTTATTTACTGTAGTTTTGAACAAGCCAGCTCGGGAACCGGGACGGGTCGAAGGTTCGATCACACTATCCAAAGGACTTTCATATGGGTAAATGGCTTGTAAAACTTAAGTATGGCATGTATAGCAATATACTTATTTTGTGTAAATAATTTTATGATATGGCCATGATTGGTTGAGAAAATGTTTGATATTGATAAGTCATGGTGATGGTTAAATTTAGATCATGTTTGATATCATGGAAGTTTAATAGGTTATCTAGTTCATAACAACTCATGAAAAGATTAAATTTGCCTTAAAACAGAATATTGCTGCAGTAATGGCATGAATTTGAAAAATCACTAAAAATAGTATAAATGGAATTAAATGACGAGAAAGTTATGAAATTTAAGCTTAATGAGTCTATTTTCATATGGATTGAAAAAAAAGAGGCATATAAATTATATTTTATGAGATATTTAAACTTTTGTGAAACAGGGTCAGAGTGATTTCTGGATCCTCTATTATGACTTTAAAAATTCATAATAAATTATAAAAAAATAATTAGAAGTCATTCTTTATATGTACAGATTCCTTATTGAGTCTAGTTTTAATATAAACAAATATCATAGTAATTGAAATTCTGTATAGAGAGATATCTGATTCGTAATACACAGAGATCAGAGCAGTCGAACCCTGAAACAGGGGAGACTTTAACTAATAAACTGTACTAATTGGCCCAACCAAAAATTCTAGAAAAAAATTAGTAAATATATATATGAGTCTAGATTTAGGGAAAATTTACAGATCTTTATTTCGAGTTTCGTAACTCGAGATATGATTTTTCTTGTAACTGTGATGCGGGTAGCTAGAAAGCTGTGAATGTAGAAACAAATGATTTGAAGTTCTTAATTTGGTAAATTATGTTTGGTAACCCCTCAAGCTCGACTCCGGCGACGGTTTCAGGCGTGGGGGCGTTACATTTAATCTGGTTCAACAGAAATAGTTTGTTATATGAAAGAAAAAATGTGACAAGAAGAGAAATAGCAAAGCAAGTTCGAAGTTATATCACAAAGTTGGATGCAACAAAAGAGAAAAAACTCACCCTTCAGTCTGATGGAAATATACAACAGGATGATCAAAGAGAAAGGGTCACAGTTCATTTTGACGCAGCCTTTGACCATCAATCTTCTAGATCGACTAAGGGCCTGATTGTACGAAATGAGGTGGGGGAGATCCTAGCATTAAAGACGGTTATTCACTCCGAGATAGTAACTCCATTCACGGTAGAGGCACATGCAGGGTTACAGGAAGTGATTTTAGGAATTTTTATGGGTTTTAACAAAATGGAAGTAGTTGGAGATTCAAAAACTATTATAAAGAAATGCCAAAGTACTGATATAGATAAATCGGTTATGGAGCAATTATTAGAGACATACAAAGCAAAAAAGATAGATTTCAGGAGATTGAGTTTCATTTTGTCCCCAAAATAGAGAATATACGCCCATGTTATCACGAAGGAGGCCATAAAGAGGAGAGAATGTGTTCATCAAGCACTGGAGAATTTCCGGCCAAGGCATCCGGATTGAATGAAAGGAAGATAAAGGCTTTTGAGAAGAGGTAGCAGAAAAAATTAAAATTCATATTTGAAAACTTGCTATCATTAATGGTTGGGTCGGTAATGTGAAAAGACAGAGTCTATTGGTATCCAGCTGTCGATTTGACTAGTATAGGATAAGATTTGATTTTCTGTTTTGATTTAGTTGAAATTAAACAAATTGGGCCAGTTCCGTAAGTTTTAGGCCTGATTTTATTTAGTAGGCTTTTGTTTTTTAGTTATTCTTTTAATTAGTATCTTGTTAATGGACTTCAGTCTAATTCTGTTCTATGTATTATTTCTTTTTGCTAATAAATCAAGTCGAATCTTTAATTAAAATTTTTTTAACAAAATAATATATTATAAAATAAGAAAACGGGTCTACTCCAGCTTTCAATATTTTTGTTTTGGTGAAAAGGATTTCAATATTAAAACTCAAGCCTAACCCTTATTATCACTATTCGTCTGTACCAATTTTAAAATGATGATTAAAATTTAAACTTAACTGGATTGAAGTAACCCAGCACATATTTAAACAATAATTAAAGTTATTTACCAAAGTAGAAAAACGCTATTTAGAACTTGGATTAAGTTTTGGATTTCTTTTTAAGTGCTTTTAAAGTAAAAAATGTTTGCAGCGTGATAAGCAAATTTTCGAACTCAAAGATAAAAAAGAGTGTTTCGTAAATAAAGTTTTGAATTTTTTTAGTTGATTTGAATATAAATAGATGATTGACTAATCAAATCTTTTAATTGTAGTGTTTAGTAAATAGGGGTTTGCAAGAGTTTGTTGAGCTAAAATCTCTAAAATAAAAAACACTCGGATGACAACTTTTATCACGACTGATTGAGAATAACATATGTGGAAAGGGGCGAAGCCTGAAAAATTTTTTAGGAGGGGCCAGATGAAATTTTAATTTTTTATAGTTTATATTTTTATAATTTGTAAAAGATTAAATCGAATTTTTATAATTTTAGGGGGCAAAGTGCAATTTTATCTTTACTAATTTAAAATTTTTTAAAAATTTTAAGGGCTTAAAATATAATTTTATATTTTAGGGGGTGTCGGAGCCCATGCTAACCCCTTGGCTTTGCCCCTGTATGTGGAATGACATATCTAATTATGTTTACTAAAAAATTACTCCTTTTGTCACATGTTCTCAGACCCAATGTAGCCTCCATTTTCCCATTTTCACTTTCATCTTAAAAGTCCCAAGTAAATTTAAAAAAATTCACTAATTAATTTCCATAATGGATGTTTTAATTCCTTGATAATAGTGTTTTATTTCAATAATTTCACCCATTAAAGACTTAGTATTATAAACAAATAAATACTTAACAATAAAATATGTCATGCCCTTATTTGTTATTTTACACATATCAACTTTCGGCTATTAGTTAAGTTTTACCAAACAATTTTAAATAAACAGATAATAAAATCAGTTAATCAAATCAGTTAATAGAATCAATTGGTCAAACCAACAATTGCAATCAACTATTAGCCAATTACCAAACAGGGCCAAAAGCTTTTTTTTAACTTTTGTGTTTGGGTAAATCATTTTTGGAGTCATATGACATGTTCTTATTTATAATATAATATATTTTATGTAATATTGATGTTGAGTATGCAATTATTTCCCTACTGATATTTATTTTAAATATATAATATTATATATTTAAATTTGTAATGGTTATATTTTAATACTTAAAATATATTTTATATATTGAAATTAAATTTTACAAATAACTAATATTAATTACTTAAAAATATTTAAAATTTATATTTTTTATCAAAATATTAATAATAAATTTATTTTTATATTATTATTAAAATATCTTCATATTAAAGAATTTAAATATTATTTAAATCTATATTTTTATTTCATAACATAATATGTAAAATAAATATTTTAATTCTTAAAAACATTTTATACAAGTGATATTAAATACTTAAATATTAAATCAAAATATTCAAAAAAATATTTTTATCGTGATTTTTAAAAGCAATAAAAAAACACATTGAATATCCTAACCTTCGGAAGATAGGATGGGTGAGATATGTGGACCTGTGATCTCTGTTGTTCCAATTACAAAAGAATTGTAATTAAATGCTTCAGGCATGTTGTATGTTGCGTACCATGTGAACCACCGACAATGAGATGACAATAGTACTCGTTTCTTTCATTTTTAGTTGTTATGTTTATTCATCTGTTAATATGTAACGTTGTCTACCTTTAAACTGATTCATCCTATCGTTTAATATTGTTACTGGCAGCATGTATAAAGTTAAAAATAGACATTCGCATGCTAATTAGTGGCTGGGGTTGGTGTTAAGCAATATTAATATGGATTCTGTCAATTTTAAGTTTTTAAACTTTTAAGTTATTTTAGTTGAGATGAATTTATATACAATCGATTCAAATTTTGGTCTAATTTTTTTGAAATTTTAATTAAATTATTATAGATTAAAATAATTTAAAATTATTTATTTAAATAATTCTAAATTAAAATCAATTTTGAATTGAAATAATCTAAATTTGAATCAATTCAGAATTAAAGATTCTTGATTTTTTATTGTTTTCATGTTCATATAAAACAAATAGACAAAATCAGCTAAAATTTACTTTTTACATCAAATGGATAAAAAAATACTTTTTTATTCTTTTAATGTTCATATAAAACAAATCGACAAAATCAGTTACTTTTTACATCAAATGGATAAAAAATACTTTTTTACTATTAAAATCATGACTTAACAAACGAAAAAAAAAAAAGGTGCGATATTCTCAATATATGAAGTGCTTAGCAACGCCAACTTCACATGCTTGAAAAGACAGGTTCATAGATAGATATTTGGATCGACATGCATCGGCATGTTCCAGCCAATGCTCCTAAAATTGAATGGCTTATTCAATGTGTATGCTTATAGCTTTAACACAAATCTCTCTTTTGTAGTTCAATGCAAGTTAATGATGTTGAACAAATTCATGGTTAGGGGCTAGGCAAAATCAGGCTTCTTTATATTTTATGGTTACGTCATCTTTTCATCAAATTTGGATATATAATTTGCTTTATTCATTCTTTTAAAATTATCCTAATTTTTCCATTAAAAATAGTTTAATTTCATTTCATAGGGATAACCCACAATTTAACATATTAGTGTATAATTGAGATTGATTTTCATGTAGGTTGTACATTTCTTTAATTCTATTATTGAATTTAAACTTTTTTTTTGTTTTAAAGTTATTGAATTTAGTGGCCGAGTTAGAAAATTTTTTAGGAGCTAAAATTAAATTATATATTTTTATAATAGTAAAAATACAGTTTCATCATTTTAATAGTATATATCTTTATAATTTTTAAAGGATTAAATTAATTTTTTTTATTTTTGAAGTTAAAGTACAATTTTATCATTATTAATTTAAAAAATTATAAATTAAAAAGGAATTAAATAAAAAAAACTATTTTAAAGAGGCCAGACCTGTCAACCCTCTATACTCTGCCACTGATTGAATTTGAACTTTTAAAATTAACATCTAGATCACACATGTTAATTTTGTTAAATAATGACTTTAGCACGCTTAGTAACTTGAGATTGCAAGTACCATCACCTATGTATATTAACTTTTTTCATGAAAATTGTTAACGAAATTAGCATAAATGATTTTATTTGTCAACAAAAGTAGTTTAGTGAAGTAACTTGATGAAGTTAAAAGGTTTGTTAATTACATGAAAATTAATGTTAAATTAAGTCATTTAAAATATAATTTATTTATACTTGTTTATTGGTCAGGTCAAATTGCGTTTGAGTTAAGTTATTTTGGATCGATTCAATTCAAGTTTCAAAATTTTGGAGTGTTTTCAAATCAAAATAGTTTTAGATTTGAATAATTTTGGGTTCAAGTCAGATTCAAGCATGGTTTCATTTGCTTTTAGGTAATTCAAGTTTAAAATACTAGTTTTTTGGGTTGGACTAGTACAAGTTCATATTATTTTAGATTTTGAACCTTTCAAGTTTAAGTTACTTAGAGTTTAGTTTAAGTCAAATTTTTGTTTCAGATTTGGATCATTCTGACTTAAGATTGATTTGAATTTGAATAGTTAACTTTTATGATAAAACCAAATTGAGTTGATAGAATCATACTTAATATATATATATATAATTTTTAAAGCTTTCCTTTTGTTCTCGGCTAAACCATGTGTTTGACATTTAAATCTTCTTGAAGGACTATTGAGGATGCTCCAAATGCTAAACTCATACAGATGTAAATGATAATTAGCTGCTTGTCTTATAGCCACAATAGGGAGCAATTCACAGCTACAAAAAGTTTGCTGATTGAATCAGAAATTGAAAACAGTAGTGATTATCTGTAAAACTACTGGTTAAGGAAATGCCGTTGATTACCTTTATTTGATACCAATCTTTTCATTTAAAATGGATTGCCTTTTTTCAGGTTTGCGAAAGCGGAACATCAAAACTGAGCATACAAATTGCAACAACCATCCACGTGCTGCTATTCTCCTCTGCAAAATTCCCATCACTATATCTATCAATTCCACCCCACCCCCCCCCCAAGTACAAAAAAAGTGCCACACAAAGTACTTTCATTGCCTACGGAGAGCAATGTGTAAGCCTAACAATTATGGGGTGGTGTTGAAGAAGAGGCTCAAAGGAATGCTGAAGTTCATTGCTGGAAAAGCACTGCAAATTACAACCAAGATGATGAGGGAAGGCCACTTGGTGGTGATTGCCGTCCAAGGTAAAGAACCAAAGAGATTTCTCATAAAATTAGATCATCTTTACAACCCTGATTTCTTGAAGTTGTTGAAGCAAGCTGAGGAGGAGTTTGGGTTTTCTCAAGAAGGGGTCCTTGAGCTTCCTTGTCAACCACATGAATTGCAGAGAATTCTCAGTAATATAAAAGCTCTACCGTAACTCTTTTTATTGTGCAAATCCTTTTTAATGTTCAAATTTAAAATTTGTGATTGTTTTTTTCAATGTTTTTAAAATTTGAACTTGTACTTTCTCGTTAAAAATGTAATATTACTCACCCAAAATTAGTTAGTAAAAATTTAGCATAGTTAAAATATCATGTGTAGTTTATCTTATGCCCATGTTTCCTTAATTACATTTATAAATATTTTCAATTTTTTTTTTTACTTCGCCTAGTTTTGGGCGAAGAGTGTTATGATTTACCAATGATATATCAATTGATATGTTTTGGAGATGCAAATAAAGCTTTCTTTCTATTAGAATTTTGAATTAAAGAGTTATCTTATTTGTGTGATTTGATTTTAGACAGTTCTTTTCAAATAGAAACAAATATGTCTGGAATTATAAATCAATAATAAAATTATTATTTTATTTAAATATTTAAATTATTATTTTATTTAAATATTTAAATTATTATTTTATTTATATATTAATATAAAATAATAAATACTTTACCAAGTTATTGGGTTTCTTGAAATAACTAGGCAGGGTTTTAAATTTACTTACATCTAGGTTTCAATCCTAGGTGGAAATTTATTCCCACTTAGCGTAAGTTTAAAAAAAACACTAAAATATCAAGTAATTCAATAGGTAAGTTATAAAAAAAATACTTTATCTTTCAATAAAATATCTTATAACAATTACATGGTTACTCACACATTTCAGATTTGGCCAACAATTGGGTAAGCTTGAAATCTGATGGTTCGGTTAGACTTGGTGATGACTTTGCAGCTGCTGGGGGTTTTGTGTGTGATCATAATGGTGGGTGGATCATAGGCTACTGCAGATATTTGGGTAATTGTATGGTGGTCGAGGCTGAGCTTTGGGGGATATTGGATGGTCTAAATCTCATTTTGGATAGAAGTTTCGAAAAGGTCCTTATTCAAACTGATAGTCTTGAAGCGGTTAATGCTATTCAAGAAGGTTTCGCAGGGACTTCTAATTCTACAATTGTCAGAAGAATTCATTCCGCTCTCACAGCTCTAAAACAGTGGAAGATCCAGCATATTCCTCGCAGTAAAAATCTAGTGGCCGATGGTTTGGCCAAGTCAGTTCGGTCCAGATGTCTTGGCTTAAGATTGATTAAGGATCCTCCTATGAGGATTTAGTTTTTGTCTTCTGTATTTTTTCTTTTCCACCAAAAAATATATTACAACTAATGTAAAATATTTGGTAAAAGTATTATGGTGGTCATTGTAATAAAATTTGGATTACATTCTATCCAATCTATTAAAATAATTAGTACTATTTAGGCTTATTATTGTAAAAGTGTTTTTATTATTTATTCCATCATTCCTTAGGTACGATCCTCGGAATACTTCTAAGATATTTTGTTGTACTCAACTACATTACAATTTGACCCGTACACTTATCAACACTGCTGTTCTAATTTCTTATACTTTTGGCATCATATTTTATTATAAATGATAATAAGATAAGTAGGAACATTAGGACTGTAACAACCCATTTTTCAGTGAATCGGAACAATGGTTTCGGGACCACAAATCAGACCCAAAAATATGATTTATTTTTATTTTATTATATGGTTCGGAATATGGTAGATATGTCATGTGAAAATTTTGATACAAAAATTTCATCGATTTAGTGCTTAATTACAAGAAGGACTAAAATCGCATAAAATGCGAAAGTTGAATTCTAGTAGCTATAAGGATCAAATAGCTATGGAATTCAAAACTTAAGGTCCTTATATAGCAATTAGACCATTAAATAAAAGTATGTAGATTATTGGTGACTCATTCGTGGAAAAATTAGAAAAGGTCAATGACTAAATTAGAATTTGAAATAATTAAATTAATTAAAAGATGATAAAAGAAAATATCATCTTATTATTGAAATCAACCTAAAATTTTATGGAGACCCTAGAAGAGAGAGAGGAAACTTTCAAGGCTTAATTGGGTAAGTTCTCTTGTCCCGTTTTTAGTAATTTTGGTATTTTTGAAACAGGGAAAGCTTAATCTCCCTTTTTGACGGATTAATTTGAAAATTTATCAAGGTATGAAAACGGTTCATGGATGTATATGCTGGAAATTAGTAATTTATGGTAGAAAATGAAAGATTATTGATAAATAAATAGCTTTTACAAAGTGATTTTTGATGAAAACATGATTTAGGGACTAAAATGAAAAGTTGTAAAATTTGATGAAAAATTCTAAAATTTTATGAATACATGTGCTGGAAAATTTGTAAAGGGGATTGGTTAGGCTTGGAATAGGGAGTAATTTGCACAAGTTTGATTTTCCGGGCCTAGGGACAAAATCAGAATGTATGGAAAAGTTAGGGGCAGAATGGTAATTTTGCCTAGGACGTAAATTGAGTCCATTTAAATATGAAATGTGTGAAATTGATAGTTAAAGTCATTTATATAGATCTGGACAACACTAATTTGAGGTTAGATTGAGGAAAAGAAAAGATTTCGGATTAGTTGACTTTTACGCGAACAAGTGTCGAGGTAGGTTCGTGTAACTTAATCTGGCATGTAATTATGTCAAATTGAATGTTATGTTGTATGTAATGTGATTATATTTTTGTACATTACTTGAATGCTACAATGAAAAATTAGTACATGCTTGAAATGATGAAAAAATGGTTAAGTCCCAATTGAATATTGAATTCTGATGATCACATACGCTTTCCCGAAATTAATAAGGTGCTGCATCTGTTGCGGACGGGATTAAGCTCAGACGAGTAATCCCATTAACCTTGTCATAGAAAGGATTTAGCCCGAATGAGTAATCCCGATATAATACCTCTCGAGCATATGTTATGATTTGGGTTTAGCCTTGACTGGTAACCCTAGTTGAGTTCTTTTGAGCATATGCTATATAAAGGATTTAGCCTGGACTAGTAATCCTATTATACGACATGTGGCTCGAGAGTGTGTTCCTTGGTTAAGTACCCTAAAGGGTAACTTCGATAAGAATTGATAGATTAATGAATCGTACACTTCGAGTGTCCTATTTGAGCCTTCAACGGAATTTCAATGATTTAACAGACATAAAACTCTTGACATGGCATGAAAATATTGAGATGATATAATAATGACTTGAAAAAATATTGCTTGATGAGCTTATCTATTCTTACTTGATGTGTATGAAAACTTTGTGACTAACATGTTTGATTGAATGTATGTGATTAGGCAATTTAGCCAAATGGATGGAAACATAACATTGTATGCCTAGGTTTTAATAAACAAGATTGGTAAGTTTAGTTTCTGTTATACGAACTTACTAAGCATGTAATGCTTACTCTGTTATAGTGCTCGGAAGCTCGTGAAGGTTGGAAGATCATTGCAGCATGTCACACTATCAACTAACATTTTGGGTATATTTAGTAAAATCATTTCTGGTATAATGGCATGTATAAGATAACTTGGCTAATAGTGGCTTGAAACGTTATTTTGTACCTAGCCATTGGAATGGCTAGTAATGGTTCATTTTGGTATTACTAAGTAGATTATCATGATATATATTTACACATGAGATATGTTAAGATTATGTGATCAATGTTGTGTAATGCCTAAGTTCATCCAAGGTAAGTTTACAACCACATATGCACGTAATGATATGCTACGATGAATGATGAAATTGCCCAATTTGAATGCTTGAATTGGTTGGAATTGTATGTGTGTTACAAGTGTAGGTCTTGGGTGAAATTTTAGGTAAGAAATGAAGCTAGAAATGGCTTCATTTTTTCCATACGGGCAGACACATGGGCGTGTGTCTAGACCGTGTGTGACACATGGCCTGGTAACATGGGCATCTGGTTAGGCCGTGTGTCCCCTGCACCTTAATTTTGGGAAACAAAATGCTTAGAATTGGGCACACGTGCAAAGACACGGGTGTGTGTCTCAACCGTGTGTGCCACACGGCCTAGAACACAAGCGTGTGTCTTGGCCGTGTGAAACCTGCACCTGATTTCGAGTTGAATTAATTAACCACACGGCCTAGCACATGGACGTGTGGCATGCCCGTTTGTGCAAGTCAGAGAGTTACACGGGGTCAAACACGACCTCCCACATGGAGTGTCCCTTGGACCACACGGGAATGTGAGCCCTACACCTTGGAAAAATTTTGTAATTCCCCAAAAAATTCTTAGAGGTCCCGATTAAGTCCTGATTCGATTCTAATGCTTGTATTGACCTAGAGGGCCCGATTAAGGGACATTATGGATGTCTTGATAAATGAATAGTAATTTACGTAGTATAATGGAAAAATATTCTGAATGTTCTGGTAATGCTTCGAAACCTTGTTCCGACGATGGGTACGGGTTAGGGGTGTTATAAGGACCTATAGATACGATTTTTAATTTACCATGAATACTGATCTACCTGCGATAATTAATTTACCAAGGGAAAATTTGTTATTTGAGGAGCCAAAAGAAAAAACAAGGCAATAAAGGGGAAAAAACCCCAATGGTTCAATGGACGTTGCACGAGTATGCCCTACCTACACTAGACGCGGTGTGAGGATTCATAGAAAGGTCGAAAATTAATGCAAATAATTTCGAGATAAAAATGAAAACTTCTTTCAATGGCTCTAATTCCCCTCCAGTAAAGAGATCTTGACAAGAAAAAAACTTGAAGATAATTTCCACAACCTAAAAGATTGTTAAAACAACTTCTAAAAGAAACTGAAGAGCAATTCTTGAAGAAAAAAATCAAAGAGAATTATTATTAATTAAAAAAAATCAGTTGTTATTTATAAGGGTGGATGACCATGCTACTCATAAGCCCCCAAAATAAGTTTTCCTAACCCTAATGGAATAACTAAGATGACAACTTATCAAATAAAGAAAAAACAAATAATTCTAAGTGTGGACTTTTAATGGGAATTTGACTAAAGGAATTAAATGGGCTCATTGGACTAAATTCTTATATGACGATCCACCTATTAAAATAAAATTGGACCTATAGTTTAAATATTTTACAATTTGGGCCACTTTGATAATTTTGCCTGATATTCAATTAAATTACTTTCCAAAGCTTGTAGACATCTTAATGAGCCACTTTCTTTCAAGAACTTGGTCTTATGATCCGTTTGCTTTCTAAATTGGCTTATTTAAGCTCGCACATGAAATCCAATGCGTATTGGCTGTAAGATTCGATTTCTTGGACCAAGATTTCTAAGATTTGAAATATTGATTTTCTTGATTCTTGAAATTGTCTGAAACATCAAAATTGGACCAAGATTTAGTTTCTTGATTTTCTTGAAAATAAGAAAATAAATGTTGATTTTCTTTTTTCGGTCGTATGCGCATCTAGGGCCTTGGTAATGAAGTCTTGGATGGTCCCGTTCAATCTTGCTCAGATTTACTTGGCCTTCGACCTCATTATTGGGCCTTGAGGAAATTTGAGCCCATCATGTTCATGAGCTTGATTTTCGGCCTTGCGATTCGTATCATTCCCCTATTCCTTAAAAATATTTGTCCTCAAATTTGAAAGATCAAAGGGAGATAAGTCACGATATTAAAAGTAGAACTTACATTGTACTCACTGAGTAGATCTATTTGATTGGCGTTGTCATTGATCCGCTTGAGTACTTGGAAGGGCCCATTGCCCCTAAGGTCCAATTTAGTCATCCTTTTACTTGGGAATCACTTTTTGCGTATATGGACCCATACCTAATCTTCGGGTTCAAGGATAACTTGTTTGCGCCCCTTGTTATCTTTGTTGGCATTTGTGTCATTTGTTTTGGCAGTCCGTTGTTTTGCCATTTGTGCATTGATTTCATCAACTCAACTTTTTTCTAACCATCTAAGCTAGAAATATTTTCTATAAGCAATGGCACAAGATCAAGTACAGTTTGTGGGTTAAAACCATAAACACGTTCAAATGGTGAATAGGCAGTTGTAAAGTGAATAGATTAATTGTATGTAAATTCAACAAATGACAAACATTCTTCCTAATTCTTAAGGTTCTTACCCACAACAGCTCGTAGTAAAACGCCTAAAACTTGATTTCCTTCCTCATTTTGGCCATCAGTTTGGGGGTGACATGTAGTAGGATATAATAACTAAGTACCAAGCTTACCCCACAATACCTTCCAAAAGTGGCTTAGGAACTTTACGTCTCTATCAGAGATGATTGTCCAAGGTATCCCATGTAATCGCACCACCTCTTTAAAGAGTAAGTCTGCCACATGTGTAGCATCATCTATTTTGTGACAAGGAATAAAGTCTGCCATTTTTGAAAACCCATCAACAATAATAAATATACTATCACGACCCTTTTTAGTTAGTGGCAAACCAAGAATGAAATCCATGGATAAATCTACCCACAGTGAAAAAAGAATCGACAAAGGAGTATAGAGTCCATGAGACATTACCTTAGATTTTTCTTGTTTACAAGCAATGCACTTAGAACATACATTTTCAATATCCTTCTTTATGTGTAGCCAATAAAAAGTGTTTTTGTAGATTATCTAGTGTTTTGGCAACACCAATATGTCCTATTAAGCCTTCACTATCTGCCTCATGAATTAGTAGCTCTCTGATGGAGTAATGTAGTACACATAACCTGTTTAGGTGAAAAAGAAACTCATCCAGAAGATAAAATTTGTTAAAGGCACTATTACCACAATTAGCAAAGATATGTGCAAAATTAGCATCATTTGTGTACAAATCTTTTATATGCTCAAATCCTAAGACTTTTGTATTTAATGTAGTTATAAAAGAATATCTACGAGATAAGGCATCAACAACTACATTTTATTTAGCTATTTTGTACTTAATAACATATGGAAATGTTTTTATAAATTTTACCTATTGGGCATGTCTTTTGCTCAACTTACCTTGTCCCTTTAGCCATTTAAGGGATTCATGATCCTTATGTATAACGAACTCATTAGACAGTAAGTAATGTTGCAACACTTGGGGAGTGTCATATCCCTAGTTCGAAGGTTACACGGCCTTTGTAACACCTCAAACCCGGCCTGGAAGTTTGGCTCGAATCTGGCGTGTCACATTGAAGTGTTTTTCGAAAACCATGTTTCCATTAAAAACCCTTCTTAATAATTAAAAACTTATACCCTTTTTAAACCTTGTTAGAAAACCTCAGCTGAATAACATTCTTAACAACTTTCTAAAAACCTTGGCAGTTGCGGAAGCTTAATTTAAAAACAATTGCATATACGTGATGTTTTGACCAACAGTAGTTTCTTTGGAAAACCGTGTTCTAATACTAGCAATTATAACAACAATAAATAAAATTCCAAATTTGAAATCCAGAAAATTACAACGGCTTTACTACAACCCACATAAAAACATTTAAAAGTAATAATCAAAACTGTAACATAAACAGTATGTGTGGCTTCCTCCGAGCCCCTCGCAGCTCCGATCCGTCTAAGGTTGGAAATTACCTGAAAGGTTAATAAACGGGGTGAGTTTATGAAAACTCAGTGTGAAATCCCCTACTATATAAAAGGAACATTCAGTCATATAAAAGAATTAAAAGTCTAGCCCCAGCCCTACTTACAGTTTCAGTATCAATTGGGCCTTAGCCCATTATAACAGACAGTACCAGATAGGCTTTAGCCCATTACAGAATAAGAAACATTATCAGAACTAGAATCAAAATGAGAATCAGAATCAAACCACAGAATCAAATTTAGAATGAAGCCTATAGGCCCATAACTGATACAGAACAGATATTTCATGTAATATCCTGATTTAGGGCTTAATCAGAATAGTGGTTTCGTGACCACAAATCTGAGATAGAAATAATTATTTTACAATTATTTTGATGTTTATGATATGATTTCATGATTATGTGAAAATCCGTGATGAAATTCTATGCCTAAAGTGCTTAAATTGAAAGTAGGGACTAAATCGAATAAGTTGCAAAACTTGCATTCTAGAAGCTTTTAGTATGAAATTGTTTTGGAATATTAAAGAGGAGGTCTTAAATAGCAATTTGACCAATTTTAAGTTCATGGAAAAAATTAGGACATGGAAGGAATTTTTGGAAAGTTTAGTAGTAAGGGTATTTTGGTCATTTAGTTATTAAAATGAATTAAAAACAAAATTAAAAGCCAATTTTTGTCCATCTTCTTCATTAGGCCGAAATTTCAAGGGTTATCCATAGCTAGGGTTTGTTTCAAGCTTCCAAGCTCCATAGTAAGTGATTCCAAGCCCCGTTTTTAATGTTCTTTACGTTTTTGGAATCTCGGAAGCTCGATTAAGCTTATGCTAGCAATAATTCAACCTAGGGTTTATATTTGGAAAAATACCCATAGGTGAAATTTGTGTATTTTAATGTTTTATGATAGAATATGGGGTTTTAAATTATGTTAGACAACTTGTGCTACTCGGTTTTTAGTGAAAACGAGTAAAAGGGCTTAATCGGCAAAATACCTAATAGTCACAAGTATATGTTAGAGAGAGAATTTGATTTTGCCATAGAAGGGAAAAGTGATCAGCATGTTATAAAACATAAGAATAAGGAATAAAGTTTAATTCCCGAGCCTAGGGGCAAAAGTGTAATTATGCAAAAGTTTAGGGGTAAAAGTGTAATTTTTTTAAAGTTCGTATTAAATGCTGTTTTGATAAATGTATGTATTAAATAAGATTAATTTGATATTATAGATCAAGAAAAATGAGATTCAAGTCGTGATCGTGGAAAAGAAAAGATTGTGGACTAAATTGCAAAATCTTTATATTTTGGTACCAAGGTAAGTTCATGTGTAAATAATGTAGCATAAATGTTATTTTTAAGTTATTAATGTTAATTATATGATATGCTGATTTTTAATCGTGAAATATTATGCTTTGTGGTTAATGTTGAGTAATATGCAAATTATGTTTACTACTTGATAAATATGAATTGCTACCGAGTATCGGTTCCGATATTCCATGGAAGACGGCAAATGTGAGATCGAGGGAAAAAGCCCGTTTGAACCTTAGGAATAGATTAGGATAAAAGTGACATGTCACTAGGATGGTTGAGCATCCGAACTCGTTGAGTTGAGTCCGAGTTCACTTATGGATGCAAATGTCCAGACTTACGGATTCGGCGAGTAGCTAGAAAGCTGTGAATGTAGAAACAAATGATTTGAAGTTCTTAAATTGATAAATTATGTTCGGTAACCACTCTTATGTTAGCTTCCCGATGTGGGATCCCTCCATCATCAGAGTTTAAATTCAACACCAACTCTTGCCGCCTCTTGTTAGCAAAATAAATGCTCTTTGATTGCCATGAGTTTCGAACCCTGCACCTCATTGCCAACTCTATGACGCCACCTTCCTACCTCTTATGTGGCGCTACTTTGCCACTAGACCACAAGGCTTTTTGTGGCACAATATCCCCACCAATATTCTTAAGGCCTTACACCCAGGGTTTGATTCACCTTAAACCAAAATTTTTGCTAGAGTCCAGATTTGAACCCAGGACTTCACCAACACTTCTCAGTACACTTAACCACTAAAGCAATCCTTCATTAACGAAATTTACATGCACAACAAAATATCATAAGCTGCCTTCAACCGCTCCCATGCTCAAGGCCCAAAACTTCTAGGCCCAAATTCAGGGTGTTACAACTCTACCTCCCTTAAGGAAATTTCGTCCCCGAAATTTCCATCTAACAGGGTGGTCGTGTAACAGCTACCCCACTACGCTACCACTGCGCACTCTGATCCTACTATCACTATCACACTTCAACAAGAACTTGAAACATCTCATACATACAACACTTATTCACTGAAGCAGACACATATTTATCATACATATATACAATTTCTATATCCAAACATCACATCCACATAAAATAAACACCAAATTTAAATTTAGACCAATATCTAAGGAATCCACAGTATTTCAATTTCTAAACCGACAAAAGTATTCAGAAGACTTACGGATTCGGCGCCGGAGACTCGGTGTGCCACACTTTTTAGGAGAAATACTTCGAACAGACCACGTGGTTGAAAATAATTTTCTAAAATTCAACCTTTGAAAACCCAATCCACAGCCGAGTTATTGCAACTAGGCTCTGATACCATTAAATGTAACACCCCAAACCCGGTCTAGAAGTTTGGCTCGAATCTGGCGTGTCACATTGAAGTGTTTTTCGAAAACCATGTTTCCATTAAAAACCCTTCTTAATAATTAAAAACTTATACCCTTTTTAAACCTTGTTAGAAAACCTCAGTTGAATAACATTCTTAACAACTTTCTAAAAACCTTGGAAGTTGCGGAAGCTTAATTTAAAAACAATTGTGGATACGTGATGTTTTGAACAACATTAGTTTCTTTGGAAAACCGTGTTCTAATACTAGCAATTATAACAACAATAAATAAAATTCCAAATTTGAAATCCAGAAAATTACAACGGCTTTACTACAACCCACATAAAAACATTTAAAAGTAATAATCAAAACTGTAACATAAATAGTGTGTGGCTTCCTCCGAGCCCCTCGCAGCTCCGATCCGTCTAAGGCTGGAAATTACCTGAAAGGTTAATAAACGGGGTGAGTTTATGAAAACTCAGTGTGAAATCCCCTACTATATAAAAGGAACAGTCAGTCATATAAAAGAATTAAAAGTCTTGCCCCAGCCCTACTTACAGTTTCAGTATCAATTGGGCCTTAGCCCATTATAACAGACAGTACCAGATAGGCTTTAGCCCATTATAGAATAAGAAACATTATCAGAACTAGAATCAAAATGAGAATCAGAATCAAACCGCAGAATCAAATTTAGAATGAAGCCCATAGGCCCATAACAGATACCGAACATATATTTCATGTATGCAGAAAACCCAACCCATGTCCAGTCGTATACACCCCCGTACCAACCTTACACCATGTATCTATTTAGTATTCGATGAACTATCTTGTAGCAGTATCAGAACTAGAATCAAAATGAGAATCAGAATCAAACCGCAGAATCAAATTTAGAATGAAGCCCATAGGTCCATAACAGATACTGAACAGATATTTCATGTATGCAGAAAACCCAACCCATGTCCTGTCGTATACACCCCCGTACCAACCTTACACCATGTATCTATTTAGGTGAAGCAAAAATTTTTCTTGTAGCAGTATCAATTTAGTATTCGATGAACTATCTTGCACATCTGATGAATGCCTGAAATGTGCCATATCTCTGCTACGTGATTCTGCTTATTATTGGTGGAATACATTGGTTTTTGTTGTGCCCAAAGAACGAGTGATGTGGGAATTCTTCTAGACTGAGTTTCGAAAAAAGTATATCAGTCAGAGGTTCATCGATCAGAAACGAAAAGAATTTCTTGAGCTTAAACAGGGTTCCATGTCAGTTACTGATTATGAACGGAAGTTTGTCAGACTTAGTAGATATGCTCGGGAATGTGTATCGTCTGAGGCTATTATGTGTAAACATTTTGAAGATGGGCTGAATGAAGATATAAAAATGTTTGTTGGCATTCTTGAAATACGAGAGTTCGTAGTACTTGTTGAGCGAGCTTGCAAAGCCGAAGAACTTAGTAATGAGAAAAGAAAAGCTGATGTCGGAGCTGGAGAATTTCGTAAAAGATCTTTAGGAAAGTCTTTTCAGCAATCATCGAAGAAATTTCGAGATGATTCAGGCCGATCAAAGAACACTTCGGGTTTTTCCAGACGAGACCGCGATCGACCCCCTGTGAGTACACGAGCCACTTCAGTTGCCAGTGTTGGAAATGATCGACGGGATAGGATCGAGTGCAAGTATTGTGGAAAATGGCATTCGGGGAGCTGTAGATTTCATGACCGCTCGTGTTATAGATGCGGATCAGCTGACCATTTTATCAAAGACTGCCAGAGATTATCCGAACAAAATGTTAACTAGAGTGGGAAACTGAGTACTACCATAGAACGAGGTAGACCACCTAGGAATACGGGGAATGCTAGCGGCGATCAGAGAGGGTCTAGAGATGCTACAACCAAATCCGAGGCTCGTGCTCCTGTTAGAGCTTATGCTATATGCGCACGCGAGGATGCTTCTTCGCCTGACGTTATTACCGGTACTTTCACTCTCTTTGATACTGATGTGATTGCTTTGATTGACCCTGGTTCTACTCATTCATATGTATGTGAGACTTTAGCATCCAGTAAGACTCTACCTGTTGAGTCTACTGAGTTCGTGATTCGAGTATCGAATCCCTGAGGTCGATATGTGCTAGTCGACAAAGTGTGGAGGAAATGCCCCCTGATGTTCGAGATTTCTGTTTCCCAGCTGACTTCATGCTTTTACCCTTCGATGAGTTTGACATTATTCTCGGAATGGATTGGTTGACTGTGCACGATGCTGTAGTGAATTGCAAGTGAAAGACTATCGATTTGCGATGTTCGAATAATGAGATAATTCGGGTTGTATCCACTAATTTAAACGGGCTATCAGCCGTATTAACTTCCATGTCAGCTCAAAAATATGCGAGGAAGGGCTGTAAAGCGTATCTGGCCTATGTGTTAGACAGCAAAGTATCCGAACAAGAGCTTGAGACTGTACCTGTGGTTTGTGAGTATTCGGATGTGTTTCCCGAAGAGTTGCCGGGATTACCACCTATTCGTGAAGTAGAGTTTGGCATTGAACTTGTACCTAGGACTACACCAATTTTGATAGCTCCATATCGTATGGCACCAACCGACTTGAAGGAATTGAAAGCTCAGTTGCAAGAGTTGACGGATAGAGGTTTCGTACGACCGAGTTTCTCACCATGGGGCGCACCAGTTTTGTTTGTGAAAAAGAAAGACGGGACTATGAGAATGTGTGTCGACTATAGACAATTGCATAAAGCCACTATAAAGAATAAATATCCGTTGCCCCGAATCGACGACCTGTTTGATCAGTTGAAAGGAGCTTCAGTGTTTTCAAAGATTGATCTGCGATCCGGTTATTACCAGTTGAGACTTAGAGATTCTGACGTGCCAAAGACTGCTTTCAAAATGAGATACGGACACTACGAATTTTTAGTGATGCCGTTCGGGCTCACTAATGTCCCTGCGGTTTTCATGGACTTGATGAATCGGGTGTTTAGACAGTATCTGGATCAATTTGTGGTGGTGTACATTGACGACATTTTGATTTACTTTCGCGATGAGATCGAGCATGCCGAGCATTTGAGACTCGTGCTTCAGACTTTACGTGATAATCAATTGTACGCGAAATTCAGTAAATGCGAGTTTTGCGCGAGGTCAGCTTTTTGGGACATATAGTGTCTGCTTCGGGTATTCTAGTCGATCCAAACAAGATTTCAGCCATTCTCGACTGGAAACCTCCTAGAAATGTTTCGAAAGTTCAGAGCTTCTTGGGACTTGCCGGTTACTACCGACGATTCGTAAAAGGTTTTTTGATGATCACGACACCTTTGACAAAATTACTGCAAAAAGACGTCAAATTTGAGTGGTCTGAAAAGTGTCAGAAAAGTTTTGACCAGCTGAAAACACTTTTGACGGAAGCTCCAGTGTTAGTTCAGCTAGAATCCGGCAAGGAGTTCGTGATTTATAGTGATGTATCTCTGAACGGTCTGGGCTGCATTTTGATGCAAGAGGGTCGAGTTGTCGCATATGCTTCTAGGTAGTTAAAGCCTCACGAGCGGAACTATCCGACTCATGATCTGAAGCTAGCTACTATTGTTTTCGCTCTGAAGATTTAGCATCACTATCTGTTCGGTGAGAAATGCCACGTCTTTTCTGATTATAAAAGTCTCAAATATTTAATGACTCAAAGAGATTTGAATCTGAGACAAAGACGATGGTTGGAGTTACTTAAAGACTCCGATCTTGTCATTGACTACCACCCGGGAAAAGCTAATGTAGTTGTGGATGCTTTTAGCCAAAAATCATTATTTTCCTTGCGAGCTATGAATGTACAATTATCTTTGTCGGTAGATGATGTGTTGATAGCCGAGTTAAAAGCAAGACCAGTGTTAATACGACAAATTTGTAAAGCTCAAATAGTCGATGATGAGTTGGTTGCTAAGCGAGTTCAGTGTGAATCAAGTGTGGATTCAGAGTTTTGAATTGACGATAATGATTGTTTGAGGTTCAGGGATCGTGTGTGTGTTCCGAGAAACTCAGAGCTTATTTTGATGATTTTGAGCGAGGCTTATAGTAGCCGAATGTCGGTCCATCCTGGTAGCACAAAAATGTATAATGATATAAAACGTCAGTATTGGTGGCATAGTATGAAACGTGACATATCTGATTTTGTATCAAGATGTTTAATATGTCAACAAGTGAAAGCAGAACATCAAATGCCTTCGGGATTACTTCAGCCGATCATGATACCCGAGTGGAAATGGGATCGAGTTACGATAGCCCTTGTGTCTGGTTTACCGCTGACGCCAAGCAAGAAAGACTCCATTTGGGTTATTGTGGATAGATTAACGAAGTCAGCTCATTTCATCCCTGTTCGTACGGACTTTTCACTTGATAAGCTAGCGGAATTATATGTCTCTCAGGTTGTACGATTGCACAGGGTGCCGACTTCTATTGTTTCAGACAGAGATCCCCGATTTACTTCACAGTTTTGGCGGAAATTGCATGAGGCGTTGGGTACCAAGCTCCATTTTAGCACTACCTTTCATCCCCAGACCGATGGTCAGTCTGAAAGAACGATTCTAATACTTGAGGATATGTTGAGATGTTACATTCTCAAGTTTAGTGGCTCATGGGAGAAATACGTACCGTTGATTGAATTTGACTATAATAATAGCTTTCAAATGAGTATCAAGATGGCGCCTTACGAGGCCTTATACGGACGTAAATGTCGTACACCTTTGTTTTGGACCGAGCTCAGCGAGATAAGTTATATGGGGTGGATTTAATTAAAGAAGCCGAACAGCAAGTGAAAATAATTCGTGATAGCTTGAAAGCAGCATCGGATTGTCAGAAATCATATGCGGACTTAAAGCGTAAAAATATGGAATTTCAGATTAGAGAAAAAGTTTTTCTGAAAGTCTCACCATGGAAAAAGATACTCCGTTTTGGCCATAAAGGCAAATTGAGTCCGAGATTTATCGGACCGTATGAGATTTCAGAGAGGATTGGGCCGGTTGATTATAGACTAATTCTGCCCCCTGATCTTGAAAATATTTACAACGTTTTTCATGTATCGATGCTCTGTCATTATAGATCCGATCCTTCTCATGTAATTAGTCCGTCAGAAATTGAAATTCAGTCTTATTTGAGTTATGAAGAAGAACTGATTCGTATCCTAGCTCGTGAGGTGAAAGAGTTGCGAAACAAAAAGGTTCCATTAGTAAAGGTGTTATGGCTCAAGCACGGGATCGAAGAAGCTAGTTGGGAACCCGAGAACTCTATGAAAGAACGATACCCAAATCTATTTACTGGTAAGATTTTCGGGGACGAAAATCCCTAAAGGGGGAGAGTTGTGACAGCCCTATTTTGACCTTAGTCGGGAAGTGGTTTCGGGACCGCTAAACCGAGTCACTGAAATATTTGAATATAATCTTTTATGTCTAAAATATGTGTTTATGCCTGTGTGAATTTTTAAATGCTTTAATTTTTGCAAATTGATGTGAAATTAATTAAAAATGGACTTGTGTGCAAATTTTGAGAATGTGTTAGGTAAATTTTGAAATGGCCTTGTATTATGTGACTTTAAAACACAAGGACTTGCATGTCAAATTGAAATGTTTTTCTTTATAGTGACCGGCCATGTGGAATAATCATTGATATGTATGTATTTTATACATATATTTGTATTATAATATAATTATAATTATATATATTATTGGTGTTAAAATAAAATAAATAAAAATAGTGAAAGGTGAAAAGAACAAGGCTTAGTTCATCTTTTGTTCTTCATTTGCCGAATATAGGAGGGAAAGCTAGGCTTTCAGTCACTCTTTGATTTTTGCTTGATTAAGGTAAAAATTTCATGTTATTTCCTTTGAATTTCTTTTTAAGTGTGGTTGATAGCTAAGTATTTGACTTAGCCCATTTTGAAATTTTGAATTCTATGGTGATTTGGGCATTCGGCCATGATATGGATGGTAAGAAATGGTGGTTGTTTTATGCTCTTATGAGTAAAAATGGATAAGTGAGGTTTAAACTTGTTAGATATGCATAGTAGTGGTTTAGGTGCTTTGGGGAATTTTGGCTAACATGTTTGTACTTACCGAAATTGAATTTGAGGTTTTGAGCATAATTTATGTAACTTGTGAATGAAATAATTGAAATTATGAATTAGGAACATGAATTTAGTCGGCTACTTAAGACAAATTGTCAAATAATGCTCAACATTAGTGTTATTTACTTAATTGGCAAACTGAGCTTAGAATAGGTGAATTCGTGGGTATGGGGCAAAGTATTTATATTCGGCCATTAGCTAGATTTTGTTAAGATTTGGATAATTGAGAATTAGTCAATATGCTTAAAAAGAAGCTTTCATGGTTGCCGAATTGTAAAGTGAGAAGTTGCTAAGTAAAATTGATGTTAAAATCAATGAAATAGAGAATGATAGGTTTAATTGAAGAAGTCATGCTTTGTGTGCCTTATTTGCTTATTGAATATTCGGCTTTGTCCCTAGAGAATGAATGAATTGATGATAATTGTTTATGGGAATTAGCTTTGCCGTGTTTATGTTATCAAGATGAGAAATGAATTAAGATGGTCCTAGTGTGCCGATTGGGAGCTAGGAAATTGAGTTAAAGATAGAAGATAGTGAGTAAATATTTCATAGACATTTTTAACACTTAAGTTCACATGAATTTAAGCTTACTAAGTGATCACATATTCAGCTCTTGATGATTATTATGTCATGAATAATGAGTTTGATTAAAAGATTATGTAAACTTGATCAAATCAATAATTTAGTTGTGATTTGTAACATAGTTGTATTTGGCCAAATGTGTATGTAAAGGAAAATTGTGTGTGTGTGTGTCATATTGGAATGAGAGTGTAATTATTGAATGAGAGGTATGAATAAGGTTTAATATATTAAACTTGTTTAACATAGCTCAAGATCATAGAGGGGTAACATCGGATAAGGGAAAAGCTAAAGTCACGGAATAGCCAACCCGAAATTTGTTCAGAAAGATACAAGGTAAGTCTTTGAGTAATGGAACTTAGCTTATGATTTGATAAAATCATGATATATATAAGCATAATAAATAAATGGTGACCTAATGGTTCTACTTGAATTACATAGTGAGATAAATAATTTGTGCATATGACTTGTAGCTAAATGGTTATAGAAATCATGTTGGATAGCGAAACGAAATCGTGTTCTTTATATATGGCTATTGAGCCGAAAGTGGAATGGTTGATAAGCATGTTGTGCTTGTGTTCTAGTAATGTAAATGAAATGCTAATGTGTTATGATATATATATGTGCATGATAATTGAGGATTATAACCGGGCTAAGACCCGCAGGCCTTGTGTGAGATTTATATCCGGGCTAAGTCCCGGAGGCATTCGTGCTGGTGTTATATCCGGGCTACGTCCCGAAGGCATTCGTGCTAGTGTTATGTCCGGGCTAAGTCCCGAAGGCATTCGTGCTGGTGTTATATCCGGGCTAAGTCCCGAAGGCATTCGTGCTGGTGTTATATCCGGGCTAAGTCCCGAAGGCATTCGTGCTGGTGTTATATCTGGGCTAAGCCTCAAAGGCATTTGTGTTGGAAATGTGTGATCTTGCTGTAATAATGTAACACCCCGTACCCGAGACCGTTGCCGGAGTCGAACACGAGGTGCTAACAGACTTAATTCATTTATTTGCACAGTCCATTTTAAAATTTCCAGACAAGCTGGCTGACTGCGTCACTGTCACCTTAAAAATCATATCTCGAGTTCCAAAACTAGAAAACCTGTTCCGTAAATTTTTCCTGAAACTAGACTCATATGTCCATCTAAAAATTTGTTTCTAGAATTTTTGGTCAAGCAAATTAGTACAGTTTATTAGTTAAAGTATCCCCTGTTTCAGGGTTCGACTACTCTGACCTTCATGCATTGCGACTTCGATATCTTCCTGTACAGGGCATCAATACTTATGCCGTTTATTTCTAAAGAAACTAGACTCGAAAAGGAATCTGTACATATAGGGAATGACTTCTAATTATCTCTGGTTAGTTTATAGTGAATTTTAAAAGTCCGAACAGGGGATCCAGAAATCGCTCTGGCCTTGTTTCACGAAAACTTAAACATCTCATAAAATACGACTCATATGATCATTTTGTTACTTTCATATGAAAATAGATTCATCAAGGTTCGATTAAATAATTTATTCACTATTTAATTCCATTCCTACTATTTTTAGTGATTTTTCAAATCCACATCACTGCTGCTGACAGCATCTATTTTTAAGGTAAACTTTACCTATTTCATGGTTTTCCATGGATCAACTAGAATTTTGTCATACATGGCACCAAAATTATCGTGATTAACCATTCCAATGGCTAATCGTTACCAACATTTCCATACCACTCATTGAACAACATACAAAATGATTATAACGATATGCTCAAAATATATATAAGCCATTTTCGCATGGCTATCCAAATATATACATTACCGAAGGTACTTGACTAACAACAAAGGGCAGTCCTATACATGCCATTAACAGAGTTCAACTAAAAGAGTACCAAAAGGGCTTTGATAGTGTGGGTGACTTCGACTTTAACACTTCCGAGTTCGATAGTGACGAACCAAAATCTATAAAACAGAGAATCAAAGAAACGGAATAAGCATTTAATGCTTAGTAAGTTTTGAATAATGAAATTAGTTTCGGCTAAGGTATAACATTCATATGGCTAAATGAATAACTTCATATATGCACATTCTCATAATTATACTTACTTCACGCTTCAATCAATATATTCATACACAAGGTATCAAACCTAACTAAAGGCCAAAAATTCGTTAATCAATTGAACGAATACTATTTAAAACGAATCGAATTTTCCGATGCATATACAAAACATACCTTATTGTTTGGATTTTATGAGCGTATTAATTGAAATTATTACAGCAAGATCGGTCACTTCCAAACCCAAGTATCTTCGGGATTTAGCCGGATATAACAACTCGCACAAATGCCTTCGGGTCTTAGCCCGGATATAATCACTAGCATAAATGCCTTCGGGACATAGCCCGGTTATAGCAACTCGCACGAATGCCTTCGGATCTTAGTCCGGTTATCATCCGAATAATCATGCGCATATGTCCACAAATCATAACACATTTTTTTATTTCGTTTTCATTACTAGGACTCAGACACAAGGCACTTATCTACCATTACCATTTTCGGCTCAATAGCCACATACAAAGAGCACGGTTTTGATTCGCTATATAACATGATTTAATCGAATCATAATCTAAGTTCCATTACTCGAAAACTTACCTTGGATGTTGTCGAGCGATTTCAACGGCTATTCGGTCACTTTTTCCTTTCCCTTATCCAACTTTGATCCTCTAAGCTCTTGAGCTAAATCAAACAATTTGTTTCCCAATCAAACACAATCACATGGCATCCATATATATTTTAGAACCATTCTTAACATACTACTCATTTACAAAACAAAACACTCATATCACATTTATAAAACTACAAGCCGAATATACCTATACTTACCTCACTTAAACATCAACCCTCAATTCATGTACATTCTCAAATAGAGTAATCCTTACTTGAACTATTAGCCAACTTTATCAAATGAACAATTTTACTTAAAGTGCCATATATATATCTATATAAGTGCTTAGATACCATGTTTCCAACAATTTTTTTTTCCTAGCTTAGTAGCCGAACCAATATTCAATAACAAACTCCTCTTTGATCAAATATATATTCGACAAGGACATGATAATTTATACTACATCAATTTTAAGCATATAAATTACTCAAACATAATCAAATTCACATTCGGTCTTGGTACATAATAAGGTAGCCGATTCTTTACCCTTAGCACCCAATCCTCACATATGATTATTTGTATAGTTCAAACACTCATCTACCATCGTTCATCTAAATTTAACATGAAACAACAACCATATACCTCTTTCCATTTTCTACCATGGCCGAATGCTCTAGCTACCACACCGTTTCAAATTTTGCCATGTGTTAAGCAAAGAACTTAATGACTAACTCAAAAATGCTAAAAAGAAAATCCAAGAATCATCAATCCACCATCACATGTATCATTACAAAGCTTCACACTTAGCATGCTAATGACATCAACACAAATCCACCTTAGCCGAAACTTAACTCATACAAAACCTATCTTCAAACCATAAAATAGGTAGAATTTAACTAATCATCCAAATGGTGCATAAGTTTTTTTTTTAAGAATGGCATTGAACTTACCTTCCTTTTGCTATCCACCTTGGCCGAATTTCTTCCCTAAAGATTTTTCTTCCTCCTCTTTCTCTAGTCACGGCAATGGGGGAGTAAGGGTGAGACAACTTTGGTTTCTCCTCACACTCACCTCATGTTTTATCATTCTTAATTCACTATTTTATTTTCTAAACTAATAATGCTAATAGAAAATTCATATTATCATCAATGACCCATCCATGGCCGGCCACTACTCATTATAATTGGAAATTTTACATGCAAACCCATCATTCTTATAACATGCATTAATTGATCCTTATAGATTAACCTATGTCATTTTAAAAGTGTCACACATAAGTCCTATTAGCTGAATTCACATGCAATCGACTAAATCGAAGCTTAAAACTTCCACACATTCATATTGACACATTTTAGACAATAAATATCATATTCAAATACTTCGGTGATTCGGTTTAGCGGTCCCGAAACCGTTTTCCGACTAGGGTCAATTTAGGGCTGTCACAAATAATTCCAATTAATGTGCTCAAAACCCTAAGTTGGTCTGGTATGTACCGTATATACGTTGTAAAATTTGATTCAGTTTAAATTGTGATTATTCATTTGGATGGTGCTCTTCCGGCCATTGCTTAGGGTTGTATGAAGTCTATAGCTTATTCAAGATACATGAATTTTGATTCAAGTGGAAATATGTTAAGATTGGCTCTGAGCATGTGAGTATATTGGTTGAAGTGTGAAGTAACATGAATATGTGAATATGCGTATATGTATTTATTTAGCCTTGTAATTGAATTAGATGTATTCGGCCAAATGATGAAGTTGGTTGGATAAAAAGAAGTTATCTACGTGATATGAATTTGTGTTTAAGGAAAAATTTAAAATGACATGCATGAACAATAGTGGTATATTTAGTCATGGTTACATTCGGTCAAAGAAAAGATGATAAGCCTTATGAATGCTATGCTTTAATTTTAAATGATTTCATTGCTTACAACTTACTAAGCATAGAAATGCTTAACTTACTAAGCATAGAAATGCTTACTTTGTTGTCCTTAATTCTCTGTTTTATAGATCTCGTTCGTTAGCTACGGTATCGGGAATCTCAAAGTCGAATTCGTCCACACTATCTAAGCCCATTCGGTACTCTAGTAGCTAAACTTTGATAATGGCATGTATAGGCTTGACTTTTTGATGTTAAATAAGTATCTTTTTGATGATGTATATATGTATAGCCATGCGAAAATGGCTTGTTAAGTTACTATATGTGTTCCACATAGTTAATGTGAATGTGTGGTTGATATTCGATTAATGTTTTCCATGTTTTGATGTGAATTGAACTTAAGAATGAATCAATGTACCCATTAACTTGAGATGACTCTTTTTTATATTGTATAATTGGAAAAAAAAACAAGTTGGAATTCGGTTTTTATAAGTGTGCCAACGGGAGTTGTTCGAATAAAGTTAAATGGAATTTCGTGCTTGTATGGTAATACTCCTTAACCCTCCAGAAACGGGTACGGGATAGGGGTGTTACAGTGCCTCTAATTTTTTGTTGACGTTAGAAACAAAATGTCAAGGATTTTACACACGGCTTCAACATGGGCGTGTCGTGGTCGTGTGGGGAATACGGGCTGTAGACACGGGCGTGTGCTTGGCCGTATGAAAACCCTTGTAGGTTCTAATTTGGAATTTAATTCAAGTAGGCCATGCACACGCCCGTGTCTACAGCCTACTTGAATTGTGTTGCATGGTGGAAGGAATGTGCAACGTGCTTTAACCTACTAAGAGTCAATGAAATTTACTGAAACCCAAAAACCCAAACAATTTGTGAAGCAACTTGAAAAACTTTGTTCGAGGTGTTCTTGATTTTCAAAAATAATGAAATTTAAACTGGATCCTCCTCAAATATTGTAAATCTAATATAGAAAATTTGGGCACAAAATTCAACCCACAAAATATTTTTTTTATGTTTTTGTATTTTCTATTTTTTGTACTTTTTTCAAGCATTTTTTTTGTGGGAATTTTTTTTTGTATTCTAAAATAGTTCCAAGAAACAATATGGAAAATTTTAGATTGTTTGGAAATGTTTACCCACTAAAAAGTATTTTTTCCTGAAAACTTTCTAGGTAAAAAAATTTGTTTGAGATTGTTTGTTAGAAATTAGTTTAGAAGAACAAAAAGAACATCTAAAACGCCCAAGCTTGATACCAAATGATAAAGAATGCGTGCGAAACAGGATTGTAGCTTTGTCTAAGTAACAGATGTATCCTAGATCTATAGACGAATGTAAACGAAAATGAGAAACAATGAAAATAAATTAGTTGTCACAAAGGAGAATCAAACAAAATTAAAATAAAAGAAAGATGAACCGGCTAGTAAAAGTTTAATAGAGAGCGAATTAGGGTTTCTTGGATGGAAAGAAACCATCCTTGGACTTCAAGAAAATGCCCCAACTAGCTTTAGAAAACAAACACAAAACATATTTGTTTGAAGTGATTTTAAAGACAAAAGCAATCTGTTTTGTGCAAGAATTTTTGAAAAAACAAGAAAAGATTGAAACTCCTAATTTTGGTGTGTTTCTTGATGGAACCAGATAGGAGAACGTCTCTCTGGAAGCAATTTCAACCTAGAATGAAAATAAATAAAATCAGTAACCTAAAGTAGTAAGAACTAAATGAAAATAAGCAAGAAACAATCAATTAAGGATAGAACAGAGAAGATGACATCCTAAGAAGCCTTGGAAACATTAAGAATACACAACACCTTTCAATGGCTCTAATTCCCCCTCCAAGAAAGAGATCTTGGAAAGAAAAAGCTTGAAGATGATTCCCACAACCTAAAAGATTGTTAAAATAACTTCTAAAAAAAAACTCAGGAAAAATTCTTAAAGAAAAACTCAAAGAGAATTGTTATTAACTTAAAAACAAAAAAAATTGTTCATCTATAAGGGTGGACAACCATGCTACTTATAGGCCCCCAAAATAAGTTTTCCTAACCCTAATGGTATAACTAACATGACAACTTATCAAATGAAAAAACAAAATAATTCTAAGTGTGGACTTTTAATGGGAATTCGACTAAATGAATTAAATAGGCTCTTTAGGCTGAATTATTACATGATGATCCACCTATTAAAATAAAATTGGACCTATAGTTTAAATATTTTAAAATTTGAGCCACCTCTGATAATTTGGCCTGGTATTCAATTAAATTACTTTCCAAACTTCAGGATGAGCTTGTAGACATCTTAAAGGGCCATGTTTTTCAAGAACTTGGTCTTGTAATCTATTTGCTCTCAAAATTGACTCGTTCAAGCTCGTACATGAAATCCAATGTGCCTTGGTTGTAAGATTCAGTTTCTTGGACCAAGATTCCCAAGATTTGAAATCTTGATTTTCTTGATTCTTAAAATTGTCTAAAGTAGCAAAATTGGATGAAGATTTGATTTCTTGATTTTCTTGAAAATAAGAAAGTGAATCTTGATTTTCTTTTTTTGATCGTGTGTGCATCTATGGTCTTGGTAACGAAGTCTTGGATGGTCCCATTCAATCTTACTCGGATTTGCTTGGCCTTTGACCTCATTATTGGGCCTAGAGGAAATTTGAGCCCATCATGTTAATAAGCCTGATTTTGGGCCTTGCTACTCGTATTAATTTATGAGACTAATATAGAATTATATTAAGTCTCAGTCTAATAATTTTAGCTATTGAACAGTTAACTAAAAAAAAGACTAAATCGTAAAAGAAGTAAAACTTCACCACTATTGATTATTATTAGATATAGTGTATAATTAAATTTTGGTTTTGGATTTGAATGGTAATTATACCATTATATAAGCTAATGAACAGTTATGGGCTGTGATTAATTAAAATTGATGTTTATAATACAACGTAGAATTATAAATAATTAAATAAAGCATAAATAAATAGAAAACAAACATATCATCTTCCATAGCTAATCTTTCCATCGAATTTAGAAACCAAAACATTTTTAAGCTTAAGGTATGACCAACATTAGATTCATGCATGAAAGTGGTTTTCTATCCGTTTCCTGTAAATTTTATGTTTTTGAGATCGTTGTTACTTAATGTAGCTAGCTGAGGGAGTGTTTTATAAACTATTAAAAGTTTAGGGACTTGCCATTGATGAATTCTAGGTGTTCATGAGATTAATTACAAGATTTCTAATCTTAGTTACTAATTAGGACTATTTTGAAAAGGAATTTTGGTTAGTTTTGAGTTTAGGGGCTAAAATAAAAATAAGTAAAATTTAGCTTGAAATTTTTGTAAAATTTAAGTGTTTGAAGGCTTATTGTGGATGAAGTTATTATCGGTCTGGTATATTGGGGGTTTAAATGTGAAGATTTTATTAGTTTCAATTTTAGGGACTAATTGAATGGAGTGTAAAAGTTTAGGGAAATTTTGTAAAATGAATTTCAAGTCATATGCATAAAAATGAGTATGATAATGTATGTGAAATTGATAAATTGATCTAACTATTATATAGTTCAAGAATTGAATCGTACGTTGGATAATGGGGAAAAACGAAAAATCGCAGATTAGTCCCTACGAGTCAACTCATTAGCTGAATATATTAGGTAAGTTCATAGTATAGTTATATGTGTATATATTTTTGCTTGGTCCTACTATGAATTTGTCAATTAAATTGTGGTCAAATTGTTAATGTTGGAATGAAATTATTATTTGTTTATAATTAAGTCAAAGGTAAGTAAAATCTATTTAGAAAGTGATGAACATATATGAAGCATGAATTATATGTTTTTGGAAAGAACATAATTGATTTACAGCATGTAGTTCCACTGATTTATAAATGCTACGAAATATATTAGTGTCCATTTGAACATAGGAAACAATTAGGATATGATTACCATGATAATAGGGATAGAATGCACACTTTTATAAGTTTGCGCTTCGGTGCCTCTGTTAGTACTATGATGCCTCTATATAGCATTTCGATGCTCTCTTGTGTCGTGTAGTTACCTGAGTATCCGAGTTATATTACTATAGTTCATCGGGCCAATAAAACTTGTGAATGATTTTCATAGGGAAGGTTATGTTATGTGATTAAATTTTAAAGGATTTATGCTATTGAATGAATAAATAAAAATGTTTTTATAATGAAGTCTATTGAATGTATATATATGAATGATTTTGGTTAAATTATTAAAGAACATGAAGTGTTTGATGATTTATTCATGTCTAAATCTCAGTTGTTTTTGGAAAATGGATTGTCAGATTATTATAATTTAAGTGTTTTAATTTAAATTGCTTTAATGAGAAGTCTATTTAGATTTTAACTATAGACTTACTAAGCTATATAAATTTACTCTATTTCATTTTCTGTTTCTATAGTAAACATTTTGTAGAACTAGGCAGATGAATCAACTTCAAGGCTTACACTATCAAGCGTCTATCTCGGTAGATTTTGGCTCGTTATTTCAGTTTTGTGCCATGTATATACGGTATTTTGGTTGATGGATTTGAATTCCTAGGTTGGAATTGTAACATGTTTAAAGGTTAATATGTATTAGATTAAATCTAATGGTTACTATGATATGCGTGTTTTGGTAAATTATTGAAAGTATCTTAGAAATGTTATGTTTGGTATTAATTTATGTGATGTTTGAGAGGTGAATGAAATGATTGATATATATGTGTTAAATAACTATGATATATGTACATGTGGTGTTTGATGGTACTATGATGATAGTAAAGCTTTGATCATGTACCAAAATAATAGAATGTTTGAGATTGTTGTATTTTATTTTGTATAAGTTAGGTATGCTTTAGTTGTTAAATGATAAGGTTTATTAGGTACTTATGGTAGAATACATATTGGTGAATGTACACATTCTTGGATGAATGGTTTGAATAGTATAGTTGAATTGGATGTGATAGTGCCTTATGGTATATTGGTTAGAACTAGAAAAATGTCATATTTTGGCTTGATTATGACGTGTTTTGAGTTGTTTGAATGAATGATTTCAATATGCTTGGAACTTGAGTAAATCATTGATGAATATATTGTATTTCAAGGTATCATATAGCACACACAGTCTACCACACAGCTTGACACACGACCGTGTCCCACATGGTCAAATGACACGGATGTGTGCTCTGTTTAATTTTGATGATTTTATGTTCATAAGGCCAAAGTTTCTTACATGGTCTAGAGACACGGTCGTGTGTCTCATCCTCCATGGTTTAATCCTTTACACACGACCATGGTCAATAGCTTCACATGGAATCAGGATGTCACACGACTTGACCACATGACCGTGTGACCACTGTTTTGTATTTTTTTACCTCATTTTTTTGAATTATTTCAAATGGGTCCCTACTTTTTTTTAAAATTATTTTATAGCTTCAATAAGCCCAATTAAACACTGTTAGTATATGAATAACATGTTTTGATTAAATGTTTGATGATTAGCAATTGTTTAGGGATGTTTTGTAACATCCCGAATTAGGGCCTACTTGGAATAGTGGTTTTGGGACCGCAAATTCGATGTTAAAATAATCATTTTATTATCATCATGAGGTCTAGGGTATGAAAATAAGCATGTGTTAAAGTTTCATGAAGAAATTCTATGTATAAGATGTCCAATTGGAAATTAAGGACCAAATTGAATAAATTGCAAAACTTGGGTTTTAGAAGCAATTAGTATGAAATTGCTATGGATTATTAATTAGATGTCTTTAAAGAGTAATTTTCCCAATTTCTAAGTTTTTGGACAAAAATGGGCATGCATGAAAAATTTTGGAAGTTTAGTAATGAAGGGCATTTTGGTCATTTGGTTAATTAAAGAATAAAAAGGGAAAAATAAGTCAAAATCATGTCATTCATCTTCTCCATGCTGCTGAAATTTGCATGCTCTCCATAGCTAGGGTTTTCAACATTTCAAGCTCAATAGTAAGTGCTTCGTAGCCCCGTTTTTAATACTCTTCGTATTTTTGAGATCCCCGTAACACGCTCTCTCTATTTCTACCCATATTTCAAGCTAGGGTTCATGTTAAAAAATTTTCCCATGCATGAGATGTTTGTGTTTTGATGATTTATAGAGGAATATGAGACTTTAAAGGATTGTAAACAAATTTTACTAAGTAGCTTTTCATGGAAATGCCTTAAGGGACCATTTTGTAAAAGTTGTGAAAATGGGTAGAAAAATGTGAAATTAAAGAAAATGTGGGCTGCTATAGGCAAGAAAAATATTCAGGTAGGCTTAGGTAACTTTGAAATTTCATGCATTTCATTATAAGAGCCTTAGGACTAAATTGTAAAAGTGTGAAAGGTTAGGGGAAAATTGGTCATTTTGCCCGGGGGTGAGTTTTAAATCCTAAAATGAAAAATGTGATGTATAAATAGTCAAATTTTATTGATATATACCCTGAGGAACCAATTTTAGAGGTCGACTGTGGAAAACGAAAGGTTTTAGAATTACCGAAATACGAAACTGAAGCAATTACCAGGTAAGTTCATATAACCCGAAGTAAACTCTTAATACACTTAAACATGCATGTTCTTGAATGTATAAAATTTTAGATATTCATGGCATGATAATTCATGAAATGTGCTTGAGTAAATGAAAGATGATAAATGTCCCAGTTGAAATAGAAAGGGAGATCCGATGGATAAATTATGGCTTACATGACGTGAAATCATGCATGTGTTGTAGAAAAGGATTTAGCCCGGATGGGTAATCCAATGATCTCAAAATAGAAAGGACTTAGCCCGGACGAGTGTTCCTTGAGTGATCGAGCCTCCCGAAGAATATGGGTGCTTTAAGGATTTTGCCTGGATGGGTAATCCGATTGAGGACTGAATGTAGCCTGGACTGGCAATTCAGATCTGAGCTTATGATTGTAATTGTCGTTGAGAGGGATTTAGCCTGGACTGATAATCCCGACATTACTTTATGAGTTACTACTATGGGGGATTTAGCGTGGACTGGTAATCCCGCCGTAAGATATAAGGTTCACTTGTATGACTTGACGGTAATTGGGCTATCCATTGAGATTTCTGAGGAATTCAATGGGACTAACATGAGAAATAGAAATCGAAATATTGAATTGATGAGCTCATATAAGACAAATGACATGATGTATTGTTAAGAGACTAATTTGATAATTGAGTGTATGTGATAAGGAAACTATGTCATGCTTGTTGGAATTATTGCCTAAATATGGTTGTATGCTTTACTTTCCAGTTATCCGGACTTACTAAGCATATAAATTCTTATCCTCTTCTCCTTTCCCTGTCTTACAGAGCTCATGGACTCGTGAAGATTGGAAGACGGTTGGAGAATCAACACACTATTGACTTGTTCTGCTTTGGTATATAGATACTTTTATTTTGTTTAATGGCATGTATAGGATTTTTGGTTATTTTTTTATATGTGTCATTTGGCTAGCCAATGTAAGGGCCTAAATGGTATACTTATTCCTTTGTATATGGCCATGAGATATGATGATGAGGCTTATCATGAATGGATGATTGAAATGGGACCTAATAATTTGAGAGTGGACATAGCATATAATGGGATGTGGTTATAATATGGCCTAAGTGTAAAATGTAAAATGTGCTATGTTAATCCCTAATACGAAAAGGATGATTCAGCATGTACTAAACCGATGAGATGAGGTTAACATGCAATGAGTTATGTCAAGGTTGTTTAAGAGTATAATTAGGCTATGTTAAATACCATTGAAGTCTCTAAGTGTGTATGGATGAAAAAGGGTGACCAAAGGCTTGGAAAATAGTCCTAAAAAGATCAACACGAGTAGACACACGGGCATGTGTCTAGGCCGTGTGTGATACACGGTCAGCCCTATGTGCGTGTTGCCTGGCCGTGTGTCCCCTGCACTTAAAATTTTATGTCAGTTTTCATGGTAGTAAACACACGGGTAGAGAGGACATGGCCTAGCACACGGACGTGTGCCTTGGCCATGTGAAGATCCCTATAGGTTCGAAATGAAAAATAAATCCAAGTAACTCAACATGGGTGGGACACACGGGCGTGTCCCTAAGCACACGGGCGTATGAGGCATAACCCTAGTAATATTTTTAAAAATTTTCTATAGTTCTTGGTTTAGTCCCGGATCACTTTTAATGTATGTCTTGGACCTTGTAGGTCCATAATCGGGACATTGTGATGTTATTTGGCCAGTTTTAAATTAGAATGAAATTTTATAACTCGTATTTTCTGAAAGTGTCTGAGTATGTGTCTGGTAACGCCTCGTACATTGTCCCAGTCTCGGGTACAGGTAAGGGGCGTTACATTTAGTGGTATCAGAGCTACGGTTTAGTCGATTCTCAAACTAACGTAGCATGTATTGAGTATAGCTATACATACCATTATACAAGTTATGATAGTGTGACATTTCCTAACCATTTTTAATTGTATTTGAATATAGTAAATGTCTTCCAATCAAGCCTAAGATGAGTCCGATGAATCCGAGAGCCATGCTCCAACTTTTGTACAATGAGCTATTTCTAGTAGTAGCAGAAGGCCTATGTTTGAAGGTCGAGAAGAGGTAAGAGCTGCTTTCTTCAAGATGATGGATGAATGGTTTGGGGATTATTTGAGAAACTGCCTTAATATACCACGACCTCCACCGCCCCCTACTCGGCCTGAGGGAGAAGTGCCACACGGTATGACACCCGCGAGAATTGGTAAAGCCCTAGTGGACAAACTTAGAAAATATGGGGCTGAAGAGTTTAGAGCTAAGGTTGATGATGATGTTGGACGAGCTGAGTTCTGGCTAAAGAATACTGTGCTAGTTTTGGATGAATTTTCATGTACACCCGAGGAATGCTTGAAGTGTGCTGTATCTCTTCTGAAAGATACAACATATCATTGGTCGAAGACGGTATCCTCAATTGTACCAAAGGAAGACATTACATGGGAGTTCATCCAAGCTAAGTTTAAAAAGAAATACATCAGTCAAAGGTTTTTGGACCCGAAGCGAAAGGAGTTCCTGGACCTCAAACAATGAAATAAGACTGTGTCAAAGTATGAAAGGGAATTCGTGAGGTTAAGTCAGTATGCAACAGAGTGGGTCCAATCAGAGACAGGAATGTGTAAGCGTTTCGAGGAAGGCTTGAATGAGGAAATTAAATTGCTGATCGGGATCCTTGAGATACGAGAATTTGTCGCATTAGCTGATCGAGCCAAGAAGGCCAAAGAGCTAAATAATGAAAGAAAGCAAGCTAAGAGAGAAGCTCGAGTTTCGAGTAAGAGGTCTAGCAGTAGAGCACAATCTTTCCCCACAAAGAAATTGAGAAGTCACAAAGAACGTTCCATGTAACACCCCTATCCCGTAACCGTCGCCAGAATAGGTAAGGGGCATTACCGGACTTGTAACTCATGTCAGAACAGTAAAATTTTGAACTTTTTCTTGAAATAAAGATTATTCATTTAAATAAGTACTAAGCACAGCCAGGGATAAAATTTAAACTTCTCTAAGTAAACATTCAAAAGATGCCATTTTCGCATGGCTTATATACATTAACCAAAAATATTCTTCCGCCACTAGTCTATTCTATACATGCCATAAAATAATTCTAAACATAACAGTAACAAGCAGTGGATAGTGATAGTGTGACTAGTTGCTGACGATCCCCGAGCCTGTAGCCTCGCAATGAGATCTATAAAAAAGTGAAAACAAAGTAAACGGAGTAAGCATTACAATGCTTAGTAAGTTTTAAGCAGTGTCAACAGATAACAATCAAATTATAACATAGTTGTTCCTATTTTTATTTCACTCTTCCTTCGGGCATACCATCCCTTTACCGAATATGCACATCTCATCATATACAATAGGCAGATAAACTTTCACATAAAAGTGAGCTCATGTGACATAGATATATTGTATGATTTCACATAACCTCTCACACTGATCCGATGTCACATAATCATAGGAATAGTCTCATAGATTGCTCTCGTATGCATCACATAACTACCTTATGATTTAGTTCAAATCAAGCTCACATATAAACTTGGAGTACATACCTGTTTAACCTTTCGCATTGAGTAAATTTATCAGTAATTCTTATTACAAAGTCTTATAGCTTTAAACTCTCCTCGGATTATCGGCGGGACCTTTAGCTCAGATGAAATCTCCACACGAAGTCAGCGGGTCTTAACCCGGACATAGTCACCACATATAGTCATCGGGCCTTAAATCCCGGATTTACATCACAGAGTTTCATGCATATTTATTCACATGTTACGGCATTCACATCGACTATCATATTTGGAATTTATTTACCTCATCAAATATCTAATAAAACACACCTTCCGCCGTTTGTCATTTGGCCACAATATATATATATACACATCTCATACATATCTCACATTAGCCATTTGGCTTTACCACATATCCATCTCATACACGTTTCGCATTAGCCATTTGGCTTTATCTCATATCTATCTCATACACATTTCGCATTAGCCATTCGGCCTTTCCACATATATACATGTTCACATTCATCACATCGGCCCTTCGGCCTTATCTCATATATGCATGTTCACATTCATCACATTGGCCATTCGGCCTTATCGCACATACGCATGTTCACATTCATCACATTGGCCATTCGGCCTTATCACACATACGCATATTCACATTCATCACATTAAAATCCTAAATCAAAATATAAATTTTCATGTATTCACATCACAATTATCCAAATATACTTCACATACCACATATACTTTCACGTATACACTTTGTCTTGGCTGAATCTATATCTATCATTTTCCTATGAATAATTCAATTTCATGCCATACTATCATTTCATATTCAAATACTTATGAACTTACAATTTCACAAATTTTAATATCAAAGATCCATCTATCACTCATATATCATTTTACAATATCACAATTTAGAATTCACGTATAGGTTTAATCAATAGCTTATGAGCAACTAATACAAGTTTTGTCAAGGTTTATAGCATAATCTCAAATTCAGCACAAGCTGTTTTTCCTGAGCAATAGTCACTGAATTATTTATAACTGGAGCTACAAAACTCCAAATCAATTGCCATTAATTTTCTCTATATATAGACTCATATATCTTCCATCCATAAAATTTTCAAAATTTTTGGTTTGGCCATTCAATACCAGATTTTTCTTAAAGTTTCCCCTGTTTCACTGTTTGACTAATCTGACCACTCTTCACTATGAATCAAATTTCTCATTTTACAGAATTCAAAATGTATTGTATTTGATTTCATTTGAAAATAGACTCATTAAGGAGTCTAAGCATATAAATTTTATCTTATAACCATTTTTGTACAAATTATAATGATTTTCTAAAAACAGAACAGGGGATTTCGGAGTCATTCTGACACCGTCTCACACAACTTTAAATATCTCTTTATAGGAAATTTCGTTGCTCACACGGTCTCTTTTATAAGAAACTATACTAATTAATCTTTGATTACATATTTTATTCAGCCTATAATTCCACACCAACAATTTATGGTGATTTTCTAAAATCACGTTACTACTGCTGCCTAAGCAAATTATTACAATTTGCTCTTAAATTTCCAAGTCCAAACACTTATGAACTTACCATTTGAGTTTAAAACATATCACGGCCCCATCATATCTTATTAAATAAACTCATTATGTCCTATTATGATTGAATTTACTCAACGTTTAATCGCTTAAAACTTACCTCGGAAGTGGTCGACGACTAGATATCCACGGCTATTCGATTACTTTCTCTTTTCCCTTATCCGACTTTGATCCTCTAAGCTCTTGAGCTAAATCAAACAATTTACTTCCCAATCAAACACAATCACACGGCATCCATATACATTTTAGAACCATTCTTAACATATTTACTACTCATTTACAAACAAAATACTCATATCACATTTATAAAACTACCAATTTTACACATAAGTGCCGAATCAAATCATACCATAGTTACAATATCACTTGACTAATGAAATATCCAAAATATCAATCTATCATTTACCAAATTCATAATTTAAATCAAAACTAATTGCATCATTTATAACCGTACCTAAATGAACATCAAATAGTATACAAAACATATTCATACGTTAACATCTCAAACCTTACTTTAACAACCAATATGCAAGATATCACATATACATAACTTAGCTTATGAAAGCATATGTATTATATCATAAACACATCCTTTACCAATTACCTCACTTAAGCCAAATTTTATAATCAACCACAAAAAAAAAATATACCACAAATCATACTTCCAAAATGAGCTACTTCCATGGCCGATTATATTTCATCATAAACATATCTCATTTTCGAATCATATAATCAATATCACATACACATCACCCAAACACAAATCATACCTATCATATAACAAGCATAACAAAATAAACCAACCATGTCAAATATAACCATAATTTGATCAAACCTTGAAACCGAACTTAACAAAATAAACAAGCCATTGAATGATTAGAACTTGAACTAACCACCTTCTTTATACATAATTTTCTAAGAATTTCAAGGTACTTACCTCTTCCAAACCTCAAAATTCTAAGTTTAATCTATGGATAAGTAGAGTTTGAACTAATCATATCAAACATGCATAGATTTCAAGAATCATTCAATACATACCTCATTCTAGCCATCTTCTAAGCCAAAATCAAGGCAACCCAACTTTCTTCTCCCTCCCTTTAGGCTACGGCAATGGAGGACAAGGATCAACCAACTTTTGATTAAATTTTCTCTATGACCGAATGCACATACCTCAAATTTTTAGCTTGCTATCTTGCCGAAATCCTCAAAACATATTTCTTCTTTCTTTCATTTTTTTTTCGGTCAAGAAGAACAAAGAGGATGAAGCCTTTTTTTTTGTTTTCATCATTTTCCCTTCCATTATTTTATTACCATGCTCCTTATTTTATCATTCCTCCCATGAAACACCAACATAACATGTTATGACATGTTTTGCCCATCACACTTTGTCCACCCTATTTGTCATGGCCGACCACTACTAATTAGGGAGGGGGGAAATTGACATGCAAGTCCTCCCTTTTGATTACATGCACTATTAGATCCTTATAGATTAGCCTATCACATTTCAAAAGTGTCACACAAGTCCTATGTACTACATTCACATGCAATTAGCTAAATCGAAGCTTAAAATTTTCGCACATTCATATTCACATATTTTAGACAATAAATATCACATTCAAATAATTTGGTGACTCGGTTTAGCGGTCCCGAAACCGCTTTCCGACTAGGGTCACTTTAGGGGTGTCACAACTCTCCCCCCCTTTAGGGATTTTCGTCCCCAAAATTTCTACCGATGCATAGTTTAGGATAACGTCCTCTTATTGAATTATATTCATATAAACATTAGCTCATCGATAGCAATAGTAATTCATTATTGATTTCGCATCGATCTATAAAATCATTTTCTTATCTTAAAATAAATACATAAACATTTCTACAAGTATGCACATATATCTCATTTTCTTGATTTCATAAGCAATAATCACTTAATTTAATTCACAAATGCATTTCAAACACATATTAAGCACATATTAACATGTATAATTCACATCATCAACCCACATATTTGTAACCCACATTTTCATTCATGTATAAGCGGTAACCTGACCGAAAGTACACATATACTCAAACATCCCAATAAATATCCTTTATAACTCCATCATATCTCACTATTCAACTTAACCTATTTCCAATAGAAAATCAACTTCCACATACCTGAACATTGAATTCATTTAGCACATTCAATCACCGTTAACGATACCCGTATACAACCGATTTGGCATAAAGCCTCATATAGTATACCGGCATGGGATTTATTTTAGCACATAACCCATATATCCAAAATTATCAGCATTCATCAAAAGTTCTTACCGACTTTCAAATGTCGAACTTAATCGAAATAATTTCTTGAATATGGTTAACAAAAAATAGGGGTCATTTAGCAATAGCACATATGACTTCATATACCAAGCATTCCATAGACTAAATCCGTAACACATTTATAACATGAATTCACTTCTTAACAACATATCCACCATCTTTTTACGTATTCACTTATTTAGTATACATAACATAATATAATATGAACTCACAAATTTTTACTTTCATTTGATTTTCACATACCTTCCGTACATACCTGTATCACTTATTCTGATCTTACTTTATTTATCATCTTAAATATACCCGTTGAATCATTCAAAATCATTACGGATACTCATTAAGCACATATAGCTCTTACAATGCCATATCCTAGATATGATCTTACATATTCTCACATATCGAGCCGATGCCATGTCCCAGACATGATCTTACACACTATCTCCAATCAATGCCTTCGTCCCAGACGAGGTCTTACATGAATTCCACTTCACACACTTAGTGCCCACTGACCGGTCTCGCACTCATAGTGCTCGGTTAAAGGAATTCGCACACACACAGTGCCTCTAATCATTCACACACATAGTGCTCTTATTCATTCGTTATTACACATTGAAATGACTTAACCAAGTCTATAAACATCATGTATGTACACTTTTAAACATATTATCTCATTTAAATTTGAATTCGTATAGTAACGAACACTTAAACTTTACTCAAATTACCGGCACGAAACCTACTAGGCACGAAGGCCCGAATACACGTTACCAGCATGATTGCTCTTCGGGACCTAGCCCAGATATAACACCAGCATGAATGCTCTTTGGGGTTTAGCACGGATATATCACTAGCACGAATGCTCTTCGGAACTTAGCCCGGATACGTCACTAGCACGAATGCTCTTTGGGACTTAACACGGATATATCACTAGCACGAATGCTCTTCGGAACTTAGCCCGGATACATCACTAGCACGAATGCTCTTCGAGGTTTAGCACGGATATATCACTAGCACGAATGCTCTTCGGAACTTAGCCCGGATACGTCACTAGCACGAATGCTCTTCGGGACTTAGCCCGGATACATCACTAGCACGAATGCTCTTCGGGGTTTAGCCCGGATATATCACTCTCAATTCTCATGTACATATACACATATAGCAATACACATTAGTATATCATTTACATTACTTGAATACAAACACAACACGCTTATCGACCATTCAACTTCCAGTTCCATAGCCACATACAAAAATCACATTTATAGTCATAACACTCTTTCAAAATTGCATCACTTATACCCTTATAATTCAATCCAAATCGAAATTCAAATACGAGTACATGATACGTACCTGATCAACTTAATAATTTAGGCATATCTAAGTGAAGTTATATCGCAAATTCTCATAGTCAGAAGCTTGCTACAGCTCGATCGGGATCAAGATTCATTACATTACAACAAACACATTTTAATAGTCAAAAATCATCACACTATCATTTTATCACTTTATGGCATGTACAAATAGACTCACGCGTGCTACGTTAGTCCTAGAATCGACTAAACCGTAGCTCTGATACCAATAAAATGTAACACCCCTATCCCGTAACTGTCGCCGGAATAGGTAAGGGGCATTACCGGACTTGTAACTCATGTCAGAACAGTAAAATTTTGAACTTTTTCTTGAAATAAAGATCATTCATTTAAATAAGTACTAAGCACAGCCAGGGATAAAATTTAAACTTCTCTAAGTAAACATTCAAAAGATGACATTTTCGCATGGCTTATATACATTAACCAAAAATATTCTTCCGCCACTAGTCTATTCTATACATGCCATAAAATAATTCTAAACATAACAGTAACAAGCAGTGGATAGTGATAGTGTGACTAGTTGCTGACGATCCCCGAGCCTGTAGCCTCGCAATGAGATCTATAAAACAGTGAAAACAAAATAAACGGAGTAAGCATTACAATGCTTAGTAAGTTTTAAGCAGTGTCAACAGATAACAATCAAATTATAACATAGTTGTTCCTATTTTTATTTCACTCTTCCTTCGGGCATACCATCCCTTTACCGAATATGCACATCTCATCATATACAATAGGCAGATAAACTTTCACATAAAAGTGAGCTCATGTGACATAGATATATTGTATGATTTCACATAACCTCTCACACTGATCCGATGTCACATAATCATAGGAATAGTCTCATAGATTGCTCTCGTATGCATCACATAACTACCTTATGATTTAGTTCAAATCAAGCTCACATATAAACTTGGAGTACATACCTGTTTAACCTTTCGCATTGAGTAAATTTATAAGTAATTCTTATTACGAAGTCTTATAGCTTTAAACTCTCCTCGGATTATCGGCGGGACCTTTAGCTCAGATGAAATCTCCACACGAAGTCAGCGGGTCTTAACTCGGACATAGTCACCACATATAGTCATCGGGCCTTAAATCTCGGATTTACATCATAGAGTTTCATGCATATTTATTCACATGTTACAGCATTCACATCGACTATCATATTAGTAATTTATTTACCTCATCAAATATCTAATAAAACACACCTTCTGCCGTTTGTCATTTGGCCACAATATATATATACACATCTCATACATATCTCACATTAGCCATTTGGCTTTACCACATATCCATCTCATACACGTTTCGCATTAGCCATTCGGCTTTATCTCATATCTATCTCATACACATTTCGCATTAGCCATTCGGCCTTTCCACATATATACATGTTCACATTCATCACATCGGCCCTTCGGCCTTATCTCATATATGCATGTTCACATTCATCACATTGGCCATTCGGCCTTATCGCACATACGCATGTTCACATTCATCACATTGGCCATTCGGCCTTATCACACATACGCATATTCACATTCATCACATTAAAATCCTAAATCAAAATATAAATTTTCATGTATTCACATCACAATTATCCAAATATACTTCACATACCACATATACTTTCACGTATACACTTTGTCTTGGCTGAATCTACATCTATCATTTTCCAATGAATAATTCAATTTCATGCCATACTATCATTTCATATTCAAATACTTATGAACTTACAATTTCACAAATTTTAATATCAAAGATCCATCTATCACTCATATATCATTTTACAATATCACAATTTAGAATTCACGTATGGGTTTAATCAATAGCTTATGAGCAACTAATACAAGTTTTGTCAAGGTTTACAACATAATCTCAAATTCAGCACAAGCTGTTTTTCCTGAGCAATAGTCACTGAATTATTTATAACTGGAGCTACAAAACTCCAAATCAATTGCCGTTAATTTTCTCTGTATATAGACTCATATATCTTCCATCCATAAAATTTTCAAAATTTTTGGTTAGGCCATTCAATACCAGATTTTTCTTAAATTTCCCCTGTTTCACTGTTTGACTAATCTGACCACTCTTCACTACGAATCAAATTTCTCATTTTAAAGAATTCAAAATGTGTTGTATTTGATTTCATTTGAAAATAGACTCATTAAAGAGTCTAAGCATATAAATTTTATCTTATAACCATTTTTGTACAAATTATAATGATTTTCTAAAAACAGAACAGGGGATTTCGGAGTCATTCTGACACCGTCTCACACAACTTTAAATATCTCTTGATAGGAAATTTTGTTGCTCACACGGTCTCTTTTATAAGAAACTAGACTAATTAAGCTTTGATTACATATTTTATTCAGCCTATAATTCCACACCAACAATTTATGGTGATTTTCTAAAATCACGTTACTGCTGCTGCCTAAGCAAATTATTACAATTTGCTCTTAAATTTCCAAGTCCAAACACTTATGAACTTACCATTTGAGTTTAAAACATATCACGGCCCCATCATATCTTATTAAATCAACTCATTATGTCCTATTATGATTGAATTTACTCAACGTTTAATCACTTAAAACTTACCTCGGAAGTGGTCGACGACTAGATATCCACGGCTATTCGATTACTTTCTCTTTTCCCTTATCCGACTTTGATCCTCTAAGCTCTTGAGCTAAATCAAACAATTTACTTCCCAATCAAACACAATCACACGGCATCCATATACATTTTAGAACCATTCTTAACATATTTACTACTCATTTACAAACAAAATACTCATATCACATTTATAAAACTACCAATTTTACACATAAGTGCCGAATCAAATCATACCATAGTTACAATATCACTTGACTAATGAAATATCCAAAATATCAATCTATCATTTACCAAATTCATAATTTAAATCAAAACTAATTGCATCATTTATAACCGTACCTAAATGAACATCAAATAGTATACAAAACATATTCATACGTTAACATCTCAAACCTTACTTTAACAACCAATATGCAAGATATCACATATACATAACTTAGCTTATGAAAGCATATGTATTATATCATAAACACATCCTTTACCAATTACCTCACTTAAGCCAAATTTTATAATCAACCACAAAAAAAAATACCACAAATCATACTTCCAAAATGAGCTACTTCCATGGCCGATTATATTTCATCATTAACATATCTCATTTTCGAATCATATAATCAATATCACATACACATCACCCAAACACAAATCATACCTATCATATAACAAGCATAACAAAATAAACCAACCATGTCAAATATAACCATAATTTGATCAAACCTTGAAACCGAACTTAACAAAATAAACAAGCCATTGAATGATTAGAACTTGAACTAACCACCTTCTTTATACATAATTTTCCAAGAATTTCAAGGTACTTACCTCTTTCAAACCTCAAAATTCTAAGTTTAATCTATGGGATAAGTAGAGTTTGAACTAATCATATCAAACATGCATAGATTTTCAAGAATCATTCAATACATACCTCATTCTAGCCATCTTCTAAGCCAAAAATCAAGGCAACCCAACTTTCTTCTCCCTCCCTTTAGGCTACGGCAATGGAGGACAAGGATCAACCAACTTTTGATTAAATTTTCTCTATGACCGAATGCACATACCTCAAATTTTTAGCTTGCTATCTTGCCGAAATCCTCAAAACATATTTCTTCTTTCTTTCATTTTTTTTCGGTCAAGAAGAACAAAGAGGATGAAGCTTTTTTTTTTGTTTTCATCATTTTCCCTTCTATTATTTTATTACCATGCTCCTTATTTTATCATTCCTCCCATGAAACACCAACATAACATGTTATGACATGCTTTTCCCATCACACTTTGTCCACCCTATTTGTCATGGCCGACCACTACTAATTAGGGGGGAAATTGACATGCAAGTCCTCTCTTTTGATTACATGCACTATTAGATCCTTATAGATTAGCCTATCACATTTCAAAAGTGTCACACAAGTCCTATGTACTACATTCACATGCAATTAGCTAAATCGAAGCTTAAAATTTTCGCACATTCATATTCACATATTTTAGACAATAAATATCACATTCAAATAATTTGGTGACTCGGTTTAGCGGTCCCGAAACCGCTTTCCGACTAGGGTCACTTTAGGGGTGTCACATTCCACTTCATCAGTAGGATATTCGGGTAGAGCAAGAAGCTCCAAGTGACATAACTCAGAGTCTTCTTCCCCTATGGTAACTAGTGTGGAAGCGTAGATGATCAAAAGCTGAAGTGTAAAAGCTGCAACAAATTTCTATTCGAAGAGTGCCGAATGAAGAGTAGTGCTGTTTCAGATGTGGGTCTCTTGACCATTTTCTTAGAGACTGCCTGGAGCGAGCTAATAAAGAGGTTGAATTAGCTCCGCAGCTGAATGCTCCTATTTCTAGAGGTAGACCATCAAGACATCCCAAAAGTGCAAGTGGCAGTCGAACTGTTGCCAACGATACTACTACAAAATCAGAGGCTCAAGCCCCGACAAGAACTTATGCAATACGCGCTCGAGAGGAAGCATTTGCTCCCGATGTCATCACGGGTACATGTTCTATTTATAATACTCTTGTCATTGCCTTAATTGACCCAGGGTTAACCCATTCGTAAATTTGCATGAAATTGGTGTCTAGTATGAATATGCCTACAAAACCTACAGAATTTGTGATTAAGGTGTCAAACCCTCTAGGCAAGTCAGTCATAGTTGATAAAGTCTGTAAGAATTGTCCCTTGACAATTCAAAGTCATTGTTTTCTGACTAACTTTATGTTATTGCCATTCAATGAGTTTGATGTAATACTTGGCATGGATTGGTTAGCTGTGCATGATGCGATTGTAAATTGTGGTAGCAAGTATACTGAATTGAAATGCTCAGATGGTGAGATTCTCCGGATTGATTCAACCGAGTTGGATACTCCAACGGTTGTGATTAGCTCAATGATGGCTCAAAGGTATATGAGAAAAGGATATGAAGCCTACCTTTCTTTTGTGTTGAATACTAAAGAATCTGAGTTGAAATTAGAATCGGTACTGAAAGTATACGAGTATCCAGATGTGTTTCTAGAAGAGCTACCCGGATTACCCCCTATTAGAGAAGTGGAGTTTAGTATTGAGTCGGTACCTGGAACAGCTCCTATCTGTATTGCTCCGTATAGGATGGCACCAATCGAGTTGAAAGAGTTAAAAGTACAGTTGCAAGAACTGACGGATAAAGTTTTACAAGACTGAGTTTTTTGCCTTGGGGTGCTCCAGTGTTATTTGTAAAGAAGAAAGATGGTTCTATGAGGCTATGTATAGACTACCAACAACTGAACAAGGTAACTATCAAGAACAAGCATCTGTTGCCGAGGATTGATGACCTGTTTGATCAATTGAGGGGAGCTATTGTGTTTTCTAAGATAGACCTGAGATCTGGCTACTTCCAGTTGTGAGTTAAAGAGTCGGACGTGCCTAAGATTGCTTTCAGGACGAGGTATGGTCATTTCGAGTTCCTGGTCATGCCTTTTGGTCTAACAAATGCCCCAACTGCATTTATGGACTTAATGAATCTTGTTTTTTGACCATACGTAGACAAGTTTGTCGTTGTTTTTATTGATGATATCCTGATTTATTCCAAGGATGAGACTGAGCATGCGGAACATTTAAAAATGGTTTTGCAGATCTTATGGGACAAAGAGTTGTATGTTAAATTTAGCAAGAGTGAGTTTTGGCTCCGAGAGGTTGGATTCCTCGGTCACATTGTGTCGGGCAATGACATCTGAGTTGATCCAAATAAGATATCTACTATTGTTGAGTGGAAGCCATCGAAGAGTGTAATCGAGGTTAGAAGCTTTTTGGGCTTAGCCGATTACTATTGACGTTTTGTAAAAGGATTTTCGATGATTGCAACTTTTTTGATGAGGTTGCTACAGAAAGATGTTAAGTTTGAATGGTCAGAGAAGTGTCACCAAATTTTTGAGAAATTGAAGAAATTGCTAACCGAAGCTCTAGTTTTGGTGCAGCCAGAGCCAGGAAGGAATTCATGGTCTATAGTGACGCGTCCTTAAACGGACTGGGTTGCATGCTTATGCAAGAGGGCAAGGTAATAGCATATGCTTCGAGGCAACTAAAGCCACACGAGAAAAATTATCCAACACACGACTTGGAGCTAGCTACCATTATATTTACCCTAAAGATTTGGAGACACCATTTGTATGGTGAAACTTGCCATATATTCACAGATCACAAGAGTTTGAAATATTTGATGACTCAAAAAGAATTGAATCTGAGACAACGGAGATGGTTAGAGTTGATTAAAGATTATGAACTGATCATTGACTACCACCCGGGAAAAGCGAATGTGGTCGTAGATGCACTAAGCAGAAAATCCTTGTTTTCCTTGAGAGCTTTGAACACACAGTTGGCCTTTTTAGATGATGGTTCAGTTTTGGCAGAGTTAAGAGCCAGACCAACATTTCTACAAGAAATTTGCAATGCTCAGATCAATGGTAGTGACTTGCAAGCTAAGAGTGCTCAATGCGAGTCAGGTACTAAATTAAATTTTCGGATTAGTTTCGATGGTTGCTTGATGTTCAGAGATAGGGTCTGTGTACCAAGAGATGACGAGCTAATCCGAAAAATTTTGCGAGAGGCGCATGATAGTTGTTTAACTATTCATCCGGGAAGTACCAAGATGTACAATGATTTGAAGAACATGTATTGGTGGAATGGCATGAAAAGGAGACATCTTCGAATTTGTATCGAAATGCTTGATATGTCAACAAGTCAAGGCTGGACACCAAGTACCTTCAGTTTTATTATAGCCCGTGATGGTTCATGAATGGAAATTGGATTGGGTTACTATGGATTTTGTGACAGGATTGCTGTTAACACCGAAGAAGAAAGATGTCATTTGGGTTATAGTTGATAGACTAACGAAGTCAGCTCATTTTATTCCTGTACGGACAGATTTCTCTCTTGAAAGATTGGCCGACTTGTACGTATCCGAGATTGTGAGACTACACGGGGTACTGTTGTTGATCATTTCAGATAGGGATCCAAGATTCACTTCGAGATTTTAGAAGAAGTTGCAAGAAGCTTTAGGTAAAAAGTTGAGTTTCAGTACTGCATTCCATGCACAAATAGATGGTCAGTTTTAGCGGATGATTCAGACTCTCGAGGACATGTTAAGGTGTTGTGTCCTTGAACTTGAAGGTAGTTCAGAAAAATATTTACCTTTGGTGAAATTTGTCTACAACAATAGTTTCTAGACGAGTTTAAAAATGGCACCTTATGAGGCATTGTATGGCCGGAAGTGCCGAAGACCATTGTACTGGATAGAACTCAAAGAACACCAGATTCATGGAGTTGATTTGATCAAGGAAACTGAAGAAAAGGTTAAAGTGATACGTGATTGTTTGAAAGCGGCATCGGATAGGCAAAAGTCATATGCTGATTTGAAAAGAAAGGAGATTGAATTTCATGTTGGAGACAAAGTGTTCTTGAAAGTATCCCCATGGAAAAAGGTCTTGAGATTTGGTCGAAAAGGCAAACTGAGTCCAAGGTTTATTGGACTCTACGAGATTACTGAGAAAGTTGGACTGTTGGCCTATCGCTTAGCATTACCGTCCGAATTGGAAAAGTTTCATGATGTATTCCATGTATCCATGTTGCGACGATATCGATCAGACCCCTCCCATGTTTTTTTGCCCACGGAATTGAAATTAAACCAAATATGACCTATGGTGTAGAACCGGTTAAGATTTTGGCTCGAGGAGTCAATAAGTTGAGGAATAAGAATATAGCCTTAGTGAAAGTTTTATGGAATAGGCACAGAGTAGAAGAGGCCACTTGGGAACCCAAAGAAACCATGAGAAGTCAATATCTGAACCTGTTTACTGGTAAGACTTTCGAGGACGAAAGTCCTTAAGGGGGGAGAAATGTAACATCTCGAATTAGAGCCCAATTGGAATAGTAGTTTTGGGACCATGAATTTGATGTTAAAATAATCATTTTATGATCATTATGAGGTCTAAGATATGAAAATAAGCATGTGTTAAAGTTTCAAGAAGAAATTCTATGTGTAAGGTGTCCAATTGGAAATTAAGGACCAAATTGAATAAATTACAAAACTTGGGTTTTAGAAGCAATTAGTATGAAATTCCTATGGATTATTAATTAGAGGTCCTTAAAGAGTAATCTTCTCAATTTCTAAGTTTTTGGACAAAAATGGACATGCATGGAAAATTTTGAAAGTTTAGTAATGAAGGGCATTTTGGTCATTTGGTTAATTAAAGAATAAAAAGGGAAAAATAATCCAAAATCATGTCATTCATCTTCTCCATGCTACCGAAATTTGCATGCTCTCCATAGCTAGGGTTTTTAACATTTCAAGCTCAATAGTAAGTGCTCCCTAGCCTCATTTTTAATGCTCTTCGTATTTTTGAGATCCTCGTAACCTGTTTTCTCTATTTCTACCCATATTTCAAGCTAGGGTTCATGTAACACCCCAAATTTGGGCCTAGAAGTATTGGGCCTTGAGTGCGGGTCCATAAGGAGGTTGTATATATGTATTTAATTGTACAATGAAATAACACAATTAAATGTCTGCTTTGGTGGTTAAAGGCCCTGAGAAGTGTTAGAGAAATCTTAGTTTCAAACTTGGGCTTTAGCAAAAATTTTGGTATTAAGAGAAAAAAAAACCTGGATGCTTGGATGAGGGCTTTTAAATTATTGTGTTAAATAAATGACACAAGGAAGCTTATAGTCTAGTGGTTGTGGCGTCATTAAGGTTGTATGGGAGCCTGGGTTCAAGCCTTGGCTCTTGCAATTTATTTTGGTTTTTTTAGGGAACCTGGACTTTGGCCTTTAGACCTTATAATTAATTGGGGATAAAATATGACACAAAAAGCCTTGTGGCTTAGTGGCAAGTAGTGTGTGGAGCATCTGAGGGGAGGCATGGGTTCGAATCCCATGGCAAGCAGGGAGCATTTATTTTTCTAACAGGGGGCGGCAAGAGTTGGTGTTGAATTTAAACTCTGATGTTGGAGGGATCCCAGATCGAGAAGCTAACATAAGAGTGGTTGCAAAGTTGGCTTTAAATAGAGGGAACCATGAGGAGAGTAAAAGTACCTTTTCTTGATTGATCCCTTTCGCTGTATGGCGTGCTCGTTTGGGTTGGGCGTTGGCTAAGAGTGCTTGGAGCGTGGGTTAACTCCAGTCTCCTATCAGGTGTGTATTTTCTCGCTACTCTAGCTGTAGGATGGCTAATAAATTGCAAGAGCTAAGGCTTGAACCCAGGCTCCCATACAACCTTAATGACGCCACAACCACTAGACTACAAGCTTCCTTGTGTCATTTATTTAACACAATAATTTAAAAGCCCTCATCCAAGCATCCAGGTTTTTTTTCTCTTAATGCCAAAATTTTTGCTAAAGCCCAAGTTTGAACCCAAGATTTCTCTAACACTTCTCAAGGCCATTAACCACAAAAGCAGACATTTAATTGTGTTATTTCATTGCACAATTAAATACCTATATACAACCTCCTTACGGACCCGCACTCAAGGCCCAATACTTCTAGGCCCAAATTCGGGGTGTTACAATTCTACCCCTCTTAAAGAAATTTCGTCCTCGAAATTTTCCACTCTCAGACTATACCACCACACTTTCGCTGCGCACTCTGATACTAATAATACTAACATACACCCAAAACATTTGTCCATCAGAGTGGATAGATTTCACATGCAACCAATTTCTACATTTCCAGAACACACACCAAATAGATACTAAATCTAAATTCAAGCGTTACAGTTTACTCTAACTAGAAAGTTCCAGTATAGTGCTACTATCTATAGTGGTTTCTCAATATAGCATTTCAATCTATAACAGTAAACAGAGTTAGAGAACTTATAGATTTGGTGCCGGAGACTCGGTGTGCCACACTTCCAATAACATCTTTCCAGACACAAGTCAAGTTTTATTGATAAATTTCCAAACAAAATTTTTAGAAAAACCCTTTCAAACCCCAATTTTGGAAAAAGAAAAAAAACAACAATAATTTTCTGCTACCCATACCCCAGCCGAGTTTTGTAACCTGGCTCTGATACCACTAAATGTAACACTCCAAACTCGGCCCAGACGTTATGGCCGGATCCGACGTGTCACATTGAAGTTTTTAAGAAAACCCATGCCTCTTTCAACGTCCTTCTTAGTGTTTTAAAAGATAGTCTTTGCTAAGTTAATAAAGTGAATGGAAGTTGTACACCAGGTAGGTATCCAAAACAGAGGAGGTGAGCCATGAAGGCTGCTTAAGTACCAAACTCTTGATTGGATTCAATCCTAGACATGCCCACAACCATTGCCATACATTGGTGCTAGGTTAGGTTTTGAGAAAAACGAGTTGGAATTCATTTAAGTAGATATTTTTGATAAACCAATTAATTGTATCGTTGCGTTATTTTGAAAAAAATTATCATTTTGGAAACGCGCCCTAGGTCTAACTCATATTGTTATCAGAAAAATATAGGGTATAAGATAAAATAATCCCAGAAAAATAATTAAAATGGCCTTATTACAACCCAAAACCAAATAATAATATTAATAAGATAAAACTTATAAAGAAATAAATCGGCTACTTTATTGCAATTAAAAGAAACAGAAATAGTAGTGTGGCCATATCCGAGTCCCTCGCAGCTCTAAACCATCTAAGCTTAGGGATTACCTGCACAGTTAGAAACGGGGTGAGTTTACGAAAACTCAGTGTGTAATCCCAATAACAAACAAACAGTAAAGAACACGGTATCAGTACAATCTGGGCCAAAGCCCTATTTAGTCTTGACATATACTTGGCCGAAGCCTTTCATTTAACGGTTACTGGGCTGAAGCGTTTTCATAAATCATATCACTGGGCCAAAGCCTTTTCATAAATCAGATCACTGGGCCGAAGCTTTTACTGTAAACGGTATGGCCCTTAGGCCCATTTCAATATCACATGTAATGTCAATGAATGTATGCAATCCCATTTCAATATCACATGTAATGTCAATGAATGTATGTAAGCCCATTTGGGGAGACTACTCGACCCACCATCCGCTACTCTCCACCCGTACCAACCAAGCTCTCCATGTGGGGAATAACTCAACCCACCCAACCAAACTTTCCACTGGCAGTATAGCTGCTTTATCTAATAACTGGAGGCCTAGCCTCTTTTAATAACTGGGGCAAAGCCCTTTCTGATAAACTGGGGCAAAGCCCTTTTCGGTAAACTGGGGCAGAGCCCTTTTAGCACTTCCTCCATCAATATAACCCATATCCCATGCAATATGTCATGTATGCAGAATTTCATGCCCATATTTGAATCAAACAATCACAGTCAAGTCATTCATATCACCAACATATACTCACAATCAAATCCGTCAACCACACAGTCCAAGTCAGTCACTTGCCCACAAGGGCAAAACAGTCATTTTTCATATTATAAGGGTATTTTCATAATTTTACCAAAAATCAGGGTTTTCCATATTCATTACAATTGTCAATATTTCTGAGTGTTTAAACAATTATCTTTAACCCATTTATCAAATTCGAGCTTTTGGGCCCAAAACCCCTAATGGGCCCTACGAATGCTGATTTAGCCCACTAAGCCTGCTTAACCCAAATTTCACAATAATACTAACCGTGTTAACATGCAACCTTTCCAAATTTCATTTTCTATCAATTTTACCCAAATGGGCCCAAAAGCCCATTTGGCCCAATTCCTACCCATTGAGGCCCAACTTACCATCGTGCACAAAATTGAGTTCTTACCCGTTCCATCGATCCAAACACCGATCTTATCGTATTTATCGCATCTATACCCAAACGCAACATTACAAGTTCCCAAAATATCATTATTTTAGCATTTCGGCTTCTCAGCAAATATTAATCTAAGCTATTACGAGGGTTAGTACACACCTGTTACGGGTTGAAGTTGAAACGTTTCCATAATCAATCACCTACGATAACAACCACCTGTCACTCAAACTTAACTAATTTAATATCAATATATGTAAATCCTAAGCACATCAGTCATACGGAACATAAGGGCATATTTGTTATTTTACCATACAAGGGTATTAAGGTCACTTTACCCTACAGGGGCTTTACAGTCTTTTTACCTATTAGGGGTATTTTAGTCATTTCATCCTACAAGGGTGTTTTGGTAAATCTACAAACCAAGGGTATTTTAGTAATTCTGTAAACCAATGGTATTTCTATAATTTTTAGAAAGTCAATGGTATTTTTGTAATTTTGTAAATCAGGGGTATTTTGGTAATTTTACAAATTGAGGGTATTCCAGTAATTTCACAAACCAGTGGTATTTTGGTAATTTTACAAACTAGGGGTATTTTGGTAATTCTATCCTATAGGGGTATTTCAGTAATTTCACAATCAAGGGTAAAACGCTAATTTTGTAAACTGAGGGTAAAATGGTAATTTTTTAAATCAAGGGTAAAATAGTAATTCTGTAAATCGAGGGTAAAATGGTAATTCTATAAATCGAGGGTAAAACGGTAATTTGTAAATTGCGGGTGAAACGGTAATTCTATAAATCAAGGGTAAAATGGTAATTCTACAAATCGAAGGCATTTCAGTAATTTGGTAAACTAAAGTATTCTAAACAGGGATAACAATACGAATGGGCCTAAAGCCTATTCTTGGCCCAAATTGGCCCACTCGCTCGTGTGGCCCTTTTAGCCCAAATCTAGCCACAAATATGAGATTCACCTAGCCTAGTCCAATAATTACTACACAATCAAACAACTTATCCAATTGGGCTCGTAGGCCCATTAGGCCCACATGACCCCTTTCGGCCCATCACGGTCTGAAGTAGCCATCCTACAGCTAGAGTAGCGAGAAAATACACACTTGATAGGAGACTGGAGTTAATCCACGCTCCGAGCACTCTAAGCTGACGCCCAACCCAAACGAGCACGCCATACAGCGAAAGGGATCAGCCAAGAAAAGGTACCTTTACTCTCCTCATGGTTCCCTCTATTTAAAGCCAGCTTCGCAACCACTCTTATGTTAGCTTCCCGATGTGGGATCCCTCCAACATCAGAGTTTAAATTCAACACCAACTCTTGCCGCCCCCTGTTAGCAAAATAAATGCTCCTTGCTTGCCATGGGATTCGAACCCATGCCTCCCCTCAGATGCTCCACACGCTACTTACCACTAAGCCACAAGGCTTTTTGTGTCATATTTTATCCCCAATTAATTATAAGGTCTAAAGGCCAAAGTCCAGGTTCCCTAAAAAAACCAAAATAAATTGCAAGAGCCAAGGCTTGAACCCAGGCTCCTATACAACCTTAATGACGCCACAACCGCTAGACTACAAGCTTCCTTGTGTCATTTATTTAACACAATAATTTAAAAGCCCTCATCCAAGCATCCAAGTTTTTTTTTCTCTTAATACCAAAATTTTTGCTAAAGCCCAAGTTGGAACCCAAGATTTCTCTAACACTTCTCAAAGCCATTAACCACCAGACATTTTGTCAGCCCCCACGCCCGAAACCGTCGCCGGAGTCGAGCTTGAGGAGTTACCGAACATAATTTATCAAATTAAGAACTTCAAATCTTTTGTTTCTACATTCATAGCTTTCTAGCTACTCGCATCACAGTTACAAGAAAAATTATATCTCGAGTTACGAAACTCAAAATCAAGATCCGTAAATTTTCCCTAAATCTAGACTCATATATATATTTACTAATTTTTTTATAGAATATTTGGTTGGTCCAATTAGTACATTTTATTAGTTAAAGTCTCCCCTGTTTCAGGGTTCAACTGCTCTGACATCTGTGTATTACAAATCAGATATCTCTCTATACAGAATTTCAATGACTACAAGGTTTATTTATCTTAAAACAAGACTCGATAAGGAATCTGTAAATATAAATAATGACTTCTAATTATTTTTTTAAAATTTATTATGAATTTTTAAAGTCAGAACATAGGATCCAAAAATCACTCTTGCCCTGTTTCACAAGATTTCAAATATCTCATAAAGTATAATTTATATGCCTGTTATTTTTTATCCATATGAAAATAGACTCATTAAGCTTCAATTTCATAACTTTCTAACCATTTAATTCCATTTATACTATTTTTAGTGATTTTACAAATTCATGTCATTGCTGCAGCAATATTCTATTTTAAGGCAAATTTCATCTTTTCATGAGTTGTTACGAACTAGATAACCTATTAAACTTCCATGATATCAAACATGATCTAAATTTAACCATCACCATGACTTATCAATATCAAACATTTTCTCAACCAATCATGGTCATATCATAAAATTATTTACACAAAATAAATATATTGCTATACATGCCATACTTAAGTTTTACAAGTCATTTACCCAGATGAAAGTCGTTTGGATAGTGTGATCGAACTTCGACCCGTCCTGATTCCCGAGCTGGCTTGTTCAAAACTACAGTAAATAAAGAGGAGGGAGTAAGCATAAATTCTTAGTAAGTTCATATGTAAATAACAAGTAACATAACAATACAAATATACCAAACAACTTTAGCATGGTATCACCAAAACATATATCATATTTCTAAACATCATTCATCATCTTACTACCTTATCATCGTTGTATCTATTATCAACCCGAGGGTTAAGAACATACCTGTCCAAAGTGTCCATTTCACAACACTTACCAAAACGTCGCTTGCATCTTAAGTGTTCTTTCATTTCACTAGAAATTTCACCCGTTGAACACATCGGAATACAACTCGGATACACAGATAATTTGCACATAAGTGCCTCATATATAATCAAGAAATCATGTAACCCGCCCCTAAGTGAACTCGGAATCAACTCAACGAGCTCGGGCATTGGCATCCATAAGTGAACTCGGACTCAACTCAACGTGTTCGGACATTCGCATCCATAAGTGAACTCGGACTCAACTCAACGAGTTCGGATGCTCAACCATCCTAATCTATTCCTAAGGTTCAAACGGGCGTTTTCCTCGATCACACATCTTTTCCGTCTTCCACGGAATATCGAAATCGGTACTTCGGTGATAGTTCATACTCATCAAGTAATTCACATAATTACATATTATTCAACAATAACCACAAAGCATAATATTTCATGATAATAATCAGCATCATATCATATAAACAACATTAAATTACTTAAAATGACAATTATGTTACTACATTTACACATGAACTTACCTCATATGCGAAAATTGCTACATTTACCATTTCATCCACAACTTGGTATTTTTCCATTTTAGCCCCAAATTTTAGTTTTCCTTACTCTATTATTTAAAATATAGTCTAATTAGGACTCACATTATTCAAATTGACCCAAAATCATATTTTGGCAAAATTACAGTTTTGCCCCTAAACTTTTGCATATTTACACTTTTGTCTCAAAGCTCGTAGATTAAACTTCAGCCTATTTTCTTATGTTTTATGACATGCTGATCATTTTTCCCTTCTATGGAAACATCAAATTCTCACTCTAACATGTACTTATGACTATTAGGTATTTTTACCGATTAAGCCCTTTTGCTCGTTTTCACTTAAAACCGAGTAGTACAAGTTGTCTAACATAATTTAAAACCTCATATTCTATCATAAAACACCAAAATACACAAATTTCACCTATGGGTATTTTTCGAAATATGAACCCTAGGTTGAATTATTGCTAGCATAAGCTTAATCGAGCTACCGGGACTCCAAAAACATAAAAATCATTAAAAACGAGGCTAGAACGGACTTACAATCGAGCTTGGAAGCTTGAAAAACCCTAGCCATGGTTTCTCCTTGCTATATTCGGCCATGGGGTTGAAGATGAGCAAAATTGGCTTTTAATTTTGTATTTTAATTCATTTTACCCCTAAATGACCAAAATGCCCTTACTACTAAACTTTCCAAAAATTCCATCCATGTCCAATTTTTGTCCATAGACTTAGAAATTGATAAAATTTCTATTTAAGACCTCCTAATTAATATTTCAAAACAATTTCATACTAGAAACTTATAGAATGCAAGTTTTACAAATTATTCGATTTAGTGCCTAATTTCAATTTAAGCACTTTATGCATAAAATTTCTTCACGAAATTTTCACACAATCATGAAATCATATCATAGACCTCAAAATAATCATAAAATAATTATTTCTATCTCAGATTTTGTGGTTACGAAATCGCTATTCCGACTAGGCCTAAAATCAGGATATTACAACTCTCCCCCCTTTAGGGATTTTCGTCCCCGAAATCTTACCAGAAAAGTGGTCTTCACTTAGATTCCTCAATTTCATATTCGGTGCTGAAGAACTTTCACTCAGGCGGTGCCTCCAATATATCTCATTAATTTCTCATATATTCTGAAAGTTTACGAACTCATTGTAATATCTTGATTTTGGGCCTAGTCGGAATAGCGGTTTCGTGACCACAAAATCTGAGATAGAAATAATTATTTTATGATTATTTTGAGGTCTATGATATGATTGCATGATTGTGTGAAAATTTCGTGAAGAAATTTTATGCATAAAGTGCTTAAATTGAAATTAGGCACTAAATCGAATAATTTGTAAAACTTGCATTCTAGAAGTTTCTAGTATGAAATTGTTTTGAAATATTAATTAGGAGGTCTTAAATAGAAATTTTATCAATTTCTAAGTCTATGGACAAAAATTGGACATGGATGGAATGTTTGGAAAGTTTAGTAGTAAGTGCATTTTGGTCATTTAGGGGTAAAATGAATTAAAATACAAAATTAAAAGCCAATTTTGCTCATCTTCAACCCCATGGCCGGATATAGCAAGGAGAAACCATGGCTAGGGTTTTTCAAGCTTCCAAGCTCGATTGTAAGTCCGTTCTAGCCTCGTTTTTAATGATTTTTACGTTTTGGAGTCCCGATAGCTCGATTAAGCTTATGCTAGCAATAATTCAACCTAGGGTTCATATTTGGAAAAATACCCATAGGTGAAATTTGTGTATTTTGGTGTTTTATGATAGAATATAAGGTTTTAAATTATGTTAGACAACTTGTACTACTCGGTTTTAAGTGAAAACGAGCAAAAGGGCTTAATCGGTAAAAATACCTAATAGTCATAAGTACATGTTAGAGTGAGAATTTGATGTTTCCATAGAAGGGAAAAATGATAAGCATGTCATAAAACATAAGAAAATAAGCTGAAGTTTAATTTACGAGCTTTGGGGCAAAAGTGTAAATATGCAAAAGTTTAGGGGCAAAACTGTAATTTTGCCAAAATATGATTTTGGGTCAATTTGAATAATGTGAGTCCTAATTAGACTATATTTTAAATGATAGAGCAAGGAAAACTGAAATTTGGGCTAAAATGGAAAAATACCAAGTTGTGGATGAAATGGTAAAAGTAGCGATTTTCGCATACGAGGTAAGTTCATGTGTAAATGTAGTAACATAATTGTCATTTTAAGCAATTTAATGTTGTTTATATGATATGATGCTGATTATTATCATGAAATATTATGCTTTGTGGTTATTGTTGAATAATATGTAATTATGTGAAATACTTGATGAGTATGAACTATCACCGAAGTACCGATTTTGATATTCCGTGGAAGACGGCAAAGATGTGTGATCGAGGAAAATGCCCGTTTGAACCTTAGGAATAGATTAGGATACAAGTGACATGTCACTAGGATGGTTGAGCATCCGAACTCGTTGAGTTGAGTCCGAGTTCACTTATGGATGCGAATGTCCGAACTCGTTGAGTTGAGTCCGAGTTCTTGAAATGTAACTAGGCATCCGAACTCATTGAGTTGAGTCCGAGTTCACTTATGGATGCGAACGCCCGAGCTCGTTGAGTTGAGTCCGAGTTCACTTAGGGGCGGGTTACATGATTTCTTGATTACATATGAGGCACTTATGTGCAAATTATCTGTGTATCCGAGTTGTATTCCAATGTGTTCAACGGGTGAAATTTCTAGTGAAATGAAAGAACACTTAAGATGCAAGCGACGTTTTGGTAAGTGTTGTGAAATGGACACTTTGGACAGGTATGTTCTTAACCCTCGGGTTGATAATAGATACAACAACGATAAGGTAGTAAGATGATGAATGATGTTTAGAAATATGATATATGTTTTGGTGATACCATGCTAAAGTTGTTTGGTATATTTGTATTGTTATGTTACTTGTTATTTACATATGAACTTACTAAGCATTTATGCTTACTCCCTCCTCTTTATTGACTGTAGTTTTGAACAAGCCAGCTCAGGAATTGGACGGGTCGAAGGTTCGATCACACTATCCAAAGGACTTTCATCTGGGTAAATGGCTTGTAAAACTTAAGTATGGCATGTATAGCAATATATTTATTTTGTGTAAATAATTTTATGATATGGCCATGATTGGATGAGAAAATTTTTGATATTGATAAGTCATGGTGATGGTTAAATTTAGATAATGTTTGATATCATGGAAGTTTAATAGGTTATCTAGTTCGTAACAACTCATGAAAAGATGAAATTTGCCTTAAAACAGAATATTGCTGCAGCAATGACATGAATTTGAAAAATCACTAAAAATAGTATAAATGGAATTAAATGATGAAAAAGTTATTAAATTGAAGCTTAATGAGTCTATATTCAGATGAATAAAAAAATAGGCATATAAATTATACTTTATGAGATATTTGAAACCTTGTGAAACAGGGCCAGAGTGATTTCTGGATCCTCTGTTCTGACTTTAAGAATTCATAATAAATTGTAAAAAAAATAATTAGAAGTCATTATTTATATTTACAGATTCCTTATCGAGTCTAGTTTTAAGAGAAACAAACCTCGTAGTCATTGAAATTCTGTATAGAGAGATATCTGATTTGTAATACACAGATGTCAGAGCAGTCAAACCCTGAAACAGGGGAGACTTTAACTAATAAACTGTACTAATTGGCCTAACAAAAAATTCTAGAAAAAAATTAGTAAATATATATATGAGTCTAGATTTAGGGAAAATTTACGGATCTTGATTTTGAGTTTTGTAACTCGAGATATGATTTTTCTTGTAACTGTGATGCGAGTAGCTAGAAAGCTGTGAATGTAGAAACAAAAGATTTGAAGTTCTTAATTTGATAAATTATGTTCGGTAACTCCTCAAGCTCGACTCCGGCAACGGTTTCGGGCGTGGGGGCGTTACACATTTAATTGTGTTATTTCGTTGCACAATTAAATACCTATATACAACCTTCTTACGGACCCGCACTAACACCCCAAACTCGGCCCAGACGTTATGGCCAGATCTGACGTGTCACATTGAAGTTTTTAAGAAAACCCATGCCTCTTTCAATGTCCTTCTTAGTGTTTTAAAAGATAGTCTTTGCTAAGTTAATAAAGTGAATGGAAGCTGTGCACCAGGTAGGTATCCGAAACAGAGGAGGTGAGCCATGAAGGCTTCTTAAGTACCAAGCTCTTGATTGGATCCAATCCTAGACATGCCCACAACCATTGCCACACTTTGGTGCTAGGTTAGGTTTTGAGAAAAACGAGTTAGAATTCATTTAAGTAGATATTTTTGATAAACCGATTAATTGTATCCTTGCGTTATTTTGAAAACAATTATCATTTTGGAAACGCGCCCTAGGTCTAACTCATATTGTTATCAGAAAAATATAGGGTATAAAATAAAATAATCCCAGAAAAATAATTAAAATGGCCTTATTACATCCCAAAACCAAATAATAATATTAATAAGATAAAACTTATAAAGAAATAAATCGGCTACTTATTGCAATTAAAAGAAACAGAAACAGTAGTGTGGCCATCTTCGAGTCCTTCGCAGCTCCAAACCATCTAAGCTTAGGGATTACCTGCACAGTTAGAAACGGGGTGAGTTTACGAAAACTCAGTGTGTAATCCCAATAACAAACAAACAGTAAATAACAAGGTATCAGTACAATCTAGGCCAAAGCCCTATTTAGTCTTGACATATACTCGGCTGAAGCCTTTCGTTTAACGGTTACTGGGCTGAAGCGTTTTCATAAATCATATCACTGGGCCGAAGCGTTTTCATAAATCATATCACTGGGCCGAAGCCTTTTCATAAATCACATCACTGGGCTGAAGCCTTTTCATAAATCATATCACTGGGCCGAAGCCTTTTCATAAATTATATCACTGGACCGAAGCCTTTTCATAAATCATATCACTGGGCCGAAGCCTTTACTGTAAACGGTATGGCCCTTAGGCCCATTTCAATATCACATGTAATGTCAATAAATGTATGCAAGCCCATTTCAATATCACATGTAATGTTAATGGCCTTGAGAAGTGTTAGAGAAATCTTGGGTTCAAACTTGGGCTTTAGCAAAATTTTGGTATTAAGTGAAAAAAAACCTGGATGCTTGGATGATGGTTTTTAAATTATTGTGTTAAATAAATGACACGAGAAAGCTTGTAGTCTAGTGGTTGTGGTGTCATTAAGGTTGTATGGGAGCCTGGGTTCAAGCCTTGGGTCTTGCAATTTATTTTGGTTTTTTTAAGGGAACCTGGACTTTGGCCTTTAGACCTTATACTTAATTGGGGATAAAATATGACATAAAAAGCCTTGTGGCTTAGTGGCAAGTAGCGTGTGGAGCGTCTGAGGGGAGGCATGGGTTCGAATCCCATGGCAAGCAAGGAGCATTTATTTTGCTAACAGGGGGCGGCAAGAGTTGGTGTTGAATTTAAACTCTGATGTTGGAGGGATCCCACATCGGGAAGCTAACATAAGAGTGGTTGCGAAGCTGGCTTTAAATAGAGGGAACCATGAGCAGAGTAAAGGTACTTTTCTTGGCTGATCCCTTTCGCTGTATGGCGTGCTCGTTTGGGTTGGGCGTCGGCTAAGAGTGCTCGGAGCGTTGATTAACTCCAGTCTCCTATCAGGTGTGTATTTCTCACTACTCTAGTTGTAGGATGGCTACTTCGGGCCGCAATGGGCGAAAGGGGCCATGTGGGCCCAATAGGCCTACGAGCCTAATTGGATAAGTTGTTTGATTGTGTAGTAAATATTGGACTAGGCTAGGTGAATTGATATTCGTGGCTAAATTTGGGCTAAAAGGGCCACACGAGCGTGTGGGCCCTTTTGGGCCGAGAATGGGCTTTAGGGCCATTTGTATTGTTATCCCTGTTTAGAATACTTTAATTTACCAATTATTCAAATGCCCTCAACTTGTAAAATTACCAAAGTACCCTCGATTTATAGAATTATTGTTTTACCCTCGATTTACAAAATTACCATTTTACCTTCAATTTACAAAATTACCGTTTTACCCTCGATTGTGAAATTACTGAAATACCCTTGTAGGATAGAATTACCAAAATACCCCTAGTTTGTAAAATTACCAAAATACCATTGGTTTGTGAAATTACCGAAATACCTTCAATTTGTAAAATTACCAAAATACCCTGATTTACAAAATTATAGAAATACCCTTGGCTTTCTAAAAATTATAGAAATACCATTGGTTTACAAAATTACTAAAATACCCTTGGTTTGTAGATTTACCAAAACACCCTTGTAGGATGAAATAACTAAAATACCCCTAATAGGTAAAAAGACCGTAAAGCCCCTATAGGGTAAAGTGACCGTAATACCCTTGTATGGTAAAATGACGAATATGCCCTTATGTTCCGTATGACTGATGTGCTTAGGATTTACATATATTGATATTGGATTAGTTAAGTTTGAGTGACAGGTGGTGGTTATCTAGGTGATTGATTATGGAAACGTTTCAACTTCAACCCATAACAGGTGTGTACTAACCTTCGTAGTAGCTTAGATTAATATCTGCTGAGAAGCCAAAATACTAAAATATCGGTATTTCGGGAACTTGTAATGTTGCCTGTGGGTATAGATGCGATAAATACGATAAGATCGGTGTTTGGATCGATGGAACGGGTAAGAACTCAATTTTGTGCACGATGGTAAGTTGGGCCTCAATGGGCTGAAATTGGGCCAAATGGGCTTTTGGGCCCATTTGGGTAAAATTGATAGAAAATGGAATTGGGAAAAGTTGCATGTTAACACGGTTAGTATTGTTGTAAAATTTGGGTTAAGCAGGCTTAGTGGGCTAAATCATCATTCGTAGGGCCTATTAAGGGTTTTGGGCCCAAAAATCCTGAATTTGATAAGTGGGTTAAAGATCATTGTTTAAGCACTCGGAAATATTGACAATTGTAATGAACATGGAAAACCCTGATTTTCGGTAAAATTACGAAAATACCCTTATAATATGAAAAATGACTGTTTTGCCTTTGTGGGCAAGTGACTGACTTGGACTGTGTGGTTGACGGATTTGATTGTGAATATATGTTGGTGATATGAATGACTTGACTGTGATTGTTTGATTCAAATATGGGCATGACATTCTGCATACATGACATATTGCATGGGATATGGGTTATATTGATGGAGGAAGTGCTAAAAGGGCTCTACCCCAGTTTACCGAAAAGGGCTTTGCCCCAGTTTATCAGAAAAGGCTTTGCCCCAGTTATTAAAAGAGGCTAGGCCTCCAGTTATATGATAAAGCAGCTATGCTGCCAGTGGAGAGTTTGGTTGGGTGGGTTGAATTATTCCCCACATGGTGTGTTGGTTGGTACGGGTGGAGAGTAGCTGATGGTGGGTTGAGTAGTCTCCCCAAATGGTCTTGCATACATACATTGATATTACATGTGATATTGAAATGGGCCTATGGGCCATACTGCTTACAGTAAAGGCTTCGGCCAGTGATTTGATTTATGAAAAGGCTTTGACCCAGTGATATGATTTATGAAAAGGCTTCGGCCCAGTATATGTCGAGACTGAATTAGGGCTTAGGCCCATATTGCTACTATTTAAGGGCTAAGGCCCAGACTTTACTGTTACTGAATAGGGCTTTGGCCCAGATTGTACTGACACGGGTTGACTTAGTCAAAGAAACCAAAGAGAAAGTGGAGACAATTTGTGATTGTTTAAAAGCTACTTCAGATAGGCAAAAATCCAACACAGATTTAAAATGAAAAGAGATTGAGTTTCAGGTCGGTGATAAGGTATTTTTGAAAGTGTCCCCATGGAAAAAGGTTTTGAGATTTGGTAGAAAGCGCAAGTTGAGTCCGTGTTTTATTGGACCATAAGAGATCACTAAGAGAGTAGGGCCAGTTGCCTATCGGTTAGCCTTACCATCCGAATTGGAAAAGATTCATGATGTGTTCCATGTGTCTATGTTACGTCGTTACCAATCTGATCTTTCACATGTCATTTCACCGATAGAGGTTGAGATTCAATTGGATATGACTTATGGTGAAAAACTGGTTAAGATTTTGGCTCGGGAAGTCAAACAATTGAGAAATAAAAGTATTGTCCTTGTGAAAGTGTTATGGCAAAGATATGGGGTTGAATAGGCTACATGGGAGCCTTAGGAGGCCATGATAAACCCATACCCAAACCTTTTTACCGGTAAGATTTTCGGGGACGAAAATCCCTAAAGGGGAGAGAGTTGTAATATCCCAAATTAGGGTCTAGTCAAAATAGTGGTTTTGAGACCACAAATCTGAAGTAGAAATAATTATTTTATGATTATTTGATGATCCATGATATGAGTGCATGTTTGTGTAAAAATTTCATGAAGAAATTTTATGCCTAAAGTGTCCAATTTGAAGTTAGGGACTAAATTGAATAAGTTGCAAAAATTGAGTTCTAGAAGCTTTAAGCATGAAGTTGCTATGGATTATTAATTAGAGGTCCTTAAATAGTAATTTAACCAAGTCCCAAAATTTTGGACAAAAATAGGCATGCATAGGAAAATTCGAAAGAAAGGCATTAAAGGGCATTTTAGTCATTTGATTAATAAAAGTATAAAAAGGGAAAATTCAAGAAAAATTTGCTCATCGTTTCCATGCCATAGCCAAAATTCCTAAGGGTTCCATAGCTAGGGTTTTTCAACTTTTCAAGCTTAATAGTAAATACATCCTAGCCCCGTTTTTTATGTTCTTTATGTTTTTGAGATCCTTGAAGCATGATCTAGCTATTTTTACCCTTATTTTAAGCTAGGGTTCATGTTAAAAAACTTACCTATGTGTGACATGCATATATTTTGATGTTTAATGGAGGAATATGAAAGTTTGATGTGTGTTTAACATCTTTTACTGAGTGATTTTTGATGGAAATGCATGTAAAGGACCTATTTGTAAAAGTTGTAAATGGGTAGTAAATATGTGAAATAAAGAAAAATGTGGGCTGCTAGGAGTAGAAATATGAATCAGCTAGGCTTGGGCAGTAAAGAAAATGCATGCATTTCATTTTACGAGCCTAAGAACCAATTTGTAAATAAGTGAAAAGTTAAGGGTAAAAAGGTAATTTTACCAAAGTATGTGTTATTGGTCGATTCGAACAATGTATGTATTAAATAAGTTAAATTTAACATTATAGATCAAGAAAAACATGATTCAGGTTTTGATCGGGGGAAAAACAAGGTTTACGAAGAATAGGCTCATTTTTATCATTTTGTACCGAGGTAAGTTCATATACAAATAACGTGATGTTATGTTATATTTTTTATGTTGAGTATTACACGAATTCAAATTCTTCAATGTTATTATGAGTTATGCTTTGATTACTCCACGAGTAAGTGATAAGTATTATGAATATTGAGATCGACATTATGAGCAAGCTTGACAGAGATGTGATATCAAAAAATCCCATTTGAACCTTAGGAATAGTTTAGGATACAAGTGACATGTCACTCGAAATCATGTGATTTATGAGCTCATGAGATATGTTTATGTGGTTCCAGGTGCTGTTCTTATACATCCTACCAGTGGCTGGGTAGTTCGGCATGTGTTGTGGATACCTGACAACTTGTGTGAGCAGCCCGTGTAGCTACGTCCTTACTAAAAGCTTGTGTGAGCAGACCCGTGAGTAGCTCGAGAATGAGTCTTTATGTGTTATGTGATATGAAGTAGCTTTAGCTACGTATGTGGCATTTATGTGTGAGCTTTCCTTGTATCCAATAGTATTCCAAGTGTTCAACGGGTAAATTACTGAGTAACTTGACAGAAGACTCAAGGAGTAAGTCATGAGAAGAATAAGTAAGAGATTATGTTATGAGTCGTTATAGGTATGTATACTAAACTCATGAGTAATGCCTTGGTATGTGATGAACTTATGACAAAGTTGTTTATGTGATCAGTAAGTTTAAGTGATTTGATGAATTATAAGTTATGTTCATTGTGTTAAATGTATATTAAATACTTGTTTATATAGAATGTTATTTGCATATGGACTTACTAAGTTTTAACGCTTACCCCCCTTCCTTTCCATCTTTTATAGTGTCACCAAGCTATTTCGGGGATCGAAGAACGTCGAAGATTTGATCACACTATCAATTGGACATTTGGGTATAGCTAGTCTCAACATTTTGAGTATGACATGTATAGGGGACTTGGTTGTTTTGTTATGTGTCATATTGATTAGCTAAATGAATTGGCTCATGATGGTTTTATGATTCATTTTGTATATGGCCATAATATGTGGCTTATATTTTCTTTTCGGGTTGTAACCCTAATATTTATGCATGCATACAATGTGTTTATGCTTTGTGATGTTGTTGGTGGTTGCTTGTTGGTAATGGATATGATAAATGACACATATGCTTAATGAATGAATTGAGACTAAAAGGTATGTCCATGTTCATGGTATAATTGAGTTGATTGAAGGTAGGTTTATAAGGATGAATAAATATGAAATTGATGTGGAATGTCATATGAAAGCATGATGGTTTGAGCATGTGCTATGTTGACATTACAAAGTTATGGAATAATCATGATTGTGAGTATTTGAGTGACTAAATATGCCATGTTGCATACAATCAAAAATGTATAAGTGAGTGAGAATTTAAGGGTGACAAATGGCTTGGAAATTAGCCTAGTATTTGTCCACATGGGTAGACACACGGGCATGTGTCTAGGCCGTGTGTGACACACGGTCTGCCCCATGGGCATGTGATCCGGCCGTGTGTCCCCTGCACCCTAATTAGGCAAAACAGTATGCCTAGTAGTAAACACATGGGTAGAGACACGGCCGTGTGTCTCAGCGTGTGATAGACACGGCCTCAGGACATGGGCATGTGCCCAGGCCGTGTGAAGTCTGCACTTAATTTTTGGAATTTAATTCACCACACGGCCTAAACACACGGGTGTGTGACTTGGCCGTGTGACCCTAATTGTGTTGATGACATCATAAACAGAGAGTTACAAGGGATGAGGACATAGGCGTGTGCCAAGCCATACGGGCGTGTGTGACTACACAGCCTACCTGCACGGGCGTGTGACCCTATTTCATGAAAATTTATCTAAGTGTTCCCAAAGTTTTCTAAAGTTATCAGATTAGTCCCGAACTACTTCCAATGTATGTTTTGGGCCTTGTAGGCCCATATTTGCATTTGTATGAATGAATTTAATTTGAGCTAAATTTTTTGGCCTGGTTTTGTATGTTTGCTTGTGTATAAGTCTGATAATACCTCGTATCTTGTCCCGGTGTCAGGCACGGGTAAAAGGGGTTACAGATAGTGTGATGCTTTTGATCCGATCTTATTCTATTTTTCTTATAGATACAAGATCTCAGGTGAAACAAATCTTGTCATAACAAATGAAGTTGAAAGTAAAGTTTCGGCTTCGAATCAGGAAGCGAGTCAAAGTATGTCAATTTTGAAATCGTCTAATAGTGAAATGAATAATGCTTTTTATGGCATGTTGAGTCAGTGGTTCAATTAGTTTATGTGAGCTAACCTTGCAACTCCACAACCTTCACCTCTGTCCGTGCCTCCCTCGGCACCTCCATGTCCTTAAAATGTTGCACCCGCAATGGTTCACCAGCCCCTTGTTGATAAAATTCGTAAGTGTGGGGCTAAAGAATTTAAAGGTAAAGTTGATGACAATCCGACCAGAACTGGTCTTGAGAATACATAGCAAGTTTTTGTAGAATAAATGTGTACACCTGAAGACAACTTGAAATGTGTAGTTTCATTTTTGAAAGACAATGTAACGCCCCAAAGTTTGGGCCTAGAAGTATTAGGTCTTAAGTTTGGGTGAAGTTAGGAGACTGCACATAAATATTTAGTTGTGCAAGAAAATGACACAAACACATGTTTGGCTTAGTGGTTGTGTGTTCTAGGAAGTGTCTGGGAAGTCATGGATTCAAGCCTTGCCTTCCAGAAAATTTTGCTTTTGAAGGATAAAACCCCTATCTTTGGCCAGTAGGGTTATAAGTTTATTTTGGTAAAAACATGACAGAATGGGCCTGCTGGTCTAGTGGATAGTGGCGTGTGGAGTGTGCTAGTGGTATGAGTTCGAATCCCTTCTTGTGCAAATGGAGATTATTTTTTCTGGTGGCCATAGGAGGAAGTTGTGTTTGACCAAAACACCAAGAGTTTGAAAAGATTTGAATGGGGTTGTTGTTAGCCGAATTTGAAGAGATGGATGGGAGGAAATTAAGGAGAAAATCAAGCAAGTTCGAATTTGGAGAAGAGTCTTGCTGGGTTTGAACTCTGGCACTTAGTGTTTCAGTTGTCCAGGGATGTTGGGGGAGGTGTTTAGTGTGTGGAAGGCTGAATGAAATTGGGGAGTTCTTTTGGGGTAAAATTTGGCTATGTATTGGTAATTGGTCATTTCATTTCGGGATTTTGCCAAATTGTGTGTAACAGCCTGATTTAGACCTTAATTGGAATGGTGGGTTCGGGACCACGAATTTGAGTCAGAAAAATATTTAAAAATGATTTTCTGTGTTTATTTTGTGTGAATTTATATCTGTGAAATTTTCGTGAATTAATTTTGTCGTTTAGGTATCCGATTAAATAAAAGGACTTAATCGCATAAAATGAAAATTTAGGGGTTATTTCTAAAAAGGGTAGAATTGTTAATGGCTTTCTAAATTGAAGCCTTAAAGTGGTAATTATGCCATTATTAATGTATGTGGACGGTAATAGGTAAGGAATATAATGATTTTTATTTAATTATAAAGGACATTATAGTAATTAATTAAAATGTTAATATATATCATAATAAAACATAAGTTAAAATACATGTTAGATTTTTTGTTCACCATCTAAACAATAAATAAGAAAGAAAAAAAAGAAAAGAACTAGGTTCGGCCATCCTTTCAAGCTCAATCAAGGTTCGTTTTTTGACAATTTCTACGTTTTTGAGATCGTTGCTTCAAGTACTACAAAACCCATTGTTGTGATGGATATTTTGAGTTGTGCCATTTTTGAGAGCTTGTGATTTTTTTTGTTTGATGATGAAATATGAAAGCTATGTTTTAGATTAACATGTTTTTTATTGGAGTTTATGATGATTTTGAGTAATTAGGACTAAATCGTAAAAATAATAATTTGAGGGACTAAAATGTGAAATAAATGAATTATATGGGTTTGTATGATTATGGGTAATATTCGGCCTAGCTTGGGTATGGAGAAATTTTGTGTATTTTGTGTTTTGTGCAATAGGGACTAAATTGTAAAAATTGTAAATGTTAGGGGTAAAATGGTAATTTACCTATTTATGTGTTTTTGGACTAAACTGAATGAAAATATGTTTGAATGAGCTTAATTTGAACATGTTTAGATCAAGAACCAAAGAAATTGGATTTGGATCGGGGGAAAGCGAAAATTGTCGACTAGCTGCCTTGTTCCGTTTTGTATCGTCTGAGGCAAGTTTATAAGCAAATAGACGTGTTTAATTGTAGTTAAATGCTAATTATATGTGCTGTTATGAAATGTATGAATTTATATATGCTATGGCCGAGTATGAAAAGGCTTGGCTACTACATTTCCGAATTCATTTTGACCGAGTTATGACGTCTGAAAGCCCCGTATGAACCTTAGGAATAGTTAGGATACATTTGTCATGACATAGGATTCCGATATATGTGTGCGAGTAAGACCATGGCATCGATATGTGATTCTGATATGTTTTTACGAGTAAGACCCTATCTGGGACAGTGGCATTGATATGTGATTACATGTAAGACAACGTCTAGGATGTTGGCATTGTACAATTTGTGTGATTATCCGAGTGTCCTATCCAATTTCGAATGGTTCATCTGGAAAAGGTAAATTGAGTTCGAATGTGTAAAACAAGCTATATGCCAAGTATGAACTAGCTTGTTACTTACTTGAGGTAAGTTAAGAAAACACCTTGGCTATTTGTTACAAATCTTGTAAGATGCAAATAAAGAAAATATATGTATGTGATGTGTATTTGGCTTATTGAATGAGTAGTTAGTATGCCATGAATAACCCTTATATATGTGTATATATGATTTGGTATATTTGGTTATATAATTAATATATGTATATGAAATATCCGAGTGTCCTATCCAATTTCGAATGGTTCATCTGGAAAAGGTAAATTGAGTTCGAATGTGTAAAACAAGCTATATGCCAAGTATGAACTAGCTTGTTACTTACTTGAGGTAAGTTAAGAAAACACCTTGGCTATTTGTTACAAATCTTGTAAGATGCAAATAAAGAAAATATATGTATGTGATGTGTATTTGGCTTATTGAATGAGTAGTTAGTATGCCATGAATAACCCTTATATATGTGTATATATGATTTGGTATATTTGGTTATATAATTAATATATGTATATGAAATATTATTTCGATACTTTAGTTTATGTACTTGAGTGAATATGTACTAAGTTTTAATATGTCTATTTGGCTCTGAAAGTTGATTATTAATATGTTAAAGTGACTATATAAGTATTCGGCCAAATTAGAAATATGTGTGTAAAATGTCATATTATGATGCTTGAACTTATTTAAATGGTATAAGAATGCTTGATTATATGGTGGTATTTTGACCTGAAAGTTGAATGACATTTGGTTAATTAGTTTAGGTGAGTATTCGGCCAAGGCAAAAATGATACATGGAAATGTATTATTGTATCTCATTTGTAGGTTTAAGGTTAAGCATTGGTGATGACAATAATGTATTATTATATATCATTTGCAGGTTTAAGGTTAAGCATTGGTGATGACAATATAATTCGTTTTAGCTTAAAATGGGTTGAATATATTTTTGAGCTGTTTATTTGCTTATGGCTTACTAAGCTAAGATAGCTTACTCTGTGTATTTATGTTTACTCTGTTTTATAGATTTGGAGTCAAGCTACTAGCTCGGGGATTGTCAGCAAAGTTCATCACACTATCAGCTATTTTGGTATCTTTATAAGTTAAACTTAAATTATGGCATGTATAGGCTGGAATGTGATTTGAAAAGTAGAATTTTGGTTTGTATAATCTAAGCCATGCGAAAATGGCTAATCTTTTACATTGAGTTCGGTTAGGCTTGGTTGTGGCTTAAATTTATTTTGGTTATGATGTTAAGTGTTATAAAGGAATGATGTTTGTGATAGGTGGTTTTATGATTTGAAAATGGTTAATGATTTGGATGAATACATGGTTGTTTTTTGTTAAGGTATACATAGAAAAAAAGTTTATGCAAATATGGTAGTATTATTTAAATAATGTATAATGTGTAATTTGGTAATGCAGGTTGTTAGCTAAGTTCGGACATAATATAAGCTTGTTAAAATATGGTTATTACATGGCATGATATACTCAAGTTTTAATTGTATGCCTAATTATGGTTAATGTCTTATTCTTATGATGTATAATTAGTAATATGAGTTGGTCTGGAAATTTTATAGTAATGTATTATAAATTAGTTCATAAGATAAAAGTATGTGAGTTGGTTATGCCTAACTTGTGATTCAGCAAATGTTTTTATAAATATTTATGCATATGAGAAATTGACCTAATATGTATTTTATCTTAAGGTATATATAAATATGATGATGATTTATTACATGTTTTGATTATGCATTTATAGGGAACGTATATTGTGTTATAACAAGTTATGTATTAATAAATTACATGCATGTTATTTATAGGAGAAGAATTTATAGTAAGTTGACGAAATATGTACTACTGTAATGAGCCGAATATGACATGGTGAAATTGGAATGTTTTGGTGTCCTTGATTTTATGAGTTCTACTTATGAATAAATTTTCAGATTGTAATGAAGGTATAATGCTGATTGTATATTTTGTATAATCTATAAGTTGAATCCATGTTACATTCGGTTATGTGATGTTAATGAATAAATTGACTATTCTTACCAATAAGAAATGACTTAAAAATTTGTTTAAGTATATTCTTGTAATTATTTGAATTTGTGACTTGACTGGTAATACCTTGTAACCCAAGTCTGGCAACGGATATGGGTTAAGGGTGTTACATTGTGGTTTTGCTCACTCTTTGTTTTTTGAAGCCGATTTGTGCTAGGAAGTCTTTTGGTATCGGTTGTTTCTGGCTAGTGCTTTCGGGTACTTTCATTTTGGGACTATCTCGGTTGCTGTTCTTTTCCTCTTTGACAACTATTTTCCCCTTAAACCTTTTGTAGCCGAATAACCTCCTTTCTTTTCTCTCTCTGACCCTTTCAGTTTTTAGCCTTAGTCTTGATTGAATCTCTCCTTCTTCTTCTTGACTCAATTGATCACCTATTTGATCGAATACATTTTTTCTTCCCTTTCTCAAATCTTTTTGTTCTTCTTGCTTGGGCCGAATCTCCTTGATTGACTATTTCTAAAAGTCATTTGAGTTATTGGTAAGGGTAAGTACAATCGCTTCATTATTACTTTTCTAGCCGAATCTCTATTAGCTCTACTACCAAGTTTCAGCTTTCCCCTTCTCTTTCTCTTTGGGGCCGAATGTATGCTTTTCGTCTAAATATCTTATGATTTGTCTAATCTTGCTAGGAGTGTGGATTCTATTGTGGAAGTTCAGGCCGATTATTCTTCTCATTACAAGTGTTCTATTCACTTTTGGGGTAAGCGCTTTAAATGAGATGTGTTTTTATTGGACTTTAAATACTTATGAATCGATCGAATGTTTCTTATGAAGGTCGAAGTTTTGGAGTGGTACGTGGGTGTTAAGTCAGTAATTATCTGCGATTGTTGGTTTGGTAAGTGATAGTGGATCGAATGAATCCTTTTCGATATCGTGGTACAGATTAACGATGGTTTTAGGCTAATGAGGGATTGTTGTTAATCACAGGTGCGTTGATCTAGGAAGCGTTTCAGTTACAACCCCATAACAGGTGTGTGTAACACTGCCATTGAATTTGAAACTGGAAAGGCTGAAAAGCCGAAAGGCCGAAAGGTTGAAGAGCTGGAAACGTGGGTTGACGACACCACGCAAGTGTGTGGGCGCCTGTGTGGTAGGCTGTGTGGTTGACGAGATGGCTATGAGCATCTTCATGGGCTGAAATGATACTAGGCCATTTTGGGCCGAACTGGGCCATTAGGTCCAATGGGCCTATGGGCCCCACACAGAATCAATCACATAAAAGTGTGATTACTATTGGGCTAGGCTGTGTAAACCACACAGCTAAGGCCAATTTCGGCTATGTAGGCCATACGAGCGTGTGGGCCCACATGGGCCCACAATATAGGCCGTGGGCCCATTACCATCGATTGACTGTTAAGGTTGCACGGGTTGCCCAAGGCGACTGTGGACCTACTGTTGGACCGGTAAGTGTACCTGGACCCTTATTTTTGGTAAGATGACTGTTTTACCCCTATGTGATGTATGACTGTTTAAGCATGCCATTTTTACTGTATGTACATTTATATCATGTTGCATTGCATGGGGTGGGATATATGATTTTGGAGGAAGTGTACTGAAAGGCTTGATCGCGTGATTTTGTGATAGGCTTTAAATAAGCGAAAGTTGGACGAGGCATCGCATGTGGAGCTAAACGCAGTTTGCTCAGCTATTCTCCAAAATAAACTACCCAACAAACTAAAAGATCCAGGGATTTTTACGATTCCTTGCTTAATTGGTAGTTTAGATGTTAATAATGCATTAGCTGATTTAGGGGCTAGTATCAATGTCATACCTTACAAAATGTTTAAGCAATTAGGTCTTGGAAAACCTAAACAGACTAGGATGAGCATTCAATTAGCAGATAAAACTATAAGATTTCCTAGCGGTATTATTGAAGATGTGCTAGTTAAAATTGATAAATTTATATTTCCCGTTGACTTCATTGTTCTAGACATAGAGGAGGATAGCAACACTCCTTTAATTCTAGGAAGGCCATTTTTAGGAACTGCTAAAACAATTATTGATGTCGGCACAGGTGAACTCACACTTCGTATGGGAGACGAAACAATCACCCTTCAAGCTCGCAATTCTGGCAACACAATGAAAATTGAAGGTGATTGTCTAAACCATTCTACTAAAACTGACAATATGGTGCAACCTTCTTTGCAAGAAATGAGTCTGAAGGAAGTACATGAACCATTCCCAAGAAATAGTAGATGACCCATTCATGAAGATCAAAGGCTACAAATCAAGGAACTAGATGAATGGTAGATGCATAAATCGAGAACACCTGACAAACCTAATCTATGACAGAACGAGCTCAATCCCTTTCCAAATCAAATTAAGGTTGGAGATGGAGTCTTATTAGATGCTGCAGATCCCCACATTGTCACTACCACATCGAATGAAGAAATCCCTCTTACGGTACTCAGCATTTTCCCATTCGGTACGGTCAAGGTGAGTCATCTCAAGTTCGGCACTTTTAAGGTAAACAACACCCATTTAAAACCTTATTTTGATGAGATTAATAGCAGGAATGGGGAGTATAAACTCCTGAAACCACCATGATCATTTAACGGAGAGGTAAGTCGAGCTTAGACTATAAATAAGCACTTCTCGGGAGGCAACTCGAGCACTAATTGTATTAACTTCTTTAAAATTTAGTCTTTAACATCTAACTTACTAACGGAGCACTTGAATATAGGTTTCCCACAGGGACACGGCCAAGAGCACGGGCGTGCTTAGGGCCGTGTGAAAATAGGACAAAAATTTTTCCCAAACACGGGCTATGATAAAATGCCACGGCCGTGCGACATGGCCGTGGTTGAACCTGCCAAAACAACACGGGCGTGAGACACGCCGGTGTGGAAGAACAGTGGGTGAACCTGTTAAAATAGCACGGGTGTGCGACACGCTTGTGTGTAACACCCGTGGTCGAACCTGTCAAATTAACACGGGTGTGGGGCTTTAATACACGGGTGTTGGAGAAGCGAGCAACGCTAGACACGGCCGTGCGACACAACAGTGTGCACCCTCATGCCCAATGAACACGGGTGCGTACTAAATGTCAGACGCGTCCAAATTCAAAATTCGCGAATTACACGACCTGAAATTCGGGAACACGGGCATGTTACCTGGCTATACGCCCCGAAATCTATAAAAACCCTACACTATTCGTTGTCTTCCAGACCCAAAAACCCTAACCCTAGCCGCTGCAAGTCCACACGACCTCCTCGCTACGCCCGTGCGCTGCATCCAACTCCATTTTTGCCACTCATTCTCCCTTTTCTAGCATTTTTTTACTTTTTTCCCTTTGATTGCACTCATTTTTCATTTTAGTTATCATAGTACTATGCATTTTTCATGATTATTTTCATCTTTCTATCATCACATTTTATTCATAGAACAAGTTATTCTCTTTTTTTTTTCATGTTCAAATTCTTACTCTTTATATGATTTCTCTACTTTATTTGATTAGTTAGAAGTAAATATTCATGATTAGAATAAGTTACATACTCATGCCTTTAGTGTTAACATTTTTCATCCGTCACACATGTTGCATTCCATCAAATTTGTTGCCATTTTTATGTCTTACAATTGATTGCTTTGATTAACTTTTTAGTCTTAGTAGTTGTTGAAGTTATGATTGTTATCTAAAATTTATCTTCATTTTACTTTGATAATTCCTCAAGATGAATTAATGGTTTTGATCGCAGGTACCATGTCGTCTTCACGAGGAAGAAAACTGTCGTCCCTACTTCAAAGAAATGGAAAGGAGCGTCATCTTCCACGGGTCCAACCACGAAATTCGTCACCCTCTTCTACAGTTCCCCCATAGGCCCCAGGAAGAACGTTTCCAAATCCTTCGGGCCCGACCTTTAATTGCGAGGCGGATAGAAATTATAAGTTGAGAAGAATTTATTTTGATTATAAGTTGAGAATTTTGCTTGAGGACAAGCAAATGCTTAAGTGTGGGGGTATTTGATAAACTGTAATTTATACATAATTTTTACCCCATGCTTAACGCATTTTATGGATGATTTTTCGTTAGAATTAGTGAATTCGATGATCCTAATGCTTTAATTTCGTGTTTTATACTTAGGAGAGCATAGGAGAGAAAAAGGAACGAGAAACGGGCCACAAACGGAGAAAATGGGCCAAAGTACGAAATCAACATGGTCTGGACCTCTTCACACGGGCAAACCACATGGCTGTGACAATTTGGCAGGCTCGAGCACGGCCTGAAGTAATCGTACCCTGCCGAGCCCAAGTTGAGTCCAATTAAAAAAAGGCTAATTTTGAGGGCTCTTACGCATTCCAAAGCCTATAAATACACCTTAAAGGAGGAAGAAAAGGGACACATAGAATAGGGAGTAAGGAATTACTCCAAGGAAGCCAATTGATCCATCTCAGAAGCCGGATTCACCATCAAGACTGAAGATCTCTCCTCAATTTCCCCTTCAGGAGTTTTGGGTTTTCTTTATGTTTTGTATTCTTTATTATTCTTAGATGTTTTCTTATTTAGTTATGAACTAAAACCCCTAAATACCTAAGGGGAATGAAACCTAAGACGAATCTTGTTATTATTTTTTGAATTGTATGATAAATATTTAACTTGTTCTTAATTATGTGTTCTTAATTCTTGTCTTGATATCCCATGATACTGATTCAAGATAAGCTCTTATTCAGAGGAGGAATAGACCTTGTCTAAAAGTACATTTGTCATAATTAAGCGAAGTTGTTTGCGCGCCTAGACATAGGGTGACAAGAGTTTGCCAGATTAGGGTGAAACCTAATAAGGGGATCCATAGATCGAGTTAATGCAACCTTAGGGTGTTAATTAGAGAAAGGTCTCAATTATTCAATCTAGGGATTAGACATTATTAGTCTTGAATAGGGATAATAGCATAACTTAGGGATCTTTACGGAACAAGTTAAATGAATAAATCGTCCGATTCAGAGCCAGAATAACAAGTACAGTCTAGGTGGATTTTTCCTTAGGTATTGTCTTAATTCAATCGATTTTCCCAAAAGCAATTCCCCAATTCCATTCTCTGTGAATTCTTAGTTTAGATAATTAGTTAGTTAAAACAAAAACCTCTTTATTCTTAGGCTAGATAATAAAAAGACAATTATTACTAGTCCTTTTAGTTCCTTTGGGTTCGACAATCCGGTCTTGCTAAAACTATACTACTGTTCGATAGGACCACTTGCCTACATCGCGATAATAGTTAGTTTCAAGAACGATTAGTTATAAATATTTAAAACCTATCACGAAATCACGCAATCATTACAACTTGTGAATTCCAACTCAAAGTAATACCTAAACTTTAGGGAAACAACCTAAGATTTTAAATTCTTAAAAATCAACTTATCATGCTTGATTCTCTAATGTCTTAAAGTTTAAACCATCAATGCATAAATGCCTATGTTTTAATTCAAGATATATCAATCAAAATCATAAATCAATCAAAATTTATCCTAAATATGATATGAGAGCTTTTCAAGAGAACAAGGTAGTCATTCAGGGATTTTTCTGATAATGAAATAAATACCCCCTACAATTAAGATGTACATTGCCCTCAGCATACAATGATAGATAGGAAAAAATAAATTTGTAACTGTAAGATAGGGGGAGAAGTGAAACTTCCTGTATGATGAATTCCTCAAACTGGAGTTTTGGAAAGTAATAATAAAAAATAAAAATTAAATTGCAAGAAAAATAAATGGCTAAAGAAATAAAAATTGAGCATTCCTAATATCTTAGTTCCCCGGCAACGGTGCCAAAAACTTGATCGCGTGATTTCGTGATAGGTTTTAAATATTTATAATTAATCATTCTTGAAACTAACTATTAGTGCGATGTAGGCAAATGTACCTATCTAATAGTAGTATAGTTTTACCAAGACCAGATTGACGAACCCAAAGGAATTAAAAGTACTAGTAATGACCGTCTTTTTATTATCTAGCTAAGAATAAGGTGGTTTTGTTTTACTAACTAATTAACTAATCTAAGAATTCACAGAGAATGGAATTGGGGGATTACTTTTAGAAAACGATTGAATTAAGACAATACCTAAGGATAAATCCACCTAGACTGTACTTGTTATTCTAGCTCCGAATCGGATGATTTATTCATTTAACTTGTTTTGTAGAGATCCCTAAGTTATGTTATTATCCCTATTCAAGACTAATAACGTCCAATCCCTACATTGAATAATTGAGACTTTTCTCTAATTAACACCCTAGGGTTGCATTAACTCGATCTATGGATCCCCTTATTAGGTTTCACCCTAATCCGGAAAAATATTGTCACCCTATGTCTAGGCGCACAAACAACTCTATTTAATTATGACGAATGTACTCTTAGACAGGGTCTATTCCTTCTCTGAATAAGAGCTTATCTTGAATCAGTATCCTGGGTTATCAAAAAAGAATTAAGAACACATAATTAAGAACAAGTTAAATATTTATCATACAATTTAGAAAATAATAACAAGTTCGTCTTAGGTTTCATTCCCCTTAGGTATTTAAGGGATTTAGTTCATAACTAAAAAGGAAAACATCTCAGAAGAATAACGAATACAAAACATAAAGAAAACCCAAAACTACTGAAGGGAAATTGAGGAGAGATCTTCAGTCTTGATGGTGACTCTGACTTTTGAGATGGATCAATCGGCTTCCTTCGAGTAATTCCTTCCTTCCTCTCCGTGTCTCCTTAACTTTCCTCCTCTAGGGTATATTTATAGGCTTTAGAATGCCTAGAAACCCTCAAAAATTGGCCTTTTCCAAATTGGACTCAACTTGGGCTCGGCGGGGACACGCCCGTGTGAGTTGTGCTTCGAATCTGACAAATTGACACGGCCGTGTGGTCTGCCCGTGTGAGAAGGTCTACGCTGTGTTGAATTCGTACTATGGCCCATTTTCTCTATTTTTGGCCCATTTCTCGTTCCTTTCACTCTCCTATGCTCTCTTAGGTATAAAACATGAAATTAAAGCATTAGGAGCATATTCTAAGGGAAAATCATCCATAAAATGCATTAAGCATGGGGTAAAAATATGTATATATTACGGTTTATCAAGGCTATAAGCCTATTACTAGCAGCTCTACTGCAAATATTGTTTTAGTGCCGTAATAGGTACGACTTGGTGTGTATGGTTGAGTGGGTCGATTTTATCCCCACATGGTGTGTAGGGCTGGTACGGAGATGGTGTGTAGTGGATGGATTGGGTAGGATTCTGTGTTTGCATACTGTACTGAAATGGGCTAAGGCCCAAACTGCCACTGATTCTGTAATGGGCTCAGGCCCAGACTGTTACTGCTATTGAAAGAGTGGCTAAGGTCCTTAATTGAAACTGAGGGCTTAGGCCCAAATTGTGTTTACTCTGATTGTATGCTTTTATGGGATTTCACACACTGAGTTTTCGTAAACTCACCCATTTGTTAACTGTGCAGGAAATCCCCAGGCTTAGACGGATCGAGGCGACGGAGGACTTAGAGGTGGCCACTCAACGGAATTTTTTTTAATACTATAATTAAGATTTTATTTTGGGTTTCATTATGTAATAAGGACTCTATAATTTTTTTAATTTTTGGGGTTTATTTATTTTTAATTTATATCTTACCAAAATACCACGAATACGCAAAACTGTTTTAAAAGCTTCCGTGATAAACGAGATTTTTGAATTAATAAGTTTTAAAGTGAATACTTTTTTATAGTGACACAAATTTTAAAATTATTTTCTAGTTCACACAAAGAGGCTAAATAAACATTGGGCTTTTCAAACGATTTCACACTTTTTGAAAAACACTTCAATGTGACATCGCCAGATTCGGCCATAATGTCCAAGCCCGGTTTGAGGTGTTACAGATAAAGCATACTCATGGTGGAGTACATTGACAAATATGGTTCCGAATGATTGGGTTAATTGAGATTTCTTTCAACCTTAATTCAGAAAGAAATATGTTAGTTGTTTATACCTAGAGAAGAAGAAGAAACAGTTTCTCGAGTTGAAGTAAGGAAACCGGTGAGTAGCAGAGTATAAATGAGAATTTGTCTGTTTAAGTAAATATGCTCAAGGTATTTTTCCGACTGAGGATGAAAGGTATATTAGATTTGGAGATGGTTTGAATGATGAGATTCGAATGTTAGTTGGAGCTTTGAAATTGCGGGAATTTTTGGAATTTTTCTGAATGTGCACAAAGAATGGGAGAAATCTTTAAAGATAAAAAGGCAGTGAAATATGATGTAATAACCCGTTTTCAGTGAAATCAAAACAGTGATTTTGAGACCACAAATTTGATGTGAAAATATTTATTTTATTATTATTTTAGAGTCTACAGGATATTAGCAAGGTCGTATAAAAATTTTGTTAAGAAATTTTATTGCTTGCATGTTTAATTTGGTAAAAAGGACTAAATTTGTAACACCCCAAACCCGGCCCAGACGTTATGGCCGAAGCTGGCGTGACACATTGTAGTGTTTTAGCAAAAACCTTGTTTCATTGAAAACCCTTCCTTAAAAAGTTACATCTCAACTGATTAGCAAATCTTTTTTCTGATTGCGAAGCTTTGTTTAAAACATTCGATTAAAAAAAACTTATCCTTTAAAAATTTAGTTGCGGAAACATAGTATTAAAAGAAACTATGGTTTAGAAAATCCATGTTGCACTTTTTATTATTACAACGCACGAAATTAAGAGATCCAAACAATAACAAAAGGAGGAGGCCTTATTACAATCCATACTAAATGAAAATTGCTTAACAAGTGAGTAAGTTAAATACTTTTAAAATAAATCCAAATTGTCCTGCTAGCTGGGCACCTAGAGTCCCTCCAGACATCAAACCTCCGACTGAGCATCACCTGAGAAAAATAAAAGAGGGGGTGAGTTTTCGTACACTCAGTGTGTACAACCCTCGACAAGTAACAGGCAAACATCATTCACCATACAACATATATGCAATGCAATACAGTGCAACCAACCTCAATAATCTATCTGCTGCATACCAACTCCGTCCCTCGGTACACACCATGTGGGGATATAAATATCCACCCACCCATCCGATTCACTCCAATGGTAGCCCAGTTGCGGAACTACCTTCATTGCAGCAAGCTGCCAATCACATGTTGGGCTTTAAAAGTCGTCGGTGGATCCACAACTGTCAAGCAACCATGCGACCCTCATATACTTCCTCCGTTCCATAATTCCCAACCCATATGCATCCTAAACAGAATATCATATGAATGCAGCAATATACATGTAGCAACTATAAATCTTACACTCACTGCATAGGGGTATTTTAGTCATTTTCGCCCGTAGGGGCATTTCGGTAATTTTTTGTTATTATGAGTTTTTACTTACCTTGGCCCATTAACAAATCCCATGAGCTAAGACGAACAAATACTATGCACCAGGTAGGATTCCAGAGAAGAGGAGGTAGGTCATTAAGACCGCTTAAGTACCAAGCTCTCCCTAGATCCAATCCTAGACATGCATATATCCGTTGTCACACCTTAACCCTATAACTTGTCCACGGTCTTTTATAAATTAATTAAGTTTTATACAGTCATAATATACTAGGCCTACAACCTTTTACAAAGCCCAGACAAATCCCTATACCTTATATATATGACCCATTAGGCCCAATCCCTTTCATATGGCCCATTAGGCCCATTCACATTTATGTGGCCTATTAGGCCCAAATCACATTCATTTGGCCATTAGGCCCAAATCACATTTACAGTCATGCTCACATACAATTTTCCATCACATAGCATCAATTATCAATTTTTGCCTATTATGGGCCCAACAGCCCATCGGACCCATTTAGCCTATTCAGTCCCGTTTTGTAACACCCCGAACCCGAGACCGTCACCGGAGTCGAACACGAGGTGTTAACAGACTTTAAACCACTTATAAAAAAAATTTCCCAGACACTGCCAATCTGCGTACTAGTCGCTTTAAAAATCATATCTTGAGTTCAGAAACTCAGAATCCAGTTCCGTAAACTTTCCCTGAAACTAGACTCATATTCCCATCTACATATTTTTTTCTAGAATTTTTGGTTGGGCCAATTAGTACAGTTTATTAGTCAAAGTCTCCCATGTTATAGGGATCGACTACACTGACCTTTGCGCATTACGACTTGGATATCTCCCTGTACAGGGCTTCAATACTGATGTCGTTTGTTTCTATAGAAACTAGACTCAAATAGGAATCTATACATATATGGCATGACTCGTAATTGTATTTGGTTAATTTATAATGAATTTCCAAAGTCAAAACAGGGAATCCAGACACCGTTCTGGCCCTGTCTTACGAGAACCTGAATATCTCTTAACATACTGTCCATATGATCGTTTCGTTACTTTCCTATGAAAATAGATTCATCAAGGTTCGTTTAAATAATTTATTCACTATTTAATTCCCTTCCTACTATTTTTAGTGATTTTCCAAATCTACATCACTGCTGCTGTCAGCATCTGCCTTTAAGGTAGACTTTACCTATTTCATAGTTTCCATGAATCAACTAGCCCTTTTAGCATAAATAGCACAATTTATGATAGTGATTAACCATTCCCATGGCCAATCCTTGTTAAGCATATCCACACCTCTCAATAACCATATCCATACCAAATGATTATAACATTATACTCAAACATATATAAGCCAGTTTTGCATGGCTATCCAAAATTATACAAGTCCAAAGGGTCCATGACCCCCAACAAAAAGGGTAGTCCTATACATGCCATTTCGAAGTTCAACCAAAATTGTACCAAAAAGGGGGGGCTTTGATAGTGTGGGCGACTTCGGCTTCAAAATCCCGAGTCCGATAGCTGGAGAACCAAAATCTATAAAACAGAGAATCAAGGAGACGGAGTAAGCAATTTATGCTTAGTAAGTTTTGAGCAAGGGATTCCAGCACAACAAAAGTATAGCATTCATGTAGCTAAACGGATAATTTCATATGCACAATTTTTCAATATCATACTTACTTCACATTACCAACCCTTTTATTCATACACAAAGATCAACTTAGCCAAAGGCCGGTAGCTCATTTATCAACTGAGCGAATACTTATTTGTAAGGGCTCAACTAATTCAAAGCACATACGAAACATACCTCAATGTTGGGATGTTTCAAGCGTATTAACTGAAATTTTTACAGCAAGATCATTCATTCCCAAATCACGTACCTTCGGAATTTAACCGGATATAGCTACTCGTTCAAATGCCTTCGGGACATAGCCCGGTTATAGTAACTCGCACAAATGCCTTCGGAACTTAACCCGGATTTAGTAACTCGCACAAATGCCTTCGGGCTTAGCCCGGAATTAGTATCTCGCACAAATGCCTTCGGGCTTAGCCCGAAATTAGTATCTCGCACAAATGCCTTCGGATCTTAGTCCGGATATGGTCACTTAGCACAAAGCCTTCGGGACTTAGCCCGGACATCATTCAAATAACCATGCACATTTAACAATAAATCATAGCACATTCGTATTTCATTTTCGTTAGCAAAACTCAAACACAAGACACTTATCATTCTTGCAATTTCGGCTCAATAGCCACACACAAAGAGCATGATTTTAATTTGCTTAAAACATGATCTAATCAAATCATAATTTAAGCTCTTTTACTCAAGAACTTACCTCGGATGTTGTCGAATGATTCCGATAGCTATTCGACCACTTTTTCCTTCCCTTTATCGGATTTAGTTCCCCTTTGCTCTTGAGCTTGATCTAGATACAAGTATGGCCAAACCTCCTCCTAATCCTCTTCCAACCCAAACATGAAGCAAGAACTCCTTCCTCCTTCCTTAGAATTTTCGGCCAAAAGAAGATGAAAAAGGATGAACAAAATTTTTCTTTTCTTTTCTTTAACTCACGGCAAAGGGGGGGGGGAAAACAACCACACACTTTTTTTTTGTTTTCATCATATTCCCTTTCATTATTTAATTTCCATGCTCATTATTTTATTTTTTTCCACCCATGATGCACCAACACAACATGTCTATGACATGTCTTGCCCATCACACTTGGTCTACCATGCTTGTCATGGCCGGCCACTACTAATAGGGGGAATTGACATGCAAGTCCCCCCTTTTTCAACATGCACTAATAGGCCCTTATGCTTTGACCTATCACATTTCAAAATTTTCTCACATAAGTCCTATTTGATAAAATTCACTTACAATTAACAAAATTCAAACACGAAATTTTCACACATGCACATGTACATATAATGAGCATCAATTATGATGGTTAATTATTTTTATGACTCGGTTTAGTGGTCCCGAAACCACTTCCCGACTAGGGTCAATTTTGGGCTGTCACAACTCTCCCCCACTTAAGAAATTTTCGTCCCCGAAAATCTTACCGGTAAATAAGTTTGGGTATCTTTCTTTCATCGAGCTGTCGGTTTCCCAAGTAGCTTCCTCGATCCCGTGTTTGAGCCATAACACCTTTACTAGCGGAACCCTTTTGTTTCGTAACTCCTTCACTTCACGAGCTAGGATACGCATCGGTTCTTCTTCATAACTCATATCGGCTTGAATTTCAACCTCTGATGGGCTAATTATGTGCGATGGATCAGATCTATAGCGTCGAAGCATCGAACATGAAAGACATCGTGAATCTTTTCAAGTTCAGGGGCAAAATCAATCTATACGCAACCGGACCAACTCGTTCGGAGATTTCGTATGGCCCAATGAATCTCGGGCTCAACTTGCCCTTACGGCCAAATCTGAGTACCTTTTTCCAAGGCGAAACTTTAAGAAACACTTTATCTCCCACCTGATATTCAATGTCTTTTCGTTTCAAATCCGCATACGATTTTTGACGATCTGTGGCTGCCTTCAGACTTTCACGGATTACCTTTACCTTCTGTTCGACATCTTTAATCAAATCAACTCCGAAAATTTTACTTTCACCGAGCTCGGTCCAAAACAATGGTGTACGGCATTTACGGCCGTACAAAGCCTCATAAGGTGCCATCTTAATACTTGATTGAAAACTATTGTTGTAAGCGAATTCAATCAAAGGTAAATATCGTTCCCATGAACTACTGAACTCGAGGATGTAACATCTCAACATATCCTCAAGTATCTGAATTATTCGCTCGGATTGACCATCGGTTTGGGGGTGAAAAGCAGTGCTAAAATGCAGCTTGGTACCCAAAGCTTCTTGCAATTTCTTCCAAAATCGTGAGGTGAATCTCGGATCTCTATCCGACACGATAGAAATAGGTACCCCGTGTAATCTCACAATCTGAGAAACGTACAATTCAGCTAGTTTATCCAATGAAAAATCCGTACGCACGGGGATAAAGTGAGCCGACTTAGTCAGTCTATCAACAACAACCCAAATCGCATCTTTCTTACTTGCTGACAATGGCAGTCCGGACACAAAGTCCATTGTGACTCGATCCCATTTCCACTCGGGTATCATGATCGGCTGAAGTAATCCTGAAGGCACTTGATGTTTCGCTTTCACTTGTTGACATATTAAACATCTCGAAACAAAGTCGGAGATGTCTCGTTTCATACCATGCCACCAAAACCAACGTTTCAAATCGTTGTACATTTTCGTACTCCTCGGGTGAATTGACATTCGGCTACAATGGGCTTCGTTCAGAATCATCGAAATGAGTTCCGAATTCCTTGGAACACACAAACGACTTCTGAACCTCAAACAATCATCATCATCAATTTGAAACTCCGATTCCTTGTTCGGAACACACTCAGCCCGTTTTGCAACCAATTCATCATCAACTTTCTGGGCTTCACGAATTTGATGAATCAATAATGGTTTGGCTTTTAATTCAGCTACTAACACATTGTCGGGTAGAACAGACAAGTGCACATTCATCGCCCGTAAAGTAAACAATGATTTTCGGCTTAAGGCGTCCGCAACCACATTAGCCTTTCCCGGGTGGTAATCAATGACAAGCTCGTAATCTTTCAACAACTCAAGCCAACGTCTTTGTCGCAGATTTAAGTCTCTTTGAGTCATCAAATATTTGAGACTTTTGTGATCCGAAAATACATGGCACTTTTCACCAAATAAGTAATGTCGCCATATTTTTAAAGCAAATACGATGGCAGCTAGTTCAAGATCATGGGTCGGATAATTTTTCTCATGTGGCTTTAATTGTCTCGACGCATAGGCCACCACTCGACCTTCTTGCATCAATACGCAACCCAACCCGAGTAGGGATGCGTCACTATAAATGACAAACTCTTTGCCTGATTCGGGTTGCACTAAAATTGGAGCTTCAGTCAAATAAGTTTTCAGTTGATCGAAACTTTTCTGGCATTTCTCCGTCCATTGGAACTTAACATCCTTTTGAAGTAGCTTCGTCATTGGTGTGGCTATCATCGAGAAACCTTTGACAAATCATCGGTAATAACCGGCGAGTCCCAAAAAGCTCCGAACTTCGGTAATATTTCTTGGAGGCTTCCAGTTAAGTATGGCTGAAATTTTGCTCAGGTCAACTCGAATACCCGATGCGGATACCACGTGACCCAAGAAGCTAACCTCTCTTAACCAGAACTCACACTTACTGAACTTAGCATATAATTGCTTATCCCGCAAAATTTGCAACACTAATCTCAGGTGCTCAGCATGTTCGGTCTCATCTCTTGAATAGACCAAGATGTCATCAATGAACACAACTACGAACCGATCCAAATATGGTCTGAAGATTCGATTCATCAAATCCATAAATACCGCAGGGGCATTAGTGAGCCCAAACGGCATCACTAAGAATTCGTAGTGACCATATCTCGTTCTGAAGGCAGTTTTGGGTATGTCCGAATCTCGAATTCGCAACTGATAATAGCCCGATCTCAAATCTATTTTTGAGAACACTGAGGCTCCCTTCAGTTGGTCGAACAAATCATCGATACGCGGTAACGGATATTTGTTCTTTATTGTCACTTTATTCAGCTGATGATAGTCAATGCACAACCTCATGGTTCCGTCTTTCTTTTTTACGAACAATACTGGTGCACCCCAAGGTGAGAAACTTGGTCGAGCAAAACCTCAATCCGTCAATTCTTGCAACTGAGCTTTCAACTCCTTTAACTCGGTTGGTGCCATACGATATGGAGCTATCGAAATCGGCGTAGTCCCAGGTACAAGCTCAATACCAAACTCTATCTCCCGAACAGGTGGGAAACCCGGTAATTCTTCAGGAAAAACATCCGGGTATTCACAAACCACCGGCACAGATTCAGGTTTCTTTTCTAATTCTTTGTCATCAAGTACATACGCAAGGTATGCTTCGCACCCTTTTCTTACATATTTCTGGGCCAACATTGAGGATATTACAGCTGGCAACCCCTTTAAGTCCGTAGACTCAACTCGGATTATCTCGTTATTTGCGCACCTCAAATCAATAGTCTTGCTTTTGCAGTTCACAACTGCATCATGCGCGGTCAACCAATCCAAACCAAGAATAACATCAAATTCATCAAACGGCAAAAGCATCAAGTCCGCCGGAAAATAGGAACCTCGAATTACTAGGGGACATTTCTTACACACTTTGTCGACAAGCACGTAACGACCCAAGGGATTTGACACCCGAATTACGAACTCAGTAGACTCAATAGGTAAAGTCTTACTGGATGCTAAGGTTTCACATATGTAAGAATGAGTAGAACCGAGGTCAATCAAAGCAATTACATTAGTATCAAAGAGAGTAAAAGTACCGGTAATAACATCAGGCGAAGAAGCATCCTCGCGGGCACGTATAGCATAAGCTCTAACAGGCGCGCGAGCCTCGGATCTGGTCGTAGCATCTCTAGACCCTCTCTGACCACCGCTAGCATTGGCCGTATTTCTAGATGGTCTACCTCGAGCAGTGGTAGCACTCGGTTTCCCACTCTGATTTACATTCTGTTCAGACAACCTCGGGCAATCTTTAATGAAGTGGTCAACTGGTCCGCACTTGTAACAGGAGCGGTCAGGGAATCTACAACTCCTCGAATGCCATTTATCGCAATATCGACATTCCGTTCTATCTCGACGTTCATTCCCAACACTGGCGACCGAGGTGCCTCGTGTACCCACAGGGGGTCGATCACGATCTCGTCTAAAAAGGCCCGAAGTGCCTCTAGACCGGCCCACATCATCTCGAAATTTCTTCGATGCCTGTTGAAGAGACTTTCCCGAGGAATTTTATGAAACTCCCCAGTTCCCACATCAACTTTTTGTTTTTCTTTTCGAAGCTCTTCGGCTTTACAAGCTCGCTCGACAAGTACTACGAACTCTCGTATTTCAAGAATGCCAACGAACATTTTTATATCTTCATTCAGCCCATCCTCGAAGCGTTTACACATGATAGCCTCGGACGAAACACATTCCCGAGCGTATCTACTAAGTCTAACAAATTTTCGCTCGTAATCAGTAACTGACATAGAACCTTGCTTAAGCTCTAGAAATTCCTTCCATTTTTGATCAACAAATCTCTGACTGATATACTTTTTCCGAAACTCAGTTTGGAAAAACTCCCAAGTTACTTGCTCTTGGGGCACAACAGAAGTCAGAGTAATCCACCAATAATAGGCAGAATCGCGTAGCAAGGAGATAGTACACTTTAGGCATTCATCGGGTGTACAAGATAGCTCATCGAGTACCCGGATAGTGTTGTCCAACCAAAATTCAGCTTGCTCGGCATCGTCGCTATCCGTAGCTTTAAATTCAGTAGCCCCATGTTTTCAGATTCTGTCAACTGGGGGCTTATTTGACCTTATTTGGTCAGTTACCGGAGGTATTGTAGGTGCGGGGGTGGTATTAGTCGGGAATGGAGGTTGTGGAACAGCCGTATTAGTTCGAATGTATTGGTTGAACCAATCATTCATCACGCTATAGAAAGCTTGTCTAGCTTCATCATTCGGGTTACTAGCATTAGGTTGAGAGTCCGCCGGCGCTGTCCCTTGTGCGGGAGCAGGCGCTACACTCTCAAGATCATCAGCTACCGCTCGGTCGGGATCGGGATCCATTACTCTATATAAACACATTTACAATTGTCAGAAATCACCACACTATCAAATAATCACATAAAATGGCATGTATAGCTAGACACAACGCATTACGGTAGTCCTAGAATCGACTAAACCGTAGCTCTGATACCAATCAAATGTAACACCCCGAACCCGAGACCGTCACCGGAGTCGAACACGAGGTGTTAACAGACTTTAAACCACTTATAAAAAAAATTTCCCAGACACTGCCAATCTGCGTACTAGTCGCTTTAAAAATCATATCTTGAGTTCAGAAACTCGGAATCCAGTTCCGTAAACTTTCCCTGAAACTAGACTCATATGCCCATCTACATATTTTTTTCTAGAATTTTTGGTTGGGCCAATTAGTACAGTTTATTAGTCAAAATCTCCCATGTTACAGGGACCGACTACACTGACCTTTGCGCATTACGACTTGGATATCTCCCTGTACAGGGCTTCAATACTGATTTCGTTTGTTTCTATAGAAACTAGACTCAAATAGGAATCTATACATATATGACATGACTCCTAATTGTCTTTGGTTAATTTATAATGAATTTCCAAAATTGAAACAGGGAATATAGAACCCGTTCTGGCCCTGTCTTACGAGAACCTGAATATCTCTTAACATACTGTCCATATGATCGTTTCGTTACTTTCCTATGAAAATAGATTCATCAAGGTTCGTTTACATAATTTATTCACTATTTAATTCCCTTCCTACTATTTTTAGTGATTTTCCAAATCTACATCACTGCTGCTGTCAGCATCTGCCTTTAAGGTAGACTTTACCTATTTCATAGTTTCCATGAATCAACTAGCCCTTTTAGCATAAATAGCACAATTTATGATAGTGATTAACCATTCCCATGGCCAATCCTTGTTAAGCATATCCACACCTCTCAATAACCATATCCATACCAAATGATTATAACATTATACTCAAACATATATAAGCCATTTTCGCATGGCTATCCAAAATTATACAAGTCCAAAGGGTCCATGACCCCCAACAAAAAGGGTAGTCCTATACATGCCATTTCGAAGTTCAACCAAAATTGTACCAAAAAGGGGGGGGCTTTGATAGTGTGGGCGACTTCGACTTCAAAATCCCGAGTCCGATAGCTGGAGAACCAAAATCTATAAAACAGAGAATCAAGGAGACGGAGTAAGCAATTTATGCTTAGTAAGTTTTGAGCAAGGGATTCCAGCACAACAAAAGTATAGCATTCATGTAGCTAAACGGATAATTTCATATGCACAATTTTTCAATATCATACTTACTTCACATTACCAACCCTTTTATTCATACACAAAGATCAACTTAGCCAAAGGCCGGTAGCTCATTTATCAACTGAGCGAATACTTATTTGTAAGGGCTCAACTAATTCAAAGCACATACGAAACATACCTCAATGTTGGGATGTTTCAAGCGTATTAACTGAAATTTTTACAGCAAGATCATTCATTCCCAAATCACGTACCTTCGGAATTTAACCGGATATAGCTACTCGTTCAAATGCCTTCGGGACATAGCCCGGTTATAGTAACTCGCACAAATGCCTTCGGGACTTAACCCGGATTTAGTAACTCGCACAAATGCCTTCGGGCTTAGCCCGGAATTAGTATCTCGTACAAATGCCTTCGGGCTTAGCCCGGAATTAGTATCTCGCACAAATGCCTTCGGATCTTAGTCCGGATATGGTCACTTAGCACAAAGCCTTCGGGACTTAGCCCGGACATCATTCAAATAACCATGCACATTTAACAATAAATCATAGCACATTCGTATTTCATTTTTGTTAGCAAAACTCAAACACAAGACACTTATCATTCTTGCAATTTCGGCTCAATAGCCACACACAAAGAGCATGATTTTAATTTGCTTAAAACATGATCTAATCAAATCATAATTTAAGCTCTTTTACTCAAGAACTTACCTCGGATGTTGTCGAACGATTTCGATAGCTATTCGACCACTTTTTCCTTCCCTTTATCGGATTTAGTTCCCCTTTGCTCTTGAGCTTGATCTAGATACAAGTATGGCCAAACCTCCTCCTAATCCTCTTCCAAACCAAACATGAAGCAAGAACTCCTTCCTCCTTCCTTAGAATTTTCGGCCAAAAGAAGATGAAAAAGGATGAACAAAATTTTTCTTTTCTTTTCTTTAACTCACGGCAAAGGGGGGGGGGAAACAACCACACACTTTTTTTTTGTTTTCATCATATTCCCTTTCATTATTTAATTTCCATGCTCATTATTTTATTTTTTTCCACCCATGATGCACCAACACAACATGTCTATGACATGTTTTGCCCATCACACTTGGTCTACCATGCTTGTCATGGCCGGCCACTACTAATAGGGGGGAAATTGACATGCAAGTCCCCCCTTTTTCAACATGCACTAATAGGCCCTTATGCTTTGACCATCACATTTCAAAATTTTCTCACATAAGTCCTATTTGATAAAATTCACTTACAATTAACAAAATTCAAACACGAAATTTTCACACATGCACATGTACATATAATGAGCATCAATTATGACGGTTAATTATTTTTATGACTCGGTTTAGTGGTCCCGAGACCACTTCCCGACTAGGGTCAATTTTGGGCTGTCACACGTTTGGCCAATTCACAACCCAAGTCCATGGAATCGCCCATGGGCCTCAGGCAACCTATCGGTTTCCCCCTTACGAGTGTTTGCGCACTTGCAAGACTATCGTAGCCAAACTTTCAGCTTTTCCGCATTTTGGCTTTTCTGCATTTTGGCTTTTCTGCATTTCAGCTTTTCGCGATTTGCCGATCTACTTGTGTGTGAAGTGTATGTACACACCTGGTAATAAAACGTGCTGCGATTTTCTTAGCCTCGAACCTGCAATCGACATCATCCTTCAATTAATTTCATGTTTAAAACATATCTCTACCAAAACCGAAACCTCACCTTTCACCTTACCTTGCGTAACAAGTTATAACAACCTTTTCTTTAAGCACTAACCACAATCAACTCCTAGATCTGCACCAATCTTAACTATTAAAACCAAAATAACAGGTGACTTGTATCCACCACAAGTCACCCTTACCTTAACTATGACCATTCGGCCAACTAAGATCAAGAACACTTACCAAGGTTTCTCTCCTAATGAGCAAATCGACAGAGATCTAATGACTGAGATTCGATACCTATTCCTACCCAAAATCGATTAGAAGAAGTGAGGGATAATAATCAATACTTAGCAAAACAAACCGATTAGAAGTGCAAATACTTACACTAGAATCGACTGAGTGGAAAGGGTAGTGGCGACACCAAGGGTATTCGGCCAAAGAGGTGTTCGACCCCTTGAGATTTGTATGGGAACAAAAGACTATTCAGTACCAAGGGAAGAAGAAAGAAGAAGTCGGCTAAACCACAAGTGAAACAAAGAAAATTGTGTAGAGGAAGGATAGAAATCGACACAAAGAAAAGAAAGTAAAGCAAAGGGTTTTCGAATTTTAGGGAAAAGGGTTTCTGGCAATAAGGTGAAGGGAATTCGGCATTAGCCTGGCCACCTCCCATTCAGCACCTATTTATAGCCCCTATAGCCGAATTTCTCAAGCCCAAGTTTCCAATTTGGCTCCACCTCATCCTTACTTCTCATCTCATCGTTTTTCTCCCTGATACACCCTTGATGCTTTCCTTGAATTTCTCATCTTATCACTTCCTACAGAGTTCACTCCAATGCCACATCTGTCCACCCTTTAAGTAAAAATAAATCCCTTATTTGAGAAAGTGGGATTCGAACCCCAGACATCTAACACTAGCCACACGCCACTTATCCCCTGGGCCAGCAGACTCTTTTTTGTCCAATTTTCCCTTCACTTATTCAAAAGCCCACCTACATGCCATCAGGGTTCTCTTAATAATTTCTAATAATTAAACTATAATTTCTTTTACCACTAGGTTCGAACTCAAACCTTGACCAAGACCTACCATCACATAATTAACACTTAACCAGAAATGCTCAGCACACACAAAAAGAGAAATTTGAGATTTCGGGATTTTTGGGTTTTGAGATTTTTGGGGCGTTACAACTCTACCCCCTAAAAGAAATTTCGTCCTCAAAATTTTACCTAATTCAAACAGTTGAGGATATTGACATCACGTCGCTTCCTCCGGTTCCCAAGTAACCTCCTCATCCATGTGATTATGCCAAAGCACTTTGACTAACTAAGCGTACTTCCTTCTCAGTACCTTAACATCACAACCAATTATTTGTATGGGCTCTTCCTCGAATGTTAGGTCTGGCCTGACCTCGATTTCCTCAACCGCTATGACATGTGAAGGATCTGAGTAATACAGCCTCAGTATGGAAACATGAAACACGTCATGGATCTGGCTCAGTTCAGGAGGTAACTCCAGTTGATAAGCGACTAGCCCAATCCGCCTTACAACCCGATATGGCCCAATGAACCTTAGGCGTAGCTTCCCCTTCCCTCCAAACCTTAACACATTCTTCCACAGAGAGACCTTAAGGAAAACTAAGTCCCCCATTGCATACTCTATCTCACGACGCTTAAGGTCAACATACGATTTCTATCTATCCAAGGCCTCCTTCAACCGATCCCGAATCAATTTCACCTTATCCTCAGTATTTGCTACTAACTCAGGGCCCAAAACTCTTCGTTCGCCCAACTCTGTCCAACATGTTGGAGTTCAACACCTTCGCCCATATAGTGCCTCATACGGAGCCATCCCAATACTTCCTTGGTGGCTATTATTGTACGCAAATTCAGCCAACGACAAATAGTCCTCCCAGGTACCTCGGAACTCAATCACACATCCCCTCAACATATCCTCCAATACCTGGATCACCCTTTTCGACTATCCATCATTTTGAGGGTGGAATGCCGTACTGAAGTTCAACCTAGTACCCAACGCTTCATGTAGCTTCTTCCAAAATTGCGAAGTGAAACGTGGGTCCCTATTGGATATTATGGACACTGGCACTCCATACAATCTTACAATCTCCACCACATACAACCTAGCCAGCTTTTGTAACGAGTAGTCCGTGCGAACTGGTACGAAATGGGCAGACTTGGTTAACCGATCCACTATAACCCATATCGAGTCTTTCTTAGTAGGCGTTAAGGGTAGCCCACTAACAAAGTACATAGTGATCCTTTCCCACTTCCAAAGTGGAATCTTTACTGGCTGAAGCAATCCTGAAGGCAACTGATGCTTCACCTTCACCTTTTGACAAACCAAGCATTTAGTTACGAACTCCATAACCTCGCGCTTAAGTCTAGGCCACCAATAAAGCTTCCCGAAATTCTGATACATCTTGTTCCCGCCAGGATGCATAGCATAGAAGCTGCTATGTGCTTCCAGCAAAATAGACTGTCTTAGATCATTGTCCTTAGGTATACACATTCTCCCACGGAAACACAACACTCCTTCATAGTTTATCCCGAAGTCCAATGTCTCCCCATTCTTTACTTGCCTAAGACGAGCACCCAAGGTCTCATCCATCAACTGCTTACTCTTTATTTGCCCAACCCACATTGGTTTTACTTGAAGCTCAGCTAACAAGTTACCATCATCCAACAAACTTAAACCGGCGAGCATAGCCCTCAAGTCTGAGTTAACCCTACGACTCAACGAGTCGGCTACCACATTCGCTTTGCCAGGGTGGTATTCAATCGTGCAATCATAATCCTTCAATAATTCCACCCACCTACGCTGCCTAAGGTTGAGCTCCTTCTGGGTAAGGAGGTATTTCAAACTCTTATGGTCCGAATAAATTATACACTTTTCCCCGTATAAGTAATGCCTCCATATTTTAAGCACGAAAACCACTGTAGCTAGTTCCAAGTCATGGGTTGGGCAATTCACCTCGTGAGCTTAAGTTACCGTGACGCATATGCAAACACCTTTCCTTCTTGCATCAGTACACATCCCAAGCCTACTTACGATGCGTCACTATAAACTGTTAACTCCTTCCTAGGCACTGGCTGAATCAATACAGGGGCCTCAGTTAAAACCTTCTTAAGTTTTCCAAAACTCTCTTGCTGCTTGCCCGTCCAAACAAACAGTACTCCCTTGCTTAACAACTTAGTTAACAGTGCAGCAATTATTGAAAAACCCTCGAAAAACCGTTGATAATACCCTGTCAAACCCAAAAAACTTTAGATTTTCGACACCGACTTGGGCGTTTTCCTTTCAAACACCGCTTCGATTTTCCAGGGACCCACCTTAATCCCCTCCGCTGACACCACATGTCCTAGAAAAGTAACCTCCTTAGCCAAAATTTGCACTTACTGAATTTGGCATATAGCTGCTTCTCCCTCAGAGTCTACAACACAATCTTTAGGTGCGCATCATGCTCATCCTCATCTCTTGAGTAAACCAAAATGTCATCTATGAAAACTACAATGAACCGATCTAGGTAGGGTTGGAAGACCCAATTCATAAGATCCATGAAAGCGGACGGTGTGTTCGTCAGCCCCAATGGAATCACCAAGAACTCGTAGTGCCCATAACGAGTTCTGAAAGCTGTCTTATGAACATCCACCTCCTTAACCCTCAATTGGTGATACCTCGAATGTAAGTCAATCTTCGAGAAGACGGAAGCTCCCCTAAACTAATCAAAAAGATCATTGATTCTCAGTAGAGGGTACTTGTTTTTAATAGCTAACTTGTTTAACTGCTAGTAGTCGATGCACAATCGCAAAGTCCTATCCTTCTTTTTCATGAATAACATCGGTGCTCCCCACTGGGACACTCTTGGTCGGATGAATCCTCGATCCAACAATTCCTGAATTTGTTCCTTAAGTTCCACTAACTCCTTTGGTGCCATCCGATAAGGGGCGATGGACACCGAAGTCGTACTAGGTAACAACTCTATTCCAAATTCCATTTCTCTACTGGACAGCAACCCTGGCAGCTACTTGAGAAAGACATCAGAAAATTCCTTAACTATTCTCAACTCCTCAACAGTAGGGTGCTTCACCTCCGTATCGCTAATGTAAGCCAAATAGGCTTTGCATCCCTTTCGCACCAACTTCTCAGCCCTTAACGCCGAAATCACGTTCGACAGATAATTTCGGCGTTCACCAATCACCACCACCTTCTTGTCCTCCATCGTTCTTAACACCATTCGCTTTGCAGCGCAATCCATGATGGCTCGGTGTTTCACCAGCCAGTCTATACTCACTAAACGGCAACTCCATCAAGTCCGCTAAAAAGGTAACCCCTTGAACTACTAAGGGTACTTCCCTAAACAACTTATTCATTCCCACTAACTGACCTAATGGACTTATCACAGTCATTTCATCCGAAGTAATTTCAAACATATCACCCAAAGGTTCAGTCATATTGTATGCAACATACGGATGCGTCGATCCAATACCAATCAATGTAGTGTAAGGTAACTCGTAAATAATGAACGTACCCGTTACCGCATCTAGGGTATCCTCATCTTCTCGGCAATAAGCAGCATAAACCAAAGCTGGCTGCTTCACCTCAACATGGCCTGCATTTTCGCCTAGTGCTCCATGACCACGTCCATTACTGTTACCGCCCCTGGCCTGCCCACTACCCCCTTGTAGCAATTGACCACCCCTTGGTGGCTGAGCACCACCTCGGCCCATGACTGGCACCTGAGCTAACATTCTAGGGCAATTCCTAATCTTATGCTCCATAGATCCACAAGCTAAACAAGCTCCCGTCCTATTCCAACACTCGCCTCCATGGCTTCTCCCACAATCAGCATAAGGTTGCACCCCTAGATTAGCAGCAGGGAGCCCTGCTCTAACTAGCCCAATAACTCTGGCCCTAGACCTAGGCCTTTGTCCAACACCAGGAGTCTCAGCCTCTCTCTTATTCTTACCCCTTTCCATCTCTCGATTTAAGCGCTACGTGAGCTTCACCTCCTCCGCTATCTTTGTTTTCTCCACCAATTCTGAGAAAAATCACTCCTTTTATGGAGCTATCAATACCTCGAGGCTGTCTCTTAGTCCATCCTCAAACTTAATACAATAGTTGTAGTCCGTTGCCACCATAACTCTTGCGTACCTACTAAGACGTAGAAATTCTGCCTCATAATCCACCACCGATTTGTTTCCCTGGGTCAAGTTCAGAAACGCCTTCCTTCTAACATCCACATAGCTCGCACCTACATACTTTTCTTGGAACGCAGCTTTGAAGAACTCCCAAGTGACCTGCTCGGGTTGAGTGGCCTATTTCACTATCAGCCACCACTGGTAAGCTTCCTCCCTAAGTAGTGAGACTGCCCCTTTTAGTTTTTGTTCCGGTGAGCAGTCCAAGTCCTCCGTTATCCTTTTCGTGGCCTCCAACCAATATTCAGCCACGTTAGGAGCCACGCCAGCCATGCCCTTAAAGACCTCAGCCCCGTTTGATCAAAGCTACTCCGGAATGGACCATTGATTTCCCGTGCCATTATTAGGCCTAGCGACCCTCTCCAAAATCCTTAGCATTACCTGCGACAATGCATCTTCTCCCGCGGCCCGACCATACGGCCCAGTCCTAGCTACGAGTGAAGCTAGAGCCTCTTCTACTCCAACATCGGGCATATGGCCTGATGCTAACGACTCAGCCCTAACACTTCCGCGACCTCGGCCACGGCTTCTCGCACCTCTTCTAGTACTTATCATCGATTCACGTATTTTTTGGATTAAAAATTTTATGATGTTTTAGTTAGTTTCAATAATTGACCCGATGTTTTATAAAAGTATTTAAAGAGAATATTGTTTTCAAAAATCCGCTACAGTTTTAGAATCATACGGGCTTCAGTTCCATTCTAACATAATCATCTATAGTAGCCCTTTAATCTACTGTCAACAATTTAAACAGGTTTAAGAATAAAAGAACTTACTTGGTTCGACGTCGGAGACTCGGTGTGCCGCTCAGCAAGACTTCCCCTTTTCCAAAACATTGTAATTCGATCAATTTTTTTTAAATCACAAAAAAGAACCAAGTAATAAGGCCCACTTCACAGTCTGAGTTTTGCAACCTCGGCTCTGATACCACTAAATGTAACACCCCAAACCCGGCACAGACGTTATGGCCGAATCTGGCGTAACACATTGAAGTGTTTTAGCGAAAACATTGTTTCATTGAAAACCCTTCCTTAAAAAGTTACATCTCAACTGATTAGTAAATCTTTTTTTTTGATTGCGAAGCTTTGTTTAAAACATTCGATAAATGAAAAATTATCCTTTAAAAATTTAGTTGCGGAAATGTAGTATTGAAAGAAAACTATGGTTTAGAAAGTCCATGTTCCAGTTCTTATAATTACAACACATGAAATTAAGAGATCCAAACAATAACAAAAGGGCTAGGCCTTATTACAATCCATACTAAATGAAAATTGCTTAACAAGTGAGTAAGTTAAATACTTTTAAAACGAATTCAAATTGTCGTGCTAGCTGGGCACCCAGAGTCCTTCCAGACATCAAACCTCCTACTGAGCATCACCTGAGAAAAATAAAAGAGGGGGTGAGTCTTCGCAAACTCAGTGTGTACACCCTCGACAAGTAACAAGCAAACATCATTCACCATACAACATACATGCAATGCAATACAATGCAACCTACCCCAATAATCCATCTGCTACATACCAACTCCGTCCCCCGGTACACACCATGTGGGGATATAAATATCGACGCACCCATCCGAAACACTCTAATGGTAGCCCGTTGCAGAACTACCTTCATTACAGCAAGCTGCCAATCACATATTGGGCTTTAAAAGCCGTCGGTGGATAGACGGTTGTCAAGCAACCATGCGACCCTCATATACTTCCTCCGTTCCATAATTCCCAACCAATATGCATCCTAAACAGAATATCATATGAATGCAGCAGATATACATGTAGCAACCATAAATCTTACACTCATCGCATAGGGTTATTTTAGTTATTTTTGCCCTTAGGGGCATTTCGATAATTTTTTTATTATGAGTTTTTACTTACCTTGGCCCGTTAACAAATCCCGTGAGCTAAGATGAAAAAATACTATGCACCAGATAGGATTCCAGAGAAGAGGAGGTGGGTCATTAAGACCGCTTAAGTACCAAGCTCTCCCTAGATCCAATCCTAGACATGCATATACCCGTTGCCACACCTTAACCCTATGACTTGTCCATGGTCTTTAATAAATTAATTAAGTTTTATGCAGTCATCATATACTAGGCCTACAACCTCTTACAAAGCCCAAGAAAATCCCCATACCTATATATATATGGCCTACTAGGCCCAATCTCTTTCATATGACCCATTAGGCCCAAATCACATTCATTTGGCCACTAGGCCCAAATCACATTTACAGTCATGCTCACATACAATTTTCCATCACATAGCATCAATTATCAATTTTTGCCTACTATGTGCCCAACAGCCCATCGGGCCTGTTTAGCCCATTCTGGCCTGTTTGGCCAATTCATAACCCAAGTCCATGGAATCGCCCATGGGCCTCAAGCAACCTATCGATTTCCCCCTTACGAGTGTTCACGCACTTGCAAGACTACCGTAGCCAAACTTTCAGCTTTTCGGCATTTCGGCTTTTCAGGATTTGCCGATCTACTTGTGTGTGCAATGTATGTACACACTTGGTAAAAAAACATGTTGCGGTTTCCTTAGCCCCAAACCTAAAATTGACATCATCCTTCAATTAATCGCATGCTTAAAACATATCTCTACCAAAATCAAAACCTCACCTTTCACCTTACCTTGCGCGACAAGTTATAACAGCCTCTTCTTTACGCACTAATCACGATCAACTCCTAGATCTACACCAATATTCACTATTAAAACCAAAATAATAGGTGACTTGTATCCAACACAAGTCCCCCTTCCCTTAACTATGACCATTCGGCCAACTAAGATCAAGAACACTTACCAACGTTTCTCTCCTGAGGAGCAAATTGGTGGAGATCTAAAGACTGAGATTCGATACCTATTCCTACCCAAAATTGATTAGAAGAAGTGAGGGACAATAATCAATACTTAGCAAAAAAAACCAATTAGAAGAGCGAATACTTATACTAGAATCGACTGAGTGGAAAGGGTAGTGGCGGCACCAAGGGTATTCGGCCAAAGAGGTGTTCGGCCCCTTAAGATTTGTATGGAAACAAAAGACTATTTGGTACCAAGGGAAGAATAAAGAAGAAGTTGGCTAAACCACAAGTGAAACAAAGAAAACTGTGTAGAGGAAGGATAGAAATCGGCACAAAGAAAAGAAAGTAAAGCAAAGGGTTTTCAATTTTTAGGGAAAAGGGTTTCTCGAAATAAGGTGAAGGGAATTCGACATTAGCCTGGCCACCTCCCATTCGGCACCTATTTATAGCCCCTATAGCCGAATTTCTCAAGCCCAAGTTCCCAATTCGGCTCCACCTCATCCTTACTCCTCATCTCCTCATTTTTCTCCCATCCTTTCCTCGAATTTCTCCTCTTATCACTCCCTATAGAATTCACTCCAACGCCACCTCTGTCCACCCATTAAGCAAAAATAAATCCCTTATTTGAGCAAAGTAGGATTCAAACCCCAGACCTCTGACATTAGCCACATTCCACTTATCCCCTGGGCCAGCAGTCTCTTTTCTGTCCAATTTTCCCTTCACTTATTGAAAAGCCCACCTACATGCCATCAGGGTTCTCTCAATAATTTCTAATAATTAAACTATAATTTCTTTTACCCCTAGGTTCGAACTCAAACCTTGACCAAGACCTACCATCACATAATTAACACTTAACTGGAAATGCTAAGCACACATAAAAAGAAAAATTTGAGATTTCAAGATTTTTGGGTTTCGGGATTTTTGGGACGTTACAAAATCCGTACAGTGTAAAATTTTCTATCTTTTTCTATAAAATTCTAAATATTTTTGATTTAGTCTCAAATTATTTCTAAAGAGTTTCTAAGGCCTTAAAGGCTCGAAATAAGGACGATATACATGTTCTTGAATGACTTTAGGTATGATTCATGAAACGTATGTGATTGAATGTTTAAAGTTATGTTTTTGTAATAATGATCCGTAACCTTATTTTGGCAATGGATACGAGTTAGGGTGTTATATATGAAGTCTTAAAATTTCTATAAACAGGGACTAACTAGATCTATTCAGATCTCCCCAACAAAGAAATTTCAAAATGATGCTTGTCGATTCCCTTCTCCTTTAGGATTCACTAGTAGAGATAGACCGAGACTAAGTAATATGAGATCCTTGAACTCACCGGTTGCCAGTATGGCTAGTGTTAGAAATGTGGAGAAACCAATCTGTGAACATTGTGGTAAAAGTCACTTTGACAATTGTCTATTTAAATTGGGATCTTGCTCCCGATATGATTCCACTGATCACTTCTTTAAAGATTGTCCGAAATGGTACAACTACTCTAGAAAACATACTGTTAGACTTGAGACTACTTCACGAAGAGGTAGAAAACTGGGAAATAGTAGAAATGTTACAGCTGGTCGAGGAAAAGCTGTTGAGACGATGGAGCAAACATAGTCTAGAGCACCTGCCTGGTCCATAACCTTACTTAGGTAAATCCATGAACTCAATTCGTTTATTCTTTTCTATTTTTACTAGTTGTCTGAATCATGAATTGTCTTATGGTTCATCAATTAGATAGATGAATTTTTTGAATGAACTCTTCAATTCAAGGAAGAAGTGATCCCTTCTCTCGCTACTGGTTGATCCTAGATCTACCCCTCCCCCTCCATCAACTAATCTTATTCTTAGATCATGTTCGTGAAATTGAGAAAAATCAATATTTTTATGTATTTTTAAAATTTTTTTGTGTATTAAATTACTATAATTTGATATATATATATTTCCTTCATTTTATTTCTTTTATTTTTTTTTCTCATATTTCCTTTAGATGAATATAAAACAAAAAAACTCCAGATGCTATTTTTTCATTTCACGGGTCGAGAAATCTCCTTCAAATCTTTTTTCTGATATACATAAAGTAGATAGAAAAAGATTCGAAGTTCCTATTTTTCAATCATGAGGAAGCTTCTGCTTTAGATGTTATTGCCGGTATATTCTCCCTTTTTTGATATTGATGTATATGCATTGATTGACCTTGGGTCAACACATTCCCATATATGCGCCACATTAGTAAACAAAAAAGAACATAGTTGTTGAGTCAACCGATTATACAGTGAGAGTAACAAATCCAATTGGTTATTGTGTCTTAATTAATTAGATTTGTAGAATATGTCCACTAAAATTTTTGGCTTATGATTTTCCTACTGATTTAATGCTATTACGATATGATGAATTTGATCTCATTCTAGGTATGGACTAGATAACTGAGCATAATGCACTAGTGAACTTTCAATAGAAACAAATTGCCCTAAAATATCAGAATGGCGAACTTATCTATGTTAAGGCTTGTTGAACAAATTACGCGAAAAATATAAATTCAACATTTTCGACTTAGACATTGATTTGAAAGGGTTGTAAGGTGTATCTTGCATGGATTCTTGATTATTGGGTATCAAAATCAAAAATTGATCAGGTGTCGATAGTTAAATAATTTGTTGATGTGTGTCTCGAATAATACTCAGGTTATTGTAACGTGTAGGTTTGTGCAAATATATACAGTCGTTATCAAGTAATAAGTATAAGAGTTATTATCTCCACAGGGACTATGTCTATTAATCAAATAATTGAAAAATTATGAATTTACAAGTTGGTCAAGAAAACATAATAATTTAGGGTGATAGATGTTAAGATTAAATTAATTAACTAAATGCAAATTAACCTAAATGCAAATGAGATGAAATATGCAATGTGCTGGTTTAGCAACAATTTTCACACGTTCAACAAGAATAACATGAATAAGCTAGAATAATTACAACCTTTGACTTAATTAATTTTTCATCATGCTTAACAATGTTCGGAAAATATTCCATGGCAACTCGATCGTTAATTAACTGGAAATCTTATATAAGTTTGACCGAATCTTATACTTAGAAAAATATACATAAATCAATGTCATAATTTAACTAAGGATTCCTTAGAATTTATGTGAAGTAATAGGGATAGATTAGGTTTGAAACAATGTATCTCTTCGTCTATTACGAGCCTCTAATTTATTCCAATTAAGATATAAACTAAGCATGCATCCTCCAATTATCGTGTCCATTTGTTATGATCTGATTAGTATTGACTAATTCTAATGCAATCAAACATATTTTAATGCATGAAATACATTATGATTTTAATTGGACGCATGAACAACTGAGACACAAAACAATATAAACATGAATTAAAAGAATTTTATCCAGTCATTGCAATTATTCTAGCTAAACAAAATTAAGTCATATTGTCAATGGAAAAACATCAAAACAATTTGCAAACATGTGGAATAACTAAGAACAAAATTAAAGAATAAGGAAGAAGATACTTTTAATGATTTTGGTGACTCTCCAAAGACTGATCATGATGGCTTCCTCCGATTCTCGTGATTGATCCTTCGCAAACTAATCCTCAAGGTCGCTGACCAAGAGTGGTTTTCCTTAAGGAAAATGCTAGCTAAAAGGAAGAGGGAAAATAAAGGGCTTATGCATGGAAGAGATGAAAGAAATGAGAGGAATGTGAGTTGATGGATTAGTGAGGGATGATGGAATGAGAAGTGAGGGTTGGTATTTATAGTAGAGGGATGGCATAGGAGTTTACTAAAAATAGCTTCAAGATCCCTTGGTTCTTTCCTTTGCTTGGCCGGCCTTGAAGTGTGGAGAAGAAAGTTCATGGTTGCTTGATTCATGCTTGATTTCATGCAAGGGGTTGGATAGTTTCTTAGGTAAAAGTTGAGGGTTGACTCCTGATTCTTTCACAAGTGTAAGGATCTCCAAATAAATCTTTCAAAAGCTAATTTTTGGCTTCTCATATGTCTTTTCCAATTTTAGGCCATTCTCCCCCTTGTTGGATGGTTTTTTATCATCCAATTCATAGCAAACTCAATCTTTTTAAAAAACCATCTTCCAAGTTGTGTTGCATGGAATTCTTAGGTCCAATTTAATGAGCTTGCCATCCACATGATGTACAATTTAACTTGTCTTCATGTGTGATATTATTCAACTCCCATGCTTTATTAATTCAATAGTCCATCTGCAACATTTTGAGTAAAAAATTAACATCCTACATAAAATAATAAAATAATAAACTATGCAAAATTAATTCTTATTTGTATAAAATTGCGAACTTCACTTAATTTATATCTAATGTCTTAATATGAATGAAAATCACCCAATTAGATATCAAATACTCGAGATTAAAAGAAATTCTAAGTAAAAAAAGTGATATAAACAATTATAGAATATCTATATCATTTAGAGTTTACACACCCCTAAACTTAGTCCATTGCTCGTCCCGAGTAATGCTTCATGCAAAGTAAGAGTTTATGGAAATATTGCACAATATTTACAAAGAATTAACTTTTCACATAAACATGCAAAAAAAAAAATTATGCTTACAATCTCTTTTTGCTAATAAATTGCTCACATACAGATATTATTCTAGAATTTTATGTTAAGCACAAGAAGATGCTATCATAAGTCATAATTTGCATGCATTCCAAAGTCGTATATAGAATTCACCATTCAACAAATTTCCTTATCTAATTAGACAAAAAAATCCTAAGGTTTAATTATTGGTCTTTATATGTTGCAGTTAGTAATTTCTCTCCACTAATGTAGTTGGCATAATTATCAAAAGCAATAGGTCTTTGATAAGGTTGTAATGAGACTAGGCTCAAGGTAAGGATAAAGAGAAGTGCTTTTTAGGCTAAATCATCTTAACCTTGACTTTGTGTTGGATCTTTTGGGCTACATCTTTCCTACTAATGGGTTTTAACACCCCAACTTTAGTTTGAAGCTTATGCCTAACAATACATCTCAATACTTGAATATTTATTTTACTCTTTTTCCTGAACAATATATCTCGACATTTGGGTAGAGATTTTCTTCTTTTTTTTTTTTGAATCATGAATCATATGTACATCTTTCTAAATTTTCCCCCAAATTTGTATCACCAAGACAATTATAGTTAAGATTGGTGCAAATTAGAGTAGAATTAAAAAGATGATAATATGACTTATGACATAGGTGAATAGTAATAAAATAGGCTTAATGGCTCAAACTAAGGTTTCAAGGTTAAATTCATATGGTAGGCTTAAAAGGCTCAACAATCCAAAGAAAATGTGGCTAAATCATATTTAGATTCTTCTGCCTCCTAGAATTTCATCATAAGAAAGTTACTAAGACAATTATAAAGACTTAAACCTTCATGCATGTCTATTTCTAGGGAAAGGAAGTTTTCACGACAAAGACTATATAAAACTAATGAAAAATACAAACATATCATAACTAAGGTAACATATAATAAGAACTTAAATAAAATAAAAAATTATACTTGCATATGGCTAACTTATTAACAAAAGTTATTTCTAAGGATCACTTTATTTCAACATACTTATGTGGGAAAATTGATTTTTTTTAAATCATACAAGATTGACCCTTACCCCCTTTAAAAAAAGTAATATCGTTATTGCAAAATAACAAAGTAGTGAATGAAAACTGTACACCAGGTAGGACTCAAAAAAGAGAGGTGAACCATGAAGAAATCTAATCCTTAGACATGTACATTCACATTGCCACACTACTATGCTCTTTACTAGAGAACAAAATTAATAGAAGAGCATTGGCTTAGTTTATTCCTAACTTGCAAATTATTCAACTTTATTATGCATAAAATAAAATATTCCTCAAATAGAAAAAGTCTTAAAAATAATACTAAAGAAAAAGAAATTCCCCCTTTTATTCGTTTGAATCATCCTCTTTATCTTACTCCCTTGTCCTTTTGTTCTCGTTTGAATTCACATCCTCTTCTTTCCATGACTTAAAAATATGATCTAGGAACTCAGGAATGAAATTATTAGAGATATTTTTAAAAGTATTCCTTATGGAATCATCTCTAATTTTTGCACATTTCCTATAAGCCTGTTGTTGGTTATGAATAAATTTCCACATATCCATCATAGTTGAAAATTTTGATTTCTTCATAGTGTTTGAAGAAGTGGGTATTAGAACAGTCAACTCAGGATTAACACTTGGCTTCACTGGTTCAAAAAAATTTGGTTCCACCCTTGGTTCAAGGTTGTTTGGTTCCTTTTCAGATTCTGCTTCTTCTGTTTCATTTATTGAGTCAGCTTCTGATTAAGATTTGGTTGGTAACTCATTAGGTTCAGGTTTGTCCGGTTCATTTAGCTGATCTGGTTCAACAGTTCAACATTATCTACTAACCTTTCAAGTTCATAGATTATTATACAACCTTGAACATAATGGCCCTTCAGGTTTGCTTTTGATTTAACTTGGACCCTCAAGCAAAGTGAAGTAATCAATGCTGGAAAAAAAAAGCATTTCCTACCTTTTCTCTTGCACAATCTTGGATTTCTTTGAGAACAATTTTCCCAACATTGACAGACCTTTCTGTCATAATTGGATACAATAAAAACATTATTTCCATCAAGATAGTGGAGCTATGTGAGATAGACATGAAGCTATATTGAACAAAGTAGAACCATACCTTAGCTATTGGTTATAAGTACTTCTTTCGGCAAGAATAACTGTTCTACTTTTTTATAATCCGTGAGGATCCCAGATTTGTAACAACATTCAGTACTTGTTGAAGAAAATCCCAATTGATATTTGTCACCATGGCAGAGTACTCGTCTTCTTCAACATCAGGTAAGTTAAACAAATCATTAATGGGCTTAAAAGCAATGGGTGCCTTCTTCTTACAAACAAGAACCTCATTAGCATCTGGCATGGTCAACTTGACATAGAAATCTCACACTAATTCCTCTTCAAGCATTGATCGTGCATCACAAAATTGATTCCAATTTAAGGCATCAATTATTTTTTGAATTGAAAAAGGCACAATCATCTTGTCATTGCTCTCCAAATTTAAAACTTGTTCTCGCATCGTGTGTTGATTTTAGAAAATAAAACCCTCCAATGCTTAACCAAAATTGGGTTCTCGGTAAAAGGTTTTGAAGATCGAGTTCTTTTACAAGTTAGAGCAAAGTGTCAAAGAGTTAGGAGGTTGTAGCAAAAGTGGTACGGTGATGATAAACTTTTAGGAAGGGATTTGTGATAACAAAAGGGCATTAGGTGTGAATGCCATGAAAAAGTGAAGCTTATTGTAACACCCCTAACCCGTCTTCGTCGCTTGATTTAGGTTACAAAGTATTACAACACACATATTCGATTTCAGAAATATAGCCTATTATCACAATCCAAACTAGAATTAGTCATCTGATTATTCTAAATGTGTTCCTATTTAGTTAACAAATCTGAATCTTCATTTTGCATCTCACAATTTCTTTGAATACTTAACAATTCAACTCTCAACTATGTAATAATTGACCCAACATGATTCAAGGTCATTTGAGTGAAGCATTAAAGTAAACAATGAATTTCTTCGTGCATTTAGGTTGAATCAATACCAGATTTTCTATCAAAAAACTTTTCAATTGATTAAAACTTTGTTGGCACTTATTTGATCAAACAACTTCAACGTTCTTGAAATAGCTATCGGGATATGGTTGAAAATGTAATGCCCCAAAAATTTAGGTATTTATTTTGTATGTTGTGTTGCATAAATGTATGCTTGCTTCAATGGCTGGGTGTCCTGATGAGTGTTGGAAGGGTCCTGAGTTCAAGCCTTGGATTGTACAAAATTTTTATTTTTGCATGATTAAAATCTCCTGTTAGTGAGATTCTTAAATAAATATGGGAAGGAAGTGTCATAAAAAGCGTGTTTGTCTATAGGTTAGTGGCTTGTGGAGTGTTAAGGGGGATCTGAGGTTCGAGTTCTGACTGCGCATAAAGGGTATTTTTTTTTTGCTCCTGACGTGGGAAGATGTTGTAGTGGGATTGAAATTGAGGTGTTAAAGTAGTGTTAGGAGTTGTGGTTGACTTCTAGGGACTAGGTAGAGAAAGTTTCAGTTGGTAGGGATTTGGGGGAGTGGGGTAAGGTTGAGAGATCTTAGGAGTGATAGGGGGAGAGAAATTCGGAGTTGAATGGGGTAGTAGTGAGTGTGACGAATATGGAATCTTACTTTTGGCAATTTGCAATTTTTTAAACAAAAGGCTAGGAGTTTGGTCATTGTTTGGTTTCAGCTCTTTTCTCCTGGATGTGAATTGTTGCTTTTTGTTTTGGTTTCTCGTTTTAGGCATTTTTGGATTGTTCTTTTTGATGTTTTGGTCACTGACCTCTTGTGCTCTTTTTCTCTCTTTCGTATCAAGTCTCTTGAGCGAACACACTTTCTTTCTTTCATCTGTCATCTTTTCTTTTCTCCTCATTCTTTTGACTAAATATACTATCTCCCCCTCTTTCGAATCTCGTATTTATTGAAGTTCTTTTTCTCTGGTCATCTAATTTTTGAGGCCGAATACTCTATCCCCTTTGGGTTGTGGTTTGGTGTTGTTCTTCAACAAGTCAGTAAGTAATCTTGCACTGCAAAAGCTGAATGTTGTTCTCTTCTTACTGATTCTTACCTTCTTTTTCCTAGGTGTGGTGTATCTTGCGGTTTCTTGAGTTCTTTGGAAGTGAAGGGGTTGCCATGAGTGCCGAGCAGTCGAACCTTTCCCTCTTTTCTCAATCAAGGTAATTCAATTTGCAGTTATGGTGTTCTTTCAGACTTGGCTTGATTATGAAGGTGTTGGCCGATGGCCTACCTTCTCTTATTCTTGGGCTGTGTTTTATTAAGCTGTATATTAGTCTCATGTCATGTGTTTGGTGGCCATCGTCAATGGGTTTCGCTGACTATGTAGCTATTCGATTAAGAGAGTAAACTAGCCTTTGTCAACGGTTTGAGCAGGGTTAGCTACTCTTGCAATCAAGGCAAGTATCTGATATTATTATAAGTTGGGAATATAGAAGGGGGATTAACCCTAGTAGTAATCGACTAACGGATTATAATGATTGAATGCAGGTTAAGGGAACTTTTGGGCTAGACGCACGCTTCGCAACAGGTGTGTAACCACACTTCAATATTCGTTAACCGGCAAAAGCCGAAAAACTGCGCGTGTTAATGCTATATGAGCGTGCTCACGCTTATGCTGATCTCGGAATGCAAAAAAAAAGGGCATGTGATTGTAAGAGGCCACTATGAGTGATTTCATGGGCTTTGGCTAGTTTGGGCCACGTTGGGCTGGGAATGGGACGAGTGGACCCCACGGGCCGTAGGTCCCACACGAGTACACCACACGAACGTGTGGATATTAGTGGACTAGGCTATGTAGTTCACACAGCCAACGTCATTTTTGGGCTTATTGGGCTACATGGGCGTGTGGACCCTCATGGGCCGTGTTATAGGCTTTAGGCCCATTTCTTCTGTTTGAATGTTAAGGTTGCATGAGTCACCCAAGCCGTACTGATAAAATGACGATTAGACCCCTAAGAGGTAAAATGACTGATATGCCCCTATAATGTAATTGAGTTTATTTCAGCATGATATTTTGCATACACGTATTATATTATGACATGACATGATGCATGAGGTTGGGATTGATATATTTAGAGGAAGTGTACTGTACTGGCAGCTCTGCTACCAATATTGTTAGTGCCGCAACCGGTGCTATATTTTGGAGTGGAGGGATGGGTGGGTCGATTTTATCCTCACATGAAGTGTAAGGATGGACAGAGTTAAGTGTAGAGGATGGATGGGTAGGATCTCTGTATGCATCTCTAATACTGTACTGAACTGGGCTAAGGCCCATATGATACTATTACTTAATGGGCTAATACCCACATTGATATTGCCACTAATATAAGCTTAGGCCCAGACTGCTTTGCATTGCATGCTTTACTGGTTGGTAAATAGGGATTATGCACTGAGCTTTCATAAACTCACCCTTCTGCTTATCTGCGCAGGTAATCCTTAGGCAAGTCAGTGCTGCGAGGGACTCGGAGATGGCTACACCATTGTTTACGTTCTCGAATTTGGATTTTTAGTAAAAGTAGTTTTATTTGGGTAAATTTTATGTAATAAGGCCGCTTTAAGTTTTTTTTAATTAGGGATTTATTTAAATTGATTTATATCTGTTGCCAGTAAGGCTCGGGTTTCCAAAAGGTAAATGATTTTCAACTACCATGCTACGCAACTTATTTTAAATGCTTCCGCAATGAACAATGTTTTTAAAGTGTAATAATGATTTAGTATGACACACGTTTTACTAAACAGACCTTTAATTTAACAAATGAACAAAATAAGTTAACTTCTCATAAAGAGCACAAATGAGGTTTTAACCCAAATGGACTTTTCCAATAAAACTACGCTTTTCAAAACTCACTCTAATGTGACATCACAGATTCAACCATAACGTTTAGGCTGGGTTTGGGGTGTTACATTTAGTGGTATCAGAGCTAGGTTGCAAAACTCGACTATAGATTTGGGTTTTTCCTAAAAACATAAATTTCAAAAAGAATTGTTTCAAATAGTGAAAAAATATTTTGAGGTGCTATTTCTAAATATGTGGTTTACTAAGTCTCCTGCACTGATCCTGTAAGTTCTCTAAAACTACTTTTCGATTTAATTGAAATACTGATATTATTGTAGAAAATAGACTGCACTGAAACCTTTATTAGGGTGACCTAAAACTGTAGTAAGACTACGACCTGCGAAAACAAACAACTCTAAATTATTGATGCTATTTTTCATAAAACATCCGTTAATAAACACTAGAACTGTAAAAATGATGCATAAAACTGTTACTCCAGATTATATGCAAATCGATAATGAGCACCTGAGGTACTCGTGGAAGGGGTACAAGAGGCCACGGCAGAGGCTGTGGAGGTGGTCGAGCTGGGTCTTCAGCATCGGGCCATATGCCTAACGTTGAGGCAGGAGAGGCATCAGATTCACTTGTGACTGAGACTGGGTCAAACGTTTGGGTAGCTGGGGACAAGGTACTGTCCCAAGCTATGCTACGAATACTGGAAAAGGTCACTGGGCCCAATACTGGTACGGTAGACTGTGGGTTGATAACGGAACTACTCAGGTCTAATGGGGCTAAGATCTTTAGGGGTATTGCTAGAGTTGCCCCTAATGTGGCTGAATATTGGATTGAGGCCATAGAGAGGATCATGGATGATCTTGACTGTACCCCATAGCAAAAATTGAAAGGTGCAGTGTCGTTGTTACAAGATGAAGCCTATCACTGATGGCTTACAGTGAAAGAGGGTACTCAGCCCGAACGGTTAACTTGGAAGTTTTTCAAGAATGTGTTCCAAGGGAAATATTTGGGCGCTAGTTATGTAGATGCCTAGAGGAGAGAGTTTTTGAATCTGACCCAAGGGGATAAGTCAGTAGCTAAATATGAGTCTAAGTTTCTGCGACTTAGCCGCTACGCACGTGGGATAGTGGCAACTGAATATGAGCATTGTGTTCATTTTGAGGACGACTTCAGAGATAATCTACGAGTTTTGATAGCTCCATAAAGGGAGTGAAATTTTGTTGTGTTAATAGAAAATGCAAAGATGGCCGAGGATGTGAAGCATGCTGAACGCCAGAATCATGAAAAGGATAAGGGAAGGAACAAGAGCATTTGGGAGCCCTTAGGTTCAGTTATAGGGCATAAGAAGAAGGTCAAATTTGATGGGCCAACTAGAGTTGGGGCCTCTATTGCTGTTACGGGACCGCAACCTTGTGCTGATTATGGGAAACGCCATTAGGACGAGTGCTGGAAGTGGTTAAGGGCATGTTTGAGGTGCAGATCTATAGAGCACCATATCAGAGATTGTCCATGGAGGCCTGGTTAGATGCAAGCTACTGATAAGGGTACTGTTCAGCTGCAGAGGGGTTTTCAGCAGCCATCGAGAGGCCTTGGTCAGGCCAGAGGTGGAAATGGTATGGGTCTTGGTCGTGGAGCACCGGGTAGAGGTGCAGGTTATACTGAGGTGAGGCATTCGGCATTGGTTTATGTTGCACATTGCTGAGAGGACGAAGACACCCCAGATGTTATTACAGGTGCGTTCTTTATTCATCATGTACCTTACACTGTATTGATTGATGTTGGGTCTACGCACTCTTATATAGGATGCACTATGTCTGAGACTTTGGGTGTGATGTGTGAAAACACTAAGAGTGAGATTACTGTGTTAAGTCCATTAGGGCAGTCCGTGAAAGTGAATAAATTGTTTAAGGAGGTACCTTTGGAAGTTCAAGGAAGGATCATTTTGGCAGATTTAATGGAACTCCCTTATGGATAATTTGACTTGATACTGGGAATAGATTGGCTAGTTAAGCATCAGACGAATTTGGATTGTGCTGTTAAGCGGGTAATACTGAAAATTGCAGAGGGTGACGAGGTAGTTGTGACTAAGGAGCATCAGAACTATCTCTCAGATGTAATTTCTGCACTAAGAGCTGAGAAGTTGGTTTGTAAGGGTTACGAGGCATATCTAGCCTATGTCAGTGCTTTTGGTCCTGAGATTTCGGCCTTTAGAGATATCAGAACAGTTAAGGATTTTTCGGATGTTTTTTCCGATGAGCTACTGGGGTTACCTCCTAACCGTGAACTTGAGTTTAGTATAAAGCTCTTGCCTGGTACAACTCTGATTTTTATTGCCCCTTATAGAATGGCATCGAAGGAGCTTATAGAGCTTAAGGATCAGATTCAAGAGATATGGGATCGAGGGTTCATCCACCCTAGTATGTCTCCCTGGGGAGCACCAGTTTTGTTTGTGAGGTAGAAAGATGGAACCCTGCATATGTCCATTGACTATCGGCAACTGAACAAATTGACTATTAAGAATAAGTACCCCTACCAAGGATTGACGATCTATTTGACCAGTTCTGAGGAGCCTCAGTCTTTTCTAAGATTGATCTCCGATATAGGTACCACCAACTGAGGGTCAAGGAGATTGATGTTTACAAGATAGCCTTTAGGACTCGTTACGGTCATTACAAGTTTTTAGTGATGCCGTTTGGACTGACGAATGCACCAACAACTTTTATGGATCTGACGAACTGAGTGTTCCAGCCCTATCTGGATCGGTTCATAATGGTGTTTATAGATGACATTCTAGTGTATTTGAGGACTGAGGATGAGCATGATGCTCATCTCCGTGTTGTTCTGCAGATTTTGAGGGAGAAACAATTGTACGCTAAATTTAGTAAGTGTGAATTCTGGCTTCGAGAGGTAACTTTTCTAGGGTATGTGGTGTTTGTTGAGGGGATTAAGGTTGATCCTCGAAAAATTGAAGCAGTTTTGGATTTGAAGCAACCTAAGTCTGTATCTGAGATTCGAAGTTTTCTGGGGTTGGCTGGGTATTATAGACGGTTTATGGAGGGGTTCTCGTTAATTGCTGCACCTCTAACTAAGTTGTGGCGTAAAGGGGTACCGTTTAATTGGACTGATAAGTAACAAGAAAGTTTTGAGAAACTTAAGAAAGTTCTAACTGAGGCCTTTGTCTTTATACAGCCAAAATTTGGGAAGATATTCACTGTCTACAGTGATGCATCACATGTTGGCTTGGGATGTGTGCTGATGCAAGAGGATAAGGTAGTGGCATATGCGTCTCCTCAGCTTAAGACGCATGAAGCGAACTACCCAACACATGACTTGGAGTTGGTTGCGGTGGTATTCGTACTGAAGATTTGGAGGCATTACTTGTATGGTGTGAAGTGTATCATTTACACTGGTAACAAGAGCCTTAAGTATCTCCTCACCAAGAAGGAGCTAAACCTTAGGCAACGTAGATGGATTAAGCTGCTTAAGGATTATGACTGTTCAATTGAATACCATCATGGTAAGGCTAATGTGGTAGCCGATGCACTGAGCCGTAGGGCTATTACTGATTTAAGGGTGATGTTTGCTCGTCTCAGCTTATTTGACAATGGTAGTTTACTGACTGAACTTTAAGTTTAATCGAGGTGGATTGAATAGATTAAAGGTAAGCAGTTAGAGGATGAGTCATGGGTTCACGTTTCTGGCAGATAGAGAATGGGGAAACTTCAGACTTTGGGCTGAATAGTGAATGGGTACTTTATTTCCGTGGGAGAGTCTGTGTACCGAAGAATACTAATCTGAGGCAGTTTATACTGCAAGAGGTGCATAGTATTCCTTATGCTATGCATCCTAGTGAGAATAAGATGTATCGAGATCTTCTGGAGTTATATTGGTCGCCAGGTCTTAAGGGTGAGGTTACCGACTTTGTGAGTAAATGCCTAACTTGCCAGCAAGTTAAGGCGGAGCATCAGTTGCCTTCAAGATTGCTTCAACTAGTTAAGATTCTGCTTTGGAAATGGGAGAGAGTAACTATGGACTTTGTTAGTGGGCTACCCTTAACGCCTATTAAGAAGGATTCAGTATGGGACATGTAGATCGATTGACTAAATCTACCCATTTCATACCTGTCCGTACTGATTACTCGCTACAGAAACTGGCTAAGCTATATGTATCTGAGATAATGCGACTGCATGGGGTACCTGTTTCCATCATATCCGATAGAAATCCTCGGTTCACGTCTTGGTTCTAAAAAAAGTTACACGAGGCATTGGGTACAAGGTTGGACTTCAGTACTGCGTTTCATCCTCAGTCAGACGGTCAGTCAGAGAGGGTGATTCAGATACTAGAGGACATATTAAGGAGTTGTGTGATTGACTTTCGAGGCAGTTGGGAGGATTACTTACCTTTGGCAGAGTTTGCATACAACAATAGCTACCAGTCCAGGATACAAATGGCACCTTACGAGGCTTTATATGGTCATAGATGTTGTACTCCTTGTTGGACTGAGTTAGGTGAGTGGTGTGTTCTGGGTCTTAAGTTAGTATCTGGTACCGAGGATAAGGCCAGATTAATTTGGGATCGACTGAGGGCAGCATCAAATAGACAGAAGTCATATGCGGATCTAAAATGAAAGGAAATTGAGTTTTCTGTGGGGGACTTGGTGTTTCTTAAGGTCTCGCTATGGAAGAAGGTATTGAGGTTCGGTCGGAAGGGCAAGTTCAGCCCTAGGTTCATTGGGCCATATCGTATATTGAAGCGTGTGGGACCGGTGGCCTATCAACTTGAGTTACCTCTAGAGTTGGACTAGATTCATGATGTGTTACACGTCTCTATGTCTCCTCAGTTGAGACGATGTGCATAGGATCAGAGTGATATCGTCTTTATGTCTCCTCAGTCGAGATGATGTGTATAGGTTAGGCCAGATCTGACAATTAAGGAAGAGCCAGTTTAGATTTTGGATCGTGATGTGAAGGTTCTGAGGAAGAAGTCTATTCCACTGGCTAAGGTGCTGTGGCGTAATCATAGTTCTGAGGAAGCCACGTGGGAACCCGAGGAGGCGATGCGACAACAATACCCTCACCTATTTTGATCAGGTAAATTTCGAGGCCGAAATTTCTTTTAGGGGTAGAGTTGTAATGCCTCAAAAATTTAGGTATCTATTTTGTATGTTGTGTGGCATAAGTGTATCCTTCCTTCAATGGCTGAGTGTCCTGAGGAGTGTTGGAGGGGTCCTGAGTTCAAGCCTTGGATTGTACAAAATTTTGATTTTTGCTTGATTAAACCTTGTCTCCTATTAGTGAGATTCTTAAATAAATATGGGAAGGAAGTGTCATAAAAAGCGTGTTGGTCTATGGGTTAATTCCGTGTGGATGTTAAGGGGGATCTAAGGTTCGAGTTCTGACTGCGCATAAAGGGTGTTTTGGTTTTTATTTTTCTCCTGACGTAGGAAGGAGTTGTATTGGGACTAAAATTGAGGTGTTAGAGGAGTGTGAGGAGTTATGGCCGAATTCTAGGGATTGGGTGGAGGAAGTTTCGGTTGGTAGGGATTTAGGGGAGTGGGATAAGGTTGAGAGATCTTAGGAGTGATAAGGGGAGAGAAATTAGTAGTTTGAATAGGGTTAGTAGTAAGTGGCCGAATATGGACTCTCACTTTTGGCAATTTGCTGTGTTTTTGAACAAAAGGCTGGGAGTTTGGTCATTGTTTAGTTTCAGCTCTTTTCTCCTGGATGTGAATTGTTTCTTTTTGTTTTGCTTGTTCGTTTTAGCCATTTTTGGATTTTTTTTTACGTTTTGGTTACCGACCTCTTGTGCTCTTTTTCTCTCTTTTGTATCAAGTCTCTTGATCGAACACACTTTCTTTCTTTCACCTTTCATCTCTTCTTTTCTCCTCCTTCCTTTGATCAAATATACTATTCCCCCTCTTTCGACTCTCGCAGTTATTAAAGTTTTTTTCTCTGTTCATCTGATTTTTGAGGACAAATACTCCATCCCCTTTAGGTTGCGGTTTGGTATTGTTTTTCAACAAGTCGGTAAGTAATCTTGCACTGCTAAAGCCGAATGTTATTCCCTTGTCGATTTTTACCCTCTTTTTCCTAGGTGTGGTGTATCTTGCAGATTCTTGAGTTCTTTGGAAGTGAATGGGTTACCGTGAGTGCCGAGGAGTCGAACCTTTCCCTCTTTTCTCGATCAAGGTAATTATATTTGCGGTTATGGTGTTCTTTCGTGTAACACCCCAAACCCGGCCCAGATGTTATGGCCAGATCTAACGTGTCAGATGGACTTACGACTTAGTATGCATCCGCTGGTTTAAGTGATTGGGGTGGTCTTTGTAAAAACAGCGGTTGAATGAAAAGCCGGTTTATCAATCTTTAGGCTATCCATTTGTTGTGCTTGTTGAGTCTTGAAAATGATCATTAATTTTGAAAACTCGCGTAGCCTAACACTAGCAGTTTCGTCATAGTATAAATATAATCAAAAAATAAAACCCTAGCGGAAAAAAGAAATTTAAATAGCGGCCTTATTACAACTTAAAACCCAAAATTAAATCAGAATATAAAAATAATAAAAATAAACTAACTTAGAAAAACCAACTTTGCAGATGATGTGGCCACTCCGAATCCCTCACAGCTCCAAGCCCACTATGGTTGGGGATTTCTTGCAGAGATGAAAATAAAGGGTGAGTTCGATAAACTCAGTGTGTAACATAACCCAACCATAGCCCAAAACAGATCAAACCTCAGAGTCAGACTTAGGCCTTGGCCCAGTACAGAAATCAAAATGAAACCCATAGGCCCATAGTAGGTACAGAACAAATATATCATGAATGCAGAAATCCTAACCCAGAGCCATCCATAACACCCCCGTACCAGCCTTACACCATGTGGGGAGACTACTCGACCCACCCAACCGCTACACTCCACAGAAATTGTAGCGAGGTTGCTAGATATTGTGATGAAGTCACCAGAAACAGATATTGTGGCTAGGCCACCAGAACAAATATATATATGTGTGGCGAAGCCACCAGATTGTAGCGAGGCTGCCAGATATTGTGACAAAGTCACCAGAACGATATATGTGGCGAGCCCACCAGATTACAGCGAGGCTGCCAAAACGCTTCCTCCATCAATATAAACCAATGTCCCATGCAACAGAAATAATATGTCATGGTATACGTATACAGAAACAGAACATCATGCTTTTCAGAAAAAAATAACCCTAGGGGTAAAATCGTAATTTTGCATGCATAAGGGTATTTCAGTAATTATTACCTATTGCTAAGGTTTCATGCTCATTCTAATGTTTACCAAGTAATTAGAAGTGCTTACCTTGTCTTTTTACCAAAGTGGGCCTGTTGGCCCATTGGCCCGTTTTCGGCCCATTAAGCCCAAAAATACTATTGTGCACGAAAATACACACTCTGCACTCTGATCATCCAAATGCACCATATTCATTAACAACTGTCTCACGAGTGCTCGTACGCTCGCGAGTTCACAAAATACCAACGTTTCAGTATTTTAGCTTTTACCGATTCAGTCTAAGGGAGGGTGTCGTTTACACACCTGGTTGATGACGATTGATGACGATATCTCCGACGCGATAATCCTACAATCGATCACTAACACATTAGACTTATGAATTAACGATAACTAAGATAAATCGACGTCAACTAACCCAATCATCACACAAGTTAGTCATTTACGCACGAGGGGCAAAATAGTCTTTTTACCCTCTAGGGGTAAATCGGTAGTCCTACCCTACAGGGGTATTTTAGTAATTCTACAACTTATCCACATGGGCCTACGAACCCATTGGGACCACATGGCCCATTTCAGCCCATCGCGACCCGAAATAGCCGTCCTACTGCTAGAGTAATGAGAAATACACACCTGTTAGGAGACTGTAGTTAATCCGTGCTCCAAACACTCTTAGCTGATGCCTAACCCAAACGAGCACGTCACAAAGCGAAAGGGATCAGCCAAGAAGGGTATGCCTACTCTCCTCATGGTTTGCTCTATTTAAAGCCAGCTCTCCATCTACTCTTATGTTAGCTTCCCGATGTGGGATCCCTCTATCATCAGAGTTTAAAACCAACACCAACTCTTGCCGTCCCAACATAGCAAAATAATCAACCTTTGCGTGCCAAGGGATTCGAACCAAAGTCCTCTCACATGCCAAGGCCATCAACTCATTTGTGTCATAAATCCAACACATTAAACTTTAAAGCGCACTTACTTGCTTCCAGATTTATTGAAAAGAAAAACCAAAATATATTGCAAGAGCCAAGACTTGAACCATGGACCCCTTGCTTCCTCTATGGCGTCACTTCCTTGTCCCCTAAGTGGCACCACCTTGCCACTACACCACACTCCTTTTTGTATCATCTTTTACCCTTTTACTCTTAAAAGCCCAACGCCAATTGCATCACCTGTTCATAAAATTAAAATTCCAAAGACTACCATGGATTTAACTTAAGTTTGGGCCTTCCAAAGGCCCACTAACCTACTAAAATATATATTTTAACCAACCAGAACACACACAAATTCTAAAAATCACAGAAACACAAAAAACCCAAAAATTGGGGCGTTACATTTCGGACTTGGCTTGATTATGAAAGTGTTGGACGATGGCCTACTTTATCTTATTCTTGGGTTGTGTTTTATTAAGTCGTATGTTAGTCTCACATGATGTGTTTGGTGGCCATCGTTAATGGGTTTCACTGACTATGCAGCTATTCGATTAAGAGAGTAAACCAGTCTTTGTCAACGGTTCGAGCAGGGTTAGCTACTCTTATGATCAAGGCAAGTATATGATATTATTATAAGTTGGGAATATAGAAGGGGGATTAACCCTAGTAGTAATCGACAAACGGATTATCGTGACTGAATGTAGGTTTGGGGAACTTTTAGGCTAGACGCACGCTTCACAATAGGTGTGTAACCACACTTCAATATTTGTTAACCGAAAAAAGCCAAAAAACTGTGCGTGTTAACGCTATGTGAGCGTGTTCACGCTTGTGTTGATCTCAGAATGCTCAAAACGAGGGTGTTTGATTGTAAAAGGCCACCATGAGCAATTTCATGGGCTTTGGCCAATTTGGGCCATGTTGGACAAAATTTATTAATTGTCGGTCTTTACTATTTACCATTTCAAATTTTAAGAATTGAAACGTTACCTAAACCATTATTTTGTTTTCCTTAAATTATGGTCATTATTATTGTAGTTTTATTTATTTTCAGTTGTTTCCTTTTCTTTTCTAAAATAACGTTAATATATACTGCACGAGTAAACCACACAGATGTGTGGATATTAGTGTACCAGGTTGTGTAGTTCTCACGGCCAAGGTCATTTTTGGGCTTATTGGGCCACATGGGCGTGTGGGCCCTCATGGGCCGTGTTATGGGCTTTGGGTCCATTTCCACTATTTGACTGTTTAGGTTGCACGAGTCGCCGAGATGACTGTGGACCTATTGTAGGGTCGGTAAGTACATTTAGACCCCATACTGAGAAAATGACGATTAGACCCCTAAGAGGTAAAATGATTGATATACCCTTGTGATGTAATTGACTGTATTTTAGCATGATATTTTGCATACACATATTATATTATGACATGACATGATGCATGGGGGTGGGATTGATGTATTTGGAGGAAGTGTACTGTACTTCTAGCTCTACTACAAATACTGTTAGTGCCGCAATCGGTGCTATATTCTGGCGTGTAGGGATGGGTGGGTCGATTTTATCCCCACATGGAGTGTACGACTGGATGGAGTGGAGTGTAGAGGATGGATGGATAGGATCTCTATATGCATCTCTGATACTAGACTGAATTGGGCTAAGGCCTACACTGATACTATTATTGTAATGGGCTAAGGCCCACACTGATATGGGCTTAGGCCCAGACTGCTTTGCACTATATGATTTACTGGTTGGTAAATAGGGATTACACACTGAGTTTTCATAAACTCACCCTTCTACTTATCTGCGCAGGTAATCCTTGGCGGTCGGTGCTGCGAGGGACTCAGAGATGGCCACACGGCTCTTTACATTCCCGAATTTGGTTTTTTAGTAAAAGTAGTTTTATTTGGGTAAATTTTATGTAATAAGGCCGCTTTAAGTTTTTATTTTTAATTGGAGATTTATTTAAATTGATTCATATTTATTGGTAGTAGGACTCAGGTTTTCAAAAGGTAAATGATTTTCAACTACCATGCTACGCAACTTGTTTTAAAAGCTTCCGCAACGAATAATGTTTTTAAAGTGTAATAACGATTTACTATGAAACACATTTTGCTACACAAACCTATAATTTAACAAATGAACAAAATAAGTTAACTTCTCATAAAGAGCACAAACGAGGTTTTAACCCAAATGGACTTTTCTAATAAAACTATGCTTTTCAAAACTCACTCCAATGTGACATCACAGATTCAGCCATAACGTCTAGGCCGGGTTTGGGGTGTTACAGAAAGACCCTATTCACCAGATCCATAAATGTTGCTAGAGCATTAGTCAATCCAAAAGGTATAACTAGAAACTCATAATGACCATAATAGGTTTTGAATGTTGTTTTTGCCACATCAACATCTTAACTCATAACTGATAGTAACCATATCTGAGATCAATCTTTGAAAACACTGTAGCATCTTTCAGCTGATCGAATACAGCTTCAATACAAGTCAAGGAATATTTACTCTTTATCGTTACTTATTCACTACTGATAATCTATATACAATCTCATTGACCTGTCTTTCTTTTTCACAATATATAATCTATATACTCGATCAAGTAAAATCTCTCTCAATTAATTCTTGTAATTGATCATTTAATTCTTTTAGTTCTTTTGAAGACATTCTGTACAGAACAATAGAAACACAAAAATTTACACATTTTTTCATACCCTCATGAACTTAAATTCATGCGAATTCAGTTAAATTCTTGTCGAAAAATAATTAATTTTTATAAAATAATTAAATTGCATTTAAAATATGAACATATGAAAATTATTTAATTTTATAATTATTTTTGATGAATTTTGGTTATTTTCGACAAATTTGCACAAAGGGCAAAAATGGCTCAACAGACACTGCCAGAAGCACAAAACCGAGAAGCAATTTGAAGTATCAAGGAAAATTAATTTCCAGCCTAAGACGGTCCAATTATGTGTATTAATTCATAATATAATTAATTTTAATTTATACCCAATTTAATTTGGGCTAAATAAATTATTATTAATTAATTATGGAAAAAATGGTCCAGTTGAACAGAATCGATTGAACTGAACCGGAGAAGGATTAGGCAGCCCAAAACCGTCCATATGCTGAACCAAATTAGCTTATTATCTGATTAATTAAGCTTGCAAGGAAGCCCTTGAAGACTTGTAAATGTTGCATTCAAGCCCCTCCATAATTGGTGGCTTTATGGATTTGCCCCAAGCCATATTTAGCAAAGTTGAAGCCATCAACTTTGCCACATAGATGGCCGGCCAAGGGGTGGCTCATTGGCTGCTATTTTTAGAAAATTTTAGCTGCCACATTCAGCTATAAAAACCCCCCTTGGTTTATCATTCAAAGCACACCTCAATTCATTCACATCTCTTCTCTCCTCTCTCACTTTCTCCTCTCATTTTCCCATTTCAAGTCCCTTGCTCCTATGCCGATTTCTCCCCTTGGAAAAGGGTTATTATTCAGCCATTTTGGAGCAGTAATTGAGTGTTCAGAGAAGCCTTGATCGGCGAGAACAACAGAGGATGGAGACGGAGAAAACTAGTCAATCCACGAAGAAACACCAAATTTGATTCTTGTTCCCTATCTCTTTAAATTTTGTTGTTGTTATGATGAACTTATCTATGAATATTTATGTTGTTGGAATGGTTAATTTAATAAGTTCAGCTTGAATTTAAATCATGTTGGTTTGATTGCATTTCATCTGCTTAAATTATTAAAATTGTGTTTATGCTGTTATAGGCCTCGGTAAAATGCTTGATTAAGTAAAACCATGCCTATGTTATTCTTGCATTACAATTGTGAGGTAGTTAATGAATTAATTATTTAAATGGATTGAAATTGTAATTAATTAACATAATACTTAATCAATGCATGTTTATTCTTCTAAGGTAGTTGAAGGTTAAATTAGCAATGTATCTGGCGATACACTTGCTTTGCATAACTTGCGAGATTATTGTGATTAAATTGTTTCAAGGTAGGGATACCTTGTTACCTCACATAGTCTTTTATGTGCTTATTAGATTTAATTAATCGTTTGAATTGACATAGGGATATGCAAGAGATTAGTTCAATTTAATGAGTATATATGTGCCATAACATGTTTACTTATTAAAATTTGTTTAATCGTTTAACTTAACATAGGGATATGTTAAGAGATGAATGGATTTGTGTAGGTGAATATGTTCATAAGTTAGCAAATTACCTAGTTGCTGTGAATTTATTCGTAGTAGCATAAGCTTGAGCTTAATAATTCTAAGTTAAAGAACTATAATTAAATCAACACAATTATGTCATCTTGATTAAATCATATTTTGAAACCGTGCATTTGAGATTTATTTATTTAGTTTACTTAGTTTAAAATCTTAGTTTTTAATTACCCTCTCCAAACGAAATATTTTTCTTCACCAAATTGTTTTAAATAACATTCATAAATAATTCTTTTCACAATCCCTGTAGGTATGATAACTCGACATTTACTTGTCACTTTATTACTTGTTGCGATTGTGTACACTTGCACATTTCCATCATCCTAAGTTTTTGGCGTCGTTACTAAGGACTATTTTTAAAAAGTCATTATTTGTGAATTTGTTAGTTTTGCATTTTGGTTTAATTTTCTCTTTAATTTTTAATTTAATTAATTTTTTTGTGATTATTTTAGGTGTTTTTGAGTATTGACCGAATTATTGACCTACTCTCTGTAGACCCTGAGATAGAAAGAACTTTCTGACAGTGAAGAAGACAAGCAAATTAGAGAAGGACCGAATAGATGAAATTTGGAAATCCAAATCAAGGAAATAGAGCAAACCTTGCTCAAAATCCTATCCTTATTGCTGATGATAGGGATAGAGCTTTACGACAGTATGCCATGCCATTATTTAATGATGTTAATGTAACATCCCGAAATAGGGCCTAATAAGAACAGTGGTTTTGGGACCACAAAACTGACGTTGAAATATTTGTTTTATGATTATTATAAGGCCTAGAATATGAAAACATGCATGTGTTAAAGTTTCATGAAGAAATTCTATGAACAAGGTGTCCAATTGGAAAATTAGGACTAAATCTAATAAATTGCAAAACTTGGATTCTAGAAGCAATTTTCATGAAATTGTTATAGATTATTAATTATAAGGTCTTAAAGAGCAATTTTCCCAATTTCTAAGTTTTTGGACAAAAAGAGACATGCATGGAAAATTTTGGAAGTTTAGTAAGGAGGGGCATTTTGGTCATTTGGTAATAAAATAATAAAAAGGGAAAATGAAGGCAAAAATCAGCCATCTTCTCCCTTGTACCAGCAGAAATTCTCAAGCCCTCCATAGCTAGGGTTTTCAACATTTTCAAGCTCAATAGTAAGTGACTCCTAGCCCTATTTTTAATGTTCCTTGTATTGTTGAGATCCTTGTAACATGTTCTCTCCATTTCTACATATATTTTAAGCTAAGGCTCATGTATGCAAAGTGACCCATGTGTGACATGTTTGTTCTTTGATGTTTTATGGGGGAATATGAAAGCTGGATATCTGTTAAACATCTTTTCCTAAGTGATTTTCATGAAAAGCCCCTAAAAGGACCTTTTTGCAAAAGGTACAAAATAAGTGGAAGAAATGTGAAATAGAGGAAAATGTGGGCTAGTATGAGTTTATAATGCATTCGATTAGGCTTGGGTAACCAAGGAATTTCATGTATATTATTTTACGAGCCTAGGGATTAAATCATAAATAATGTGAAAAGTTAGGTGCAAAACGGTCATATTGTCTGGGGGTGAAATTTAGGCTAAAAAATAATAATGTGAGATATTGATAATTCATTTTTATTGTTATAGACCCCGAGGAACAAATTTCGGAGGTCGATCGAGGAAAACGAAAGTTTCGGAATAACCGAAACGCAAAACTGACACAAATACCAGGTAAGTTCGAATAACTTAAAGTAAACACGTAATATGCCTAAATACATGTTTTATGAATGTGTGATAGTTGTATATAATGATGGCATGAAAATCCAAGAGATGTGTTAGTAATAATAATGAGAAGATGATAAATGTCCCAGTTGAAGTTAAAAGGGAAATTCAATGGATAAACCATGGCTTACGTGACTTGAGATCCTGCATGTGTTGCAGAAAAGGATTTTGTAACACCCCAAACCTGGCCTAGACGTTATGATCGAATCTGGCGTGTCACATTGAAGCGTTATTAGAGAAGTCATGTTTTATCTAAAATCTTTCTTAGTGTTTAAAGAATATTTTCGTTTTAAATTAAAGTTAATGGAAGCTACGCACAAGGTAGGATTCAAGAAAAGAGGAGGTGAGTTAGACTGCTTAAGTACCTAGCTCTTCCATGATCCAATCCTAGACATGCACACATCCATTGCCACACTTTAAGCTTATTACTTGTCCACGAACAACAAATTAAGTTTAAGTCTATTTAAAATATTTATTTCCTTTGAAAACATTTACGTTGCGGAAGCTTTGCTCGGTTATCGTGATATTTTGAAAATAAGTAACTTTTATAAAATGCGCCCTAAAGCTAACCGATTTTAAGGAATCAATTTAAGTGATGTGAATCTCAAGTTGAAAACGATTTAAGTAACCCCAAATAAAAATAATAGAGCGACCTTATTACAACTTTAACCAAAATAGAAAAGATCAAAAATAATTGCGAAATTTAAAAGGAAGCTAATTGAAACTTATTTAAAAACCAGAAATTTAATCTTCGTGGCCACTCTGAATCCCGCCCAGCTCCAAGTCCACCAACTAGGGCTCACCTGCAAGGATGGAAGAGAAAGAGGGTGAGTTTGAAAAACTCAGTGTGTATGGAAAACCCATCCAAAGCCCAAGTCAGCTCAAGCCCATTGGACCTAAGCCCTATTCAGATAACAGTGGGTACTGGGCCGAAGCCCTTTTTAGAATACAGTAAACTGGGCCTTAGCCCCCTTTCAGATAACAGTATGGTCCATAGGCCCATTCCAAAACGGAACAGACATATTCGTGTATGCAAGCCCAACCCAGCCAATAACCAACCGCTACACTCCACCCGTACCAGCCCTACACTCCATGTGGGGAATAGCTCAACCGGCCTAGCCCTACACTCCACAGTTGCAGCATTGCTGCTTAGATATCAGTAAGTTGAGGCAAAGCCTCCAGTACATAGACAAGCCACTTTCAGTACTTCCTCCATCAATAACCCAGTCCCATGCATCAGATAATAATAACATGGTATGCAGTAAATAGTAACAGTCAAACATGCATTCAAGTCAACCTTAACCATAGAGGTATATCAGTAATTTTGCTCCTAGGGGTAAATCTGTAAATTTTCCACCTACAAAGGTATTTCAGTAATTTTATCAGTTTTAAGGTTTCTCACAAATGTTACTGTTCTTACTAGCCCATTTGTCATCGCAATAATTTATTTATCTCAATTTCACAATTTTAGCCATTAGGCCCTAAAACCCCTAATGGGCCCTATAGTGTCCACTAGCAATTTAAGCCCATTTAATTCAAGTTTTATGACCAGTTTACCGATTTAAGCAGTTTCGATTCCACAGTCTAACAGAACACACTTATTGCCTATTTTTTTATTATTTTACCCGTATGGGCCCGTAAGCCCATTGGGCCCAGTTTTAGCCTATCGAGGCCCAATTACTGAAGTGCACGAAATTTCACACACGACTAACTTACCACTTTGTGATTTCAAATCTAATGATTTCTAAATGTCTTGTGAGCACTCGCGCACTCACAAGCCCACGAAATGCCAGAATTTCGGCATTTCGGCTTTTGCCGATTTGAACTATGAGAGGGTGTTCAACACACACCTGTTTCGCGACGACTGCTACTGAGATCCCTTACGATGTCCTACAATTGATTACCACAATTCTTAGATTGCAACCCACAACAACCAATCCCAATATTCAGCAACCCATATTCGAACCATGCCCCTAAAGACTTTAGAATCTTACCTTTTTGCTGAAAACCGATGACTAGATCTAAGTCTAGTTGTTCCAAAGATCCAAGCCTTCGATCAAACCTTTAGAAGACACTAATCACCAAAAGAAATCATCGGTTAAAGACCCTTAAAGCCCTATGTCCAAATCGACAGCCTCCCTAGATTTTACGGACTTCGGCTTTTCTAAATTGTAAAATAAGACTAGATCTGAGGTGATGAGCATTTACCACTTATTCCTCTTTGATTTCTACGCAGATCTGATACAGATCTACCCTCTAAATGATAGTAGAACTCGAATCCAGGAGATCTGAAGTTTCAGCTATAAGTCCCTAAATCTATGGTATTTCAGCTTTTTAAGTGATGAAGAAGATGACGATTTGAGGCTATAACTTTGAAGTAATGTTGCCGATAGATACTAAGGGTTTAGAGAAGATGAAAGTTGATCAAAAAGAACAAAAATAACTAAAGGATTTTGGCTTGGAGAAATCAGCACAAAAAGTGAGTTTTCGGGATTTCAGCTTTTATGGCAATCGGCTATGGAGGTTTTGTGGAGGATGGGATTGACAGAGGAGGTGAGTAGAATGGTAGGAATGTTCTGACTAGAGAAGAAAATAAGGAGAAAAAAGAAAATAGAAGAAGAGAGGAGAAGAGAAGGAAGAATTCGGCACTCAGGAGATTTAACTTTGCGTTTTTCAGCTTTTTGAGATACCGGGAAGAGAATAGAATGAAAGGGAAGGCTTTAGGTGGCTAACCCTAATTCGGCACAACAAAAAGAAAATAAAGCTTGCCCTAATGGCCATTCAGACCCATGGCCCAACCTTCCTAAAGCCCTAGCCGAATTTCCACTTAGGCTTTATCACATGCCTGGCACATGCACACAAAAATAAAAGTAACAACACGCTTACCTTGTGACTTGAACTCTGGCTCCCCCTAAACATCCACACGTTACTCCCCAAACACCTAGGTGGTGCCACATGCCACTTTACTACAGATCTTTTTGTGTCCTATTTTACCACCTCAACTTTAAAAGCCCATATCGCCAGAAGCCTCTCTCCCAAAATTAAAATTCAGGAATTGCCTCGAATTAAATTTACTCTTGGGCCTTCTTTCCCACACCATAAACCCTTCGTAATTTATTTAATTACTAAACTAAACATACGAAATAATAATAATAACGTCCAAATTATTCGGGCCATTTTCCACCCAAACCTAGACTTAAGGCCCAATCCTTCCAGGCCCAAAAATCGGGACGTTACAAATTTAGCCCGGACGGGTAATCTGTTGATCTCAAATATAAGAAGGATATAGCCGGGACGGGTGTTCCTTGAGTGATCGAGCCTCCCGAAGAATAAGTGTGCATTAAGCATTTAGCTCGGATGGGTAATTCGATTACGGTTTGAATTTAGCCTGGACTTGTAATCCTGACAACACTATGAGTTTATATTACAGGGGATTTAGCCTGGACTGGTAATCCCACCGTAAGATGTGAGGTTCGCAGGAGTGCATACTTGAGAATATCACTCTTGCGACTTGACGGTAAATGGATAACCCATCAAGATTTCAGAGGTATTCAGCGGGATTAACATGAGATATAGAAATGAAAATGTTGGATGATGAGCTCACCTAAGACAAATTATATGATGAATTATTATGGGACTAACTTGATGTTTGAGTGCATATAATAGAAGGCTATCCTATATTTATTGGATTGGTTGTCTAACATGGTTGTATGCTAATTAATCGATAAGTTTACTTTCCAGTTATTCGGGCTTACTAAGTATTGTATATGCTTACCCCTCTCTTTTTCGTCTTACAGAACTCGAGGACTCATAGAGATTGGAAGACGGTTGGAGTATTGTCAACACTATCCATTTGTCCTATCTTGGTATATAGATATTTCTATTTTGTTACAATGGCATGTATAGATTTTTGGTTACTTGATGTTATATGTCATTGGTTGGCCTATGTAAAGGCTTAAATGTTCAACTGATTCTTTTTTTATATGGGCATAAGACATGGCTTATTCCATTGTAGGCTATGACCTACCAACCATGCATGGTTACGTTAAAAATGTTCTTATGATGATTGAATGGGGAATATCATAAATAGACATAATAATATGGCCAAAACATTTGGAAATGGTTAGGCCATAATTGGCAATGACTTGTAACAATGAGCCAAGCCTAAATGTGTTTCAATGGGATGCAAATCCTTAATACAAAATGGGGAATATTTGAGTATGTATGTAACTGATGAGATGAGGTTGACATAAAATGGATTCAATGATGATAGTCCTTGAGTATATTTGGGTCATGTTAAATGCAATTGGAGTTCTTATATGTGAGGAAATGACGAGGGTGACCATTGGCCTGAAATTATAGCCTAAAAAGGGTCCACACGGGCGTGTGTCTAAGCCATGTGTGATACACGATCAGCCCCATGGGCGTGTAGTATGGCTGTGTGTCCCCTACACCTAAAATTTTTAAGTCAGAATGCATGGTAGTAAACACACGGGAAGAGACATGGCTGTGTGTCTCAACTGTATGGAAGGCACGGCCTAGCACACGGGATTGTGCCTTGGCCGTGTGCCCCTAAATACATGCTGACATCATAAACAAAATGTCCAGGTTTGTGGACACGAGTTACCACACGGGCGTGTCTAGGCCATGTGAAAGACACGGGGGAGGGACTCGGGCGTGTGCTCGGCCGTGTGAAAACCGCTGTAGTTTGGAAATAGAAAATAAATTCAAATAATTCCACACGAGTTATGGACACGGGTGTGTGCACTGTCTCCACACGGGCGTGTGAGTCTTAACCTTAAAGATTTTCTTAGGTTTTCAATTTAGCCCTAGACCCTTCTCAATGTATGTTTTGGGCCTCGTAGGCCCATAATAGGGGCACTAAGATGTTGTTTAATTGGTCTTAATTTGGAACAAAATTTTATAACCTGTATTTTTTCGAATAAGTGTCTGGTAAAGCTTCGTACCTGGTCCCAGTCTCGAGTATGAGTACAGGATGTTACACTTAATCCAGGTATTAGGAGACCCGAAATTGAGGCACAACAGTTCAAGCTGAAGCCAGTTATGTTCGAGATGCTTCAGACAATGGGCCAATTCAGTGGAATGCCTACTAAAGATCCTCACCTACACTTAAGACTATTTATGGAGGTGAGCGATTCTTTCAAGTTAGCCGGAGTACCTAAAGATGCATTACGATTGAAGTTGTTCCCATATTCGCTGAGGGATAGAGCTTGAGCGTGGTTGATCTCATTGCCACCGAACTCAATTTCCACATGACAAGAGTTAGCAGAAAGATTCCTTATGAAGTATTTCTCGCCTAACAAGAATGCTAAGTTAAGGAACGAGATCATTGCCTTCCAACAAATGGATGATGAGTCCTTGTATGAGGCATAGGAAAGATACAAAGAGTTATTACGAAAGTGCCCTTATCATGGAATCCCACATTGCATCCAACTTGAGACATTTTATAATGGTCTCAATGCTCACATGAGGATGGTAGTAGATGCTTCTGCTAACGGTGCTCTCCTCTCTAAGTCTTATAATGAGTATTATGAAATCATTGAGAGGATCGCCAGCAACAATTATTAATGGCCAACCAATCGAGCAACGTCAGGAAGACGAGTTGCTGGAATACATGAAGTAGACACTCTTACTTCACTCGTATCTTAGGTATCATCAATATCCTTAATGTTAAAAAATCTTACTACTAATGGGTCTAATAGTTTTGTAGCACAGCCACCTAACCAATTTGAAAATATAGCCAGTGTCTATTGTGGGGAAGGACATTTGTTTAAACAATGTCCATCAAACCCAGAATCCATGTAGTACATAGGTAACTAGAACCAAAATCGAGGAAGGCAAGGACTGCAATCTAATTTTTATAACCCATCGTGGCGAAATCACCCCAATTTTTCCTAGAGTAACAAAGAGGCTGGAACCAGTAACACTTACGCCCAACCTAGACCAACCCATCTACTTACTTTTCCCCAGCAAGTTCAGAAACCAGCTCAGGCTGAATCATCCAATAACTTAGAGAATTTATTAAAGGCATACATGGCGAAAAATGATGCCACTCTAAGGAATTTAGAAAATCAAGTGGGCCAGCTTGCTATTGAACTCAAGAACCGATCACCAGGTGCTTTACGTAGTGATACGGAGAATCCAAGGAATTCGGGGAAGGAGCATTGCAAAGCATTGACATTGAGGAGTGGGAAAGACAGTAGAGCCCAACACCATCGAAGCTAAAAAGGAGCAAGCTAACGCTTAAGATTCAGAGGAAGTTCAACTTAGTGTTTAAATTCTAGTTTCATAAGAAACAGAATCTACAAAACCCGACAAGGAAATTTCAGAACCAGCTAATTCTAATCAACTAACAACTCTGTTAGATGCAGAATTGCCACAACAGACAAATCAACTAGTTCCAGTAAATAAACCACCACCACCCTACCCTCAAAGATTTCAAAAGCAGAAGTAGGAGATTCAATTCAAGAACTTCTTAGACATACTCAAGCAACTTCATATCAACATCTCGTTGGTTGAAGCCTTTAAGCAAATGACGAACTACGTCAAATTCATGAAGGATATCTTGTCCAAAAAATGAAGACTTAGAGAATTTGAGACGATAGCTCTGATGAAAGAATGCAGTGCATATCTTACAGACAAACTACCCCCAAAGTTGAAGGATCCTAGATGTTTTACCATACCTTGCAACATTGGAGCAACATATTGTGGTAAGGCATTATGTGACTTAGGTGCGAGTACTAACTTGATGCCTATGTCAATATTTTGGAAGTTGGGGATAGGTGAAGTTAGACCTACTATGGTTACACTTCAATTAGCAGATCGATCTTTAGCACATCGAGAAGGAAAAATCGAGGATGTATTGGTACGTGTGGATAAATTTATCTTCCCTGCTAATTTTGTTATCTTAGACTTTGAAACAGACAAAGAAGTGCCAATTATCTTAGGAAGACAATTCTTAGCAACTAGAAGGACCCTTATTGATGTGCAGAAGGGCGAACTTACTATGTGTGTTCAGGATGATCGGGTAACATTTAACATTTTTAAGTCCATGTGATTTACTAACACCATTGATGATTGTTCTGCAGTGCTCGATTTAGAGGATTTAATAGTGGAGAAGGAGCTCAACTATGTTGAGGGTCCATTGGAACAGATTTTGACATTAGATCCTCCGAATGATGAAGAAGAGGATGAATACTTAGCGTTGTTAAAAGCTAATCAAAAGGGATTTAATCTGCAATCCCGTTTTGAATCTTTCGAATTGTAGAATAGGGATTATTCCCAACCAAAAGTGTCAATCGAGGAACCACCTGAATTAGAACTCAAGGTACTACCTTCACATTTAAAATATGTTTATTTAGGTAACGTTCTACTCTACCTGTGATTGTTTTAGCAGAATTTACTAGTGAGCAAGAAGAGAAACTCATCCTTGTAGTGAAACAATTCAAGAAGGCTATCGGATGGACCATAGCTGATATTCGAGGTATTAGTCCATCTGTATGTTTACACAAGGTTATCCTTAAAGATGGCGAAAAAGGGACAATTGATGGAAAATGAAGATTGAACCCCATCATGGACGTAGTAAAGAAAAAAATCATTAACTGGTTAGATGCGAGTATAATCTACCCCATCTCAGATAGTTCATGGGTAAGTTCGGTCCAGTGCATGCCAAAGAAAGGAGGTATCACGGTCATTGAAAACAAGAATAATGAGTTGATACCAACTAGAATGGTTACGGGATGGTGAATTTGCATCGACTACTCGAAGTTGAACAAGGCGACTAGGAAAGATCATTTTCCTTTGCCGTTTTTAGACCAGATGCTGAATAGACTCGCAGGGCGAGACTACTATTTTCTTGATGGATACTCAGGGTATAATCAGATTACAGTAGCACTAGAAGATCAACACAAGACAGCATTCACTGCCCATACGTTACATTTGCATTTAGACGTATGCCATTTGGTTTATGTAATCCACCTGCTACATTTCAAAGATATATGATGTCTATTTTTACTGACATGGTTGAAAAGGATTTGGAAGTTTTTATGGATGATTTTTCAGTATTTAGAGATACTTATGATGATTACTTAGCCAATCTAGCAAAGGTACTAAGGCGATGCGAAGAAACAAACCTAGTACTCAATTGGGAAAAGTGCCATTTCATGGTACAAGAAGGGATTGTTGTAGGGCATCGGATAACGAGACATGGGATCGAGGTAGATAAAGCAAAGATTGATTTTATTGAGAAACTCCTACATCCAACATCTGTAAAGGGTGTTAGGATCTTTTTGGGCCACGCCGGTTTCTATCGAAGGTTTATCAAGGACTTCTCCAAAATTACTAAACCCTTATGCAAATTATTGGAGAGGGACTCTAGTTCAAATTTGATGAGGAACACCTAAAGGCTTTCAAAGATTTGAAGAGTCGGTTAGTTATGGCACCCATAATCGTCACACTAGAATAGGATTTGCCATTCGAATTGATGTGTGACGCAAGTGACTTCCCGATAGGATCTGTCATGGGTCAGCGAAGGAAAAAAGTTTTTCATCCCATCTACTACGCAAGTCGAACTCTGACAGGAGCTCAACTAAATTATACAATAATAGAAAAAGAGTTACTTACCATTGTGTTTGCTTTTGACAAGTTTCAATCTTATCTTGTAGGTACCAAAGTGACTGTCTATATGAACCACTCAACAATTAAGTACTTACTTTCTAAGAAAGATGCTAAGCTGAGGTTGATCCGGTAGGTACTTCTACTTCAAGAGCTTGACCTAGAAATTCAAGATCAAAAGGGAGTAGAAAATCAAGTAGCAGATCACTTGTCCAGATTGGAGCCGCAAGAAGGGAACTCTTCTCTTATACCAATTCGAGAGACGTTTCTAGATGAAAACATACTGAAGGTAAATCATGTCCATAATACTCCTTGGTTTGCTGATATTGCTAACTTTTTAGCTTGTGGTTTAATGCCGATTGATAAGACATATCATCAAAGGAAAAGTTTTTTCACGACGTGAAGTACTATTTCTGGGAAGAACCATACTTGTTTAAAAAGTGCATAGATCAAATGATCAGAAGATGCTTGGCAGAAGATGAAGTACAAAAGATTCTATACCATTGTCACTCAGCTCCAAGTGGGGGACACTTCGGAGGTACTCGTACTGCAGCCAAACTATTGCAAGTTGGATTCTTTTGGCCAACACTATTCAAGGACGCATATGCTTACGTAAAGAGTTGTGATCGATGTTAAAGGGTGTCGCCAACAGAAATGAGATGCATCGAACAAATAACATTGAGGTAGAATTATTTGATGTATGGGGTATTGACTTTCTTGGTCCTTTTTCGCTGTCTTTTGGTCACAAGTACATATTAGTAGCAGTAGACTATGTGGCTAAGTGGGTCGAGGCTAAAGCTTTTCCAATGAATGATGCTAAGGTTGTAATTAAGTTTTTGCAGAAACACGTGTTCACAAGGTTTGGAACCCCAAGAGCTATTATCAGCAATGAAGGGTCCTATTTTGTGAACAAGTGGTTGAAATGGTTATTAGATAAACATGGAGTGAAACATAAGGTCGCTACAGCTTACCATCTGCAGAAGAATCGGCAAGCTGAACTAGTGAACAAAGAGATCAAAAGCATACTTGAGAAGGTAGTTTGCCCGAACCGACAAGATTGGTCAAAAAGATTGGAAGATGCTTTATGGGTTTACAGGATAACATACAAGACACCTTTAGGGATGTCACCCTATAGGTTGGTCTTTAGAAAAGCCTGCCATCTACCTGGAGTTAGAACACAAAGCTTACTGGGCCTACAACAACTCAACTTGGATCTAAAGCTTACTAAAGAGAAACAAATGCTCCAATTCAATGAGCTAGAGGAATTTCGAATATTCTTGTAGAAAATGCCAAATTACACAAGGAGAGACTTAAGAAATGGCATGACAAGCACATTTAAGTTGAGGATTTGAAGCAGGCCAGCAAGTCTTATTATTTAATTCCAGATTAAGGTTCTTTCCAAGTAAATTAAAACCACGTTGGTCTGGTCCATTTACAATTCATCGCGTCTATCCATACGGAGTTGTTGAACTCCAAGATAAGAGAGGTAATTTTCAAGTTAATGCTTAGCGTCTGAAACATTACTGGGGGATAAGACTGAACGGAATCAAATTCCGTTCATTTTATCAGATGTTTGAATTTTATTATTTTCTTTTTAAATAAATGATTTAGGGTATATATTCGGGATTAGTATGTTTAAATAAATTCTGTCTAGAAGATTGGAACTTAAGCGGAACCGCTTGTGACCCCTCCAGTCTTTCCTAAGAATTGATTTTAACATAATTTTTTGAGAAATTATTCTCTAAATAAAATAAAATTTTTGGTTTTTCAAATAAAAAGGCCAATTTTGATCTAAGTTTTAAATTGCAACTCAATTTCAAATTTTCATTAAGTCTAGAGACTTAATTGAAGTATTTTTAAAAATTGGTTGCTCTTTTTGTAAATAATAAAAATTAGATGCCTCTTTTTGTAAATATTTTCAAAAGGCTTCTAAAATAAATGTTTTTAGTTTAATAAAAAAAAGATGATAATTATTAATATATAATTATATCCATTATAATATGTATTAATTATTATCAACTTTATATAGAGTTAGGATTAGTTTAAATTTAATCATATTTTATTTGATAAGTTTTTTTAATAATAATATAATAATCTTTAATATATAATTATATCTACTATAATTTATATATTACTTTTTTTAGCTTAGAATTAGGATTAGTTTATTTTATTTTTAACTAAATTAATAACATTTATAATTTAATATGTATTTTATTAATTATTAATTGTTGTTAACTTTATTTAAGATTAGAACTTTGAATAATTTAATTGTTCTAAGAATTCTACTTTAAGTCTTATTCCTGTAACGCCCCGTACCCGAAACTGTTGCCGGAGTCGAACACGAGGTGTTAACGGACTTAATTCATTACTTAAACAGCTCATACAATTCATTTTAAAATTTCCAAACAAGCTGGCTAACTGCATCATAGTCGCTTTAAAAATCATATCTCGAGTTCCGAAGCTCGAAATACAATTCTGTAAATTTTTAATGAAACTATACTCATATATCTATCTAATAATTTTTTTCTAGAATTTTTGGTCGGGAAAATTAGTACAGTTTATTAGTTAAAGTCTCCCCTGTTTCAGGGTTCAACTACTCTGACCTCTGTGTATTACAAATCAGATATCTCCCTGTACAGAGCTTCAATGACTAAGACGTTTGTTTTTAATAAAACAAGACTCAATAAGGAATCTTTACATATAAATCATGACTTCTAATTACCTTTGTAAAATTTATGGTGAATTTCCAAAGTCAGAACAGGGGATCCAGAAATCGCTCTGGCCCTGTTTCACAAAAATTTAAACATCTCATAAAATATAACTCATATACCTGTTTTGTTCCATTCATATGAGACTCATAGTTATTTAATTCCATATTTTATTCATCATCTAATTATATCTCTACTATTTTTAATGATTTTTCAAACTCACGTCACTGCTGCTGTCTTAATCTATTTTATGGTAAATTTTACCTATTTCATGGTTTCCATGGATTAGCTAGTAATTTGACATACATAACACCAAATATGATCATGATTAGCCATTCCAATGGCTAATCATTACCAATAATTTCCACACCATTCAATAACCATATCATAAGACCATATATACAAATTGATTATAATGCTATACATGCCATACTCAAAATATACAAGCCATTATGCCAAGATGGTATACGGATAGTGTGAGCGAGCCTCCGACCGTTCCCGATTTCCGAGCTGGCTTGTCAAACTACAAGGAATGAAAAGGAGGGAGTAAGCATAAATGCTTAATAAGTTCACATGCAAATAGCAAGTAACATAACCATATAAGCAAACATAAAACATCATTTGCATAATCATCACCAAGACATTCATATCACATTTTCATTTATCATCTTACCATATTGTTGTTATATCGATTTTTCAACCCGAGGGTTAAGTACATACCTGTTCAAAGTACCCATTTCACAACACTTACCAATACGTCCTTTTCATCTTGAGTATTCCTCCATTTCAGTAGAACTTTACCAGTTGAACACATCGAAATATAATTCGGATACATGGAAAGTTTGCACATAAGTGCCACATATGTAGCCAAGCTACCATGTAACCCGCTCATAAGCGAACTCGGACTCAACTCAACGATCTCGGGCGTTCGCATCCATAAGTGAACTCAGACTCAACTCAACGAGCTCCGATGCCTAGTTACATCTCTCGAACTCGGACTCAACTCAACGAGTTAAGACATTCGCATCCATAAGTGAACTCAGACTCAACTCAACGAGTTCGGATGCCCAAACATCCTAGTGACATGTGACTTGTATCCTAATCTATTCCTAAGGCTCAAACGGGCTTTTTCCCTCGATCTCACATTGCCGTCTTCCATGGAATATCGGAACCGATACTCGGTGATAGTTCATACTCATCAAGTAATTCACATAATTACATATTATTCAACAATAACCACAAAGCATAATATTTCATGATAATAATCGGCATCATATCATATAAACAATATTAAATTGCTTAAAATGACAATTATGTTACTACATTTACACATGAACTTACCTCGTTTGCGAAAATGGCTACTTTTACCATTTCGTCCACAACTTGGTATTTTCCCCATTTTAGCCCGAATTTTAGTTTTCCTTGCTCTATCATTTAAAATATAGTCTAATTAGGACTCACATTATTCAAATTGACCCAAAATCATATTTTGGAAAAATTACAATTTTGCCCCTAAACTTTTGCATATTTACACTTTTGCCCCAAAGCTCGTAAATTAAACTTCAGCCTATTTTCTTATGTTTTATGACATGCTGATCATTTTTCCCTTATATTTACACTTTTGCCCCTAAACTTTTGCATATTTACACTTTTTCCCCAAAGCTCGTAAATTAAACTTCAGCCTATTTTCTTATGTTTTATGACATGCTGATCATTTTTCCCTTCTATGGCAACATCAAATTCTCACTCTACCATGTACTTATGACTATTAGGTATTTTTACCGATTAAGCCCTTTTGCTCGTTTTCACTTAAAACCGAGTAGCACAAGTTGTCTAGCATAATTTAAAACCTCATATTCTATCATAAAACACCAAAATACACAAATTTCACCTATGGGTATTTTTCCAAATATAAACCCTAGGTTAAATTATTGCTAGCATAAGCTAAATCGAGCTACCGGGACTCCAAAAACGTAAAAATCATTAAAAACGAGGCTAGAACGGACTTACAATCGAGCTTGGAAGCTTGAAAAACCCTAACCATGGTTTCTCCTTGCTATATTCGGCCATGGGGTTGAAGATGAGCAAAATTGGCTTTTAATTTTGTATTTTAATTCATTTTACCCCTAAATGACCAAAATGCCTTTACTACTAAACTTTCCAAAAATTCCATCCATGTCCAATTTTTGTCCAAGACTTAGAAATTGGTAAAATTCTATTTAAGACCTCCTAATTAATATTTCAAAACAATTTCATACTAGAAACTTCTAGAATGCAAGTTTTGCAAATTATTCGATTTAGTCCCTAATTTCAATTTAAGCACTTTATGCATAAAATTTCTTCACGAAATTTTCACACAATCATGCAATCATATCATAGACCTTAAAATAATCATAAAATAATTATTTCTATCTCGAATTTTGTGGTCACAAAACCACTATTCCGACTAGGCCCAAAATCAGGATATTACAACTCTCCCCCTTTAGGGATTTTCGTCCCCGAAAATCTTACCAGAAAAGTGGTCTTCACTTTTAATCTCATATTCGGTGCTAAAGAACTTGCACTTAGACTGTATCTCCAATACATCTCTTCAATTTCTCATATGATCTAAAAGCTTACAGTCTCAACTCTCAACTGTTCTTAAACTTTCAACCCTTCTCAGTTTCCCATGATATCATGACATAAAACCCGGATCTTAACTTGATTAATGGAGACCAGAATTCCAAGAAATCCAACAACCAAAGAGACCTGAAATTCCATGAATCTGATGAGTAAGACTTCATTCAATACAGATATGATTTATAGATCTTGCCAAACATTTAACAATAGGATACATCACATTTTCCTCTTTCCGCCGTGGAAATAATTCTGATATGGCCTCAAGAATAATCCTTCTCATTTCCATCCCAATATCAACACTGACAAGGATAATTTTGATAGATCCCAATGCTCGACTTTAACCCCTTTAACAACTCCGATTTTATGTAACATCGAATGCTCTAAACTATCACATTACCTCACTGTCTTGAAACACATCACAATTCATACAACAGTACATTACTGAAAATCAAGAAGTCTTTACTCAATGTAGACTAGTCTAGTTCAGACGCTTCGGTTACCAATATTCTCATCTATCCAAACTTTGTCAACATGTAATAAACTTTTCAGCTTTCACAAGATGAAAACATTATCATTCGTAGTGACTTTAACTAATATCCAACTCTTTCTAATAAATATACACTTCTCGTTCAGACTATTTACTCTTTTATCAGTACAAAAATGAAATTATATTATCAGACTTGAGAAAAATAATCCTGACATAATTGTCATATGAAATCTTTCAAATAAATAATTCACCATACCAACTGAAACTCGCGCTTTTATCACCTATGCCTTTACTGATGTCAAATCCTTACACAGAAATTAGAAAAATCCTGATACTAAAATCACCACATTACCAAGATCAAATTAGAAGTATAGTCATATTTGACATGGTTATCACGAGCTGAAGAGCGCACTTCGAACACGAGTCATAATTGACAAATTATGGAACAAAGATAACAAGAAAACCGAATAAAGAAATCCAAGATAGAGAAACCCAGAATAAAGAAATCCAGAATAAAGAGATCCAGGATAAAGAAACCCAAGATACGATACTATGCCGGAGAATCGAAAACCAAACTCATAGAGAAAATACGGAATACCCCGATAATTCTTCAAAGAAAGAAAGTCCAAAAGAAAACATCATTTAATCCCACTGAAATCAAATATAACAGGATCAATATATCTTCCCATACATATATATCAGATGAAGCATCAAGTAGAAGAAACAGAATCATAATATCATATGTATTCTCTCATCAATTCTTATCAGACGAAATGAAATAGAATACCCGATGAAATAGAGCAATATAAATTATAAACCAGTCAGACTACCAATGCTTTCATCCAACACCAGAATTAGAAGACATTCCCATATAACAAGAATTTCTTCAGAAGATCAATAGCCATAGAAATATTTCTGAGAACGGGTGAACACATAGAACATCTCAAAAGAGACTGCTAAATCTGTCCCGTCATAACTGTCACACTCAGATAATTCACATTTCAAATATCATTTCCCCAACTAGTTCTGCCGTCACAAATTTCATATTAAATCATATACTAAAGAGTGTCATTTCTGAATAAATTTCGACTTACACTTGTCTCGACCTTGCACCTGAGTAATTCGATTTACCAAAGAGAATTCCTTCTCTGACTGGGACAGTGCATAATTCCAATAATCTTTATATCAATCCGATACTTTACTGGCTCTGACTTTACTTATCAGCGCATTTCCAATCTCTGATCATACTTATAATTATTCTATCACTGAACTCTTTGGGTTCTCAACCGGAAACTTATTCAATACAAATCTCATGAAATTCCATTATAAGTACCACTTTGGTAAGGGGGAGGGGTTGTAGGACCTCTGACTCGACTTTCTTATACATACACATATGACACAACTTCCATCATCATAGTAACATCATCAAAATCATGTCATTCATTCATGTTGTCTTACACCAATTTTCCTATTGTCCCATTTAGACAATATACTTATGCATACATTCTATGTTTTCTAGACAGCTTTACTTATCCATTCATTTAATTAAATTAATTCATGCTCATGACATTATATAAGGCCAAACAAACATAGATATTTGCATCACAATCACAACTTTCATTTCGTGCATCATCATGTACATATCATTACAATCATATAATTTAGTCCAACAATTTAACATAGATAAGTTCATTTCATTATAATCCTTTATCTCATAAAAATTATATACCATTAACATTCATCAACATTCGACATCCAATCAAGACAAGGACATTTTCATTCGTATCATAATATTATGACCTTTATTCATACCTCTACTACTTTCTATTTATTCCGTTCATCTTATCAAGTAAGCCACATACACTTCATCATATGAGCATTAAGCAAATATGGATATTTATCACATATGTATCATAAACTCTTATTCATACTTTTCTGAACCGAGACTTATCATAATCATAATTTTACTCAAATACCTTCACATAACATTAAACATGGTCGTCGCAGCTCGGTTGGAGAATACCCTGTCTAAATAAGACGGTACTTATACGCGTCGGAAGACATCACACTATCACAGATCAGTGGCATGTATAGCTAAACTTTTACACATGCTAGGTTAGTCCGATAACCGACTAAACCTGCTCTGATACCACTAAATGTAACGCCCCGTACTCGAGATCATTATCGGAGTCGAACACGAGGTGTTAACGGACTTAATTCATTACTTAAACAGCTCATACAATTCATTTTAAAATTTCCAGACAAGCTGGCTAACTGCATCATAGTCGCTTTAAAAATCATATCTCGAGTTTCGAAACTCGAAATCCAATTCCATAAATTTTTACTGAAACTAGACTCATATATATATCTAAAAAAATTTTTCTAGAATTTTTGGTCTGGCAAATTAGTAAAGTTTATTAGTTAAAGTCTCCCCTGTTTCAGGGTTCGGCTACTCTGACCTCTGTGTATTACGAATCAGATATCTCCCTGTACAGAGCTTCAATGACTAAGCTGTTTCTTTTTAATAAAACTAGACTCAATAAGGAATCTGCACATATAAAGCATGACTTCTAATTATCTTTGTACAATTTATGGTGAATTTTCAAAGTCAGAATAGGGGATCCAAAAATCGCTCTGGCCCTGTTTCACAAAAATTTAAACATCTCATAAAATATAACTCATATACCTGTTTTGTTCCATTCATATGAAAATAGACTCATAATTATTTAATTCCATATTTTATTCATCATCTAATTATATCTCTACTATTTTTAATGATTTTCAAACTCACGTCATTGCTGCTGTCTTAATCTATTTTATGGTAAATTTTACCTATTTCATGGTTTCCATGGATTAGCTAGTAATTTGACATACATAACACCAAATATGATCATGATTAGCCATTCCAATGGCTAATCATTACCAAGCATTTCCACACCATTCAATAACCATATCATAAGACCATATATACAAAATGATTATAATGCTATACATGCCATACTCAAAATATACAAGCCATTATGCCAAGATGGTATACGGATAGTGTGAGCGAGCCTCCGGCCGTTCCCGATTTCCGAGCTGGCTTGTCAAAACTACAAGGAATGAAAAGGAGGGAGTAAGCATAAATGCTTAATAAGTTCACATGCAAATAGCAAGTAACATAACCATATAAGCAAACATAAAACATCATTTGCATAATCATCACCAAGACATTCATATCACATTTTCATTTATCATCTTACCATATTGCTGTTATATCGATTTTTCAACCCGAGGGTTAAGTACATACCTGTTCAAAGTACCCATTCCACAACACTTACCAATACATCCCTTTCATCTTGAGTATTCCTCCATTTCAGTAGAACTTTACCAGTTGAACACATCGGAATATAATTCGATACATGGAAAGTTTGCACATAAGTGCCACATATGTAGCCAAGCTACCATGTAACCCGCCCATAAGCGAACTCGGACTCAACTCAACGAGCTCGGGCATTCACATCCATAAGTGAACTCGGACTCAACTCAACGAGCTCGGATGCCTAGTTACATCTCTCGAACTCGGACTCAACTCAACGAGTTCAGACATTCGCATCCTTAAGTGAACTTAGACTCAACTCAACGAGTACTGATGCCCAAACATCCTAGTGACATGTGACTTGTATCCTAATCTATTCCTAAGGCTCAAACGGGCTTTTTTCCTCGATCTCACATTACCGTCTTCCATGGAATATCGGAACCGATACTCGGTGATAGTTCATACTCATCAAGTAATTCACATAATTACATATTATTCAACAATAACCACAAAGCATAATATTTCATGATAATAATCGGCATCATATCATATAAACAACATTAAATTGCTTAAATTGACAATTACGTTACTACATTTACACATGAACTTACCTCGTATGCGAAAATGGCTACTTTTACCATTTCGTCCACAACTTGGTATTTTCCCCATTTTAGCCCGAATTTTAGTTTTCCTTGCTCTATCATTTAAAATATAGTCTAATTAGGACTCACATTATTCAAATTGACCCAAAATCATATTTTGGAAAAATTACAATTTTGCCCCTAAACTTTTGCATATTTACACTTTTGCCCCAAAGCTCGTAAATTAAACTTCAGCCTATTTTCTTATGTTTTATGACATGCTGATCATTTTTCCCTTCTATGGCAACATCAAATTCTCACTCTAACATGTACTTATGATTATTAGGTATTTTTACCGATTAAGCCCTTTCGCTCGTTTTCACTTAAAACCGAGCAGCACAAGTTGTCTAACATAATTTAAAACCTCATATTCTATCATAAAACACCAAAATACACAAATTTCACCTATGGGTATTTTTCCAAATATAAACCCTAGGTTAAATTATTGTTAGCATAAGCTAAATCGAGCTACCGGGACTCCCAAAACGTAATAATCATTAAAAACGAGGCTAGAACGGACTTACAATGGAGCTTGGAAGCTTGAAAAACCATAGCCATGGTTTCTCCTTGCTATATTCGGCCATGGGGTTGAAGATGAGCAAAATTGGCTTTTAATTTTGTATTTTAATTCATTTTACCCCTAAATGACCAAAATGCGCTTACTACTAAACTTTCCAAAAATTCCATCCATGTCCAATTTTTGTCCAAGACTTAGAAATTGGTAAAATTCTATTTAAGACCTCCTAATTAATATTTCAAAACAATTTCATACTAGAAACTTCTAGAATGCAAGTTTTGCAAATTATTCGATTTAGTCCCTAATTTCAATTTAAGCACTTTATGCATAAAATTTCTTCACGAAATTTTCACACAATCATGCAATCATATCATAGACCTTAAAATAATCATAAAATAATTATTTCTATCTCGGATTTTGTGGTCACGAAACCACTATTTCAACTAGGCCCAAAATCAGGATATTACAATTCCCCTCATTATAAATACCACATTCTTCATCATTCATCACTCAAAATCCCCAAGCACCAAATCCCCTAAGTGTCGCAAGCCTCTAGCCTAGCAACATTCGGCCAGCAAGCACCCAGCAGCCCAGCTCTCATGCACATTCATGCAAAGTCGGCTCGACGAGGATCTGCACGTTGGTCACACATCCAGCCTAGCCTGTGTGCGCTGCTGATTGCTCCCAACTCCTGCTACGCGCTGCTTCCTCGTGCACATGAGTGGCACACCAAATTTGCACCACCCCCTTTAGCCGATAACCCCCTACCCATTCTTATTTGCCGACTTTTGTTTCATAATTATTTTCTTTGGGAGTTTTTAATTTTTACGAAAAAGGTGGTAAGACCGAATTTTCTCTTAAAATTTAATTTCATTTTAATAGTTAATTTTTCAAATTATTGAATTATTAAAATTTTATATTAATTAAATTTTTGAGAAAATATTTGTTTCCATCTTATGTTCAGGTTAATTATGCCTCACACGAGAACTCGTGCCCACACCCAAATTAATGAAACGCAAAACAAGTTCCATTTGAAAGAAACCAAAGCAAGATACGCGAGTATCTTCAAAAATCAACAGATGCATCCAGAGAAAGGTTTTACATTGAAAGAGAGCAACTACAAAGATTTTATTGCACGTATTCGTCAAGTTGCTGAAACCTTCAATTGGGAGTTGTTTTGTGAGAAGAGACCTAGTGTAGATGAGGAACTACTTCGCGAATTCTATGCGAATTTAACCTCAAGGGAGTTCCAGTTCGCGGAATTAAGGTACCAATAACTTCAAATGCTATTAATGAGTTCTTTGAATTGCCTGATTTCGAAAATGATGATTATTCTTCCTTGATGAGCAATATAAAGCCTAAAAATTTGTAAGAAATTCTTGCAGAACTTACAGTTCCAGGTTCTAAGTGGATTGTGTCAAAGCAAGGAATCCACACTTGAAGAAGAGAATATCTAACACCACTCACAAAGGTATGGTTTCTGTTTTATCCGTTTCAGCCTTATACCTAGCTCATAGGGGACTACAATTTCATTAGAACGAATGGTCTTATTATACTCAATCTTAACTGGAAAGACCATTGATGTGGGAAAAATCATCCTAAGAGAGATGTGGAATTGTGCCGTTAGACGTTCTGGCCTAGCCTACTTTCCCTTTACTATAACAATTTTGTGCTTGAAAGCTAAAATTCTTGCAAACGTAAAAAAGATAGGTTATAGCCAGGGCACAATCACAGATTGGGACCTTTACCAAATAGCTAGAGATTCTGTTCTATAACAGTGAATTGAAGAAAGTGAGGATCCCGAAGAAGAGGAAGAAGATCCCACAGAGATCGAACTAATGCAATCGGCTGAAGTCCTTGATAAGGTGGAACCACTGGAACCAAAAGTTGAACCTGATGACGAAACTTCAATGTTCAGAGCTCAACCACCTAGCCCAGATCTTTGAGATGAGCTTTCAGAGTTGATGGACATAATGCAGCATATGCAATGGCAGCAACAAGCTTACTGGAGATATTCAAAAATAAGGGATGACTCAATGAGAAGTGCTTTTAAGAAAATTTACAATGACCCATTTATTTTTGTGCCTGAATTTCCAGATTTTATATTTGAGCCATGGAGTCCATTATCGAAGAAGGAGCGAAGTGATTCATGCAAAGGCAACAATGATAGAGAAAAAGATGAGTCAAATTCGGAAGGGTCAACAAATAAATAAAAGGGGGGATCTTGACCTTATTTTATTTATGTTCTTAGGTCATTTTAGGATTAGGTTTAATTAGGAATTTTTATTTTCGTATAATAAGAGAGGAAAATCATAAATAAAATTTGAACAAGTCACAAAGTATAAAGTATGGCAATAGGTATATACTTGTCTAGGATTGGATCTAGAGAGAGCTTGGTACTTAAGCAGTCAATTTGACTCACCTTTTCTTTTCTAGAATCCTACTTGGTGTATAGTATCTATTCACTTTACACAATTAGGACATTGTTCATCTTAAGTAGGGGGACCGGAAAATTGAATTTGAATTATTTCCATTCAGAATAAAATTTTCTTTTAATTATGATTAGGATATATTTTGTTCAATAATTGGAAATTTTGTTAAATATGCTAAACTTCAGTATAAATAAAGTTATATTATTTCAATAAATTATTATGTTAGCTTAATAATGATATGAATGTATTTTTAGTAAAGCATGCAAATTGTACCATAAATTTTTAGTTCCTTACGAAAGTTAGGCATGCATGAAAGTTTAAGTCTTTATAATTGACTTATTAGTTTCTTGAGGCAAAATCCTAGGAAGCATGGAACATTGAAAATGATTTAGGCAACTTTTGTTTGGACCGTTTGAGCCTTTCAAGCCAACCATGGTGAAATTTTTATCCTTTGAAACCCAACTTTGAGACTATATGGCCTAATTTTATTTGAACCCTTGCAAATTTAGCCAGCACTTCTCTCTTAACTATCTTAAAATTATCCCAAACACTAGACTTAGTACTATTTGAAGTATTCTTTAAAATAAGTTTGGGGGAGTTGAAAAGAAGTATCAAATGCTCTAAAATTGTAGTGCATTCAGCAAAATGCTTGATTATGAAAAAATAAAAGAGCTTGAATTCTTAATATAAGATGTACAAAACAGCATGTCAAAACGAGGAAAATTGATGTATTGAAGGTAATTATTTCGAAGGTCTGATGCAAGTTGAGTCTAGGGTTTAAAAACCTAAATCTATCTATCTTTTACTTACCCTTAAAACCAGCCATGTTCCAACCTTGTTAAAGACCTATTGATTTAAAAGTTCCAATGCTACCTACATTAGTGGAGAGAAATTGCTATGTACAACATATGAAGACATATGTTAAACTTAATGATTGTAGCCTAATCTTGAATAAAGGGAATAAAATTATATTGGTAAGGTTTAACATGATTTTATTAGGAAGCATTTAGTCTGATTTTTTCTATCATAATAGTTGTTGAGATTAATTTGAACGATATGTGTACTTAAGTAGCATAACTTTCTTGTCTTTGAGCATAAGTTTATTAAATTCATAATTTTGAGAAAAATGTTGTTCTGAAGGAATTTTTCAAAGGTGTTTCTGAGAAATTCTTTTTGAACTTTGTGCATTACTCGGGACGAGCAATGAATTAAGTTTGGGGGTGTGGAAACACAAAAATTTACACACTTTTTCATACCCCTTTTAACTTAAATTCATGCGAATTCGGTTAAATTTTGTCAAAAAATAATTAATTTTTATAAAATAATTAAAGTGCAATTAAAATATGAACATATTTAAATTTAGTTAATTTTATAATTATTTTTTTATGAATTATGGTTATTTTCGACAGATTTGCACAAAGGGTGAAAAATGGCTCAGCAAACACTGCTAGAAGCACAAAATCGAGAAGCAATTTGAAGTATCGAGGCAAATTAATTTCCAGCCTAAGACGGTGCAATTATGTTTATTAATTCATAATATAATTAATTTTAATTTATACCCAATTTAATTTTGGCTAAATAAATTATGATTAATTAATTATGGAAAATGTGGTCTAGTTGAACCGAACCGATTGAGCTGAATCGGCCAAGGATTAGGCAGCCCAAAACTGTCCATATGCTGACCCAAATTAGCTTATTAGCTGATTAATTAAGCTTGCAAAGAAGCCCTTGAAGACTTGTAAAAGTTGCATTCAAGCCCCTCCACAATTGGTGGCTTTATGGATTTGCCCCAAGCCATATTTAGCAAAGTTGAAGCCATCAACTTTGCCACATAGATGGCCGGCCAAGGGGAGGCTCTTTGGCTGCTATTTTTAGCAAATTTTAGCTGCCACATTCAGCTATAAACCGCCCCAAAAATCCCGAAATCTTGAATTTTTTTTTCTTTTTGTGCTTAGCAATTCTGGTTAAGTGTCAATTACGCGATAGTAGGCCTTGGTCAAGGTTTGAGTTTGAATCTAAGGGTAGAAGAAATAATAGTTTAATAATTAAAAGGACCTTATTGGCAAGTAGTTGGGCTTTTAAATAAAGATAAGGGAAAATGACATCAAAAAGCCTTGTGGAAAAGTGGCTAAGTGACGCCACTTAGAGTGTAGGGAGGTAGCGTTAGTAGCTAGCAAGGAGATCCAAGGTTCGAATCCTAGCGTAGTGTTTTTAGAAGTTTAATTTTGGCCTTCTAGAAGGTTGGAAGTGGCGTGAAGATGGACTCCAAGAGGGAGTGTTCAGAAGAGAAAATTAAGGAAAGGATCAAGGGGTTATCAGGGAAAAAAATGAGGAGATGAGAAGGGGGAAAAGATGGAGCCGAATGGGGAATTGAGGACTAGGAAATTCGGCTATAGGTGCTATAAATAAGTGCCGAATGCAGGGTTGCCAGGCTAATGTCGAATTTCCTTCACCTTGTTACCGGAAACCTTTTTCCCTAAAAGCTGAAAACCCTTTTGTTTTACTCTCTTTTCTTTGTGCTGATTTCTATTCTTTCCCTATACAATTTTTTTTGTTTTGCTTAGCCGATTCCTTCTTCTACTCTTCTTCTTTAATCAGTACCAAATAAACCTTATTCACCATACTAAGTTTGAAAGCCAAAAAGCCGAATCTTCCAAGGGCCAAATACTCTTCTACCAAATCTAGTGTAAGTGTTTGTTCTTCCAATCGATTTTGCTAAGAATCTATTACGTTGTTCTTCCCTCACTCTTTCTAATCAACTGTGGTAGGGAATTAGTATTGGATCTCGGATCTTAGCTCTCTGTCGAAATTGCTCTTTATGTGTTTGCAATTTTGGTAAGTATTCCTCTCCTATTAGCTAAGGTGGCCGAATATTCATCGATCAACAAAAGCCGAAATGCCGAAAAGCTAAAAGTTTGGTTGCGGTAGTCTTGCGAGTGCGCGAACACTCGTGAGGAGGAAATTGATAGGTTGTCTGAGGCCCATGGGTGATTCCATGGACTTGGGCTGTGATTTGGCCAACTGGGCCAAAATAGGCTTAATGGGCCCAATGGGCTATTGGGCCCATAATAGGCAAAATTTGGTAATTGATGCTATGTGGTAGAAAATTTGTGCGTGAGCATGAATATAAGGTGATTTGGGCCTAACAGGCCATATAAAGGTGATTAGGGCCTAATGGGCCATATGAATATGAATTGGGCCTGATGGGCCATATGAATGTGAATTGGGCCTAACGGGCCATATAAATGAGATTGGGCTAAGTGGGCCATATGCATGTATGTAGGGGTTTTGGGCCTAGTATATGATAACTACATAAAACTTAATTAATATATTGCGACCGTGAACAAGTCATAGGGTTAAGGTGTGGCAACGGGTATATGCATGTCTAGGATTGGATCTAGGGAGAGCTTAGTACTTAAGCAGTTTTAACTCTTCTCTGGAATCCTACATGGTACATAGTATTCGTTCATCTTAGCTCACGGGATTTGGTAACGGGCCGAGGTAAGTGGAAACCGTATTAAAGAGAAAATTATCGAAATGCCCCTAAAGGTGAAAATGACCAAAATACCCCTAGGTGATGAATGTAAATTTTATGGATGTGACACGCATGGTTGCTTGTTAATCGTGGATCCACCGACGGCTTTTAAGCCCAATATGTAAATGAAGGCAGTTCGCAACCGAGCTACCATTGATGTGTCGGTTGGGTGGGTCGATATTTATATCCCCACATGATGTGACGGGGGACGGAGCTAGTGTGTAGCGGATGGATTATTTGGATGGGATTGCATTGGATGTTTGATGTATGATGATTTTTGAATGCTTGTTTTGTGTTGAGGGTTGTACACATTGAGTGTGCGAAAACTCACCTCCTCTTTTATTTTATTTTCAAGTGATGTTCAGTAAGAGGTTCAATGTTTGGAGGGACTCTGGGTGGCCAGCTAGCAAGACAATTTGAACATTTTTTTTTTCATTTTAAAGCATATAAATCTCTGATTATTAAGTTATTACAGACTGGATTGTAATAAGGCCTTCCATTTTGTTATTATTTGGATTATTATTTTTATGGGATGTAATTATAAGAAGTTGAACATGGTTTCTTAAGCTACAGTATGTCTTTTCAACGTTTCCGTAACTAAATTTTTAAAGTGACTTATTTTCATCAAATCATATGTTTTGAACAAGTGATTAGGAGTTTTTTTTATAATTAAGATTTTCTTTTATTTTAAGAAGGGTTTTGAATGAAAACACAGTTTTCGCTAAAACACTTTAATGTGGCACGCCAGATTCGGCCATAACGTCTGGGCCAGGTTTGGGGTGTTACATTTAGTGGTATCAGAGCCCGATTACAAAAATCGGGCTGTGAAGTGGGCCTTATTATTATTTGGTTTCATTTTTCTACTTATTACTTGGATTTTAAAAATATTTTGAATCATAATCTTGCTGTGCGGCACACTGAGTCTCCGACGTCAAACCAAGTAAGTATACTTATTCTTAACTTTGTTTAAACTGTTTTACAGTAGATAGTTAAAGGGCTACTTTAGATGATTTTGCTAGAATGGAACCAAAGCCAGCAGGAACTTGAAACTGTAGAGGATTTTCGAAAATAATCTTCTTTTTAAATATTTTCATGAAACATCGGTTTAATTTTTAAACTAACTAAAACTTCATAAAATTTTTAATCTAGAAAATACGTGAATCGACGATGAGTGCTAGAAGAGGTGTGAGAGGCCGTGGCTGAGGCTGCAAAAGTGTTGGAGCTGAATCGTCGGTATCAGGCCATATGCCCGATGTTGGAGTAAAAGAGGCTCCAGCCTCACCCATAGTTGGGACTGGGCAGTATGATCGGGCCGCAGGAGAAGATGCATTGTCACAGGCAATGCTAAAGATTTTGGAGAGGGTCGCTGGGCCCAAAATGGCACCGAAAGTTGGGGGTCCATTCCGGGGCGACATCGATCGAACGAGGCTAAGATCTTTAAGGACGTGGCTGGCATGGCTCCTAACGTGGCAGGATATTGGTTGGAGGCCACTGAAAGGATAATGGAGGACCTGGACTATTCACTGGAACAAAAGTCAAAAGGAGCCGTGTCACTACTTAGGGAAGAAGCCTACTAGTGGTGGCTGACGGTGAAAGAGGGCACCCAACTGGAGCGGGTCACTTGGGAGTTGTTCAAAGCTGCATTCCAAGGGAAGTATGTGTGTGCAAGCTATGTGGATGCTAGAAGGAAGGAGTTTCCTGAACTTGACCCAATGAAACAAATCGGTGGCAGAGTATGCGGCGGAGTTTCTACGCTTTAGTAGGTATGCAAGAGTAATGGTGGCAACAGACTATGAGTTTGCGTTAGGTTTGAGGATGGACTAAGAGATAGCCTTAGGGTGTTGATAGCTCCACAAAAGGAGCGAGTTTTCTCAAAATTGGTGGAGAAAGCAAAGATAGCGGAGGAGGTAAAGCGCACTGAGACCCCAGTTGTTGGACAGAGGCCTCAGGCTAGGGCTAGAGTTAATGGGCCAGTTAGAGCAGCGCACCTTGCTGCTAATCTAGGGGTGCCACCTTGTGCTGATTGTGGGAGAAGCCACAGAGGCAAGTGTTGGAAGAGGATGGGGAGCACCGGTGTTATTCGTGAAGAAGAAGGATGAAACCTTGTGAATGTGCATCGACTATCGACAGTTAAACAAGTTAACTATTAAAAACAAGTACCCTCTGCCGAGAATTGATTATCTCTTTGATCAGTTTAGGGGAGCGTCCGTTTTCTCAAAGATTGATCTATGGTCGGGGTATCACCAATTGAGGGTTAAGTAGGCGAATGTTCATAAGACAGCTTTCAGAACTCGTTATGGGCACTACGAGTTCTTGGTGATGCCATTCGGGTTGACGAATGCACTGTAATATCTTGAATCAGGGCTTAATCAGAATAGTGGTTTCGTGACCACAAATCTGAGATAGAAATAATTATTTTATAATTATTTTGATGATTATGATATGATTGCATGATTGTGTGAAAATTTCGTGATGAAATTCTATGCCTAAAGTGCTTAAATTGAAAGTAGGGACTAAATCGAATAAGTTGCAAAATTTGCATTCTAGAAGTTTTTAGTATGAAATTACATTGAAATATTAATTAGGAGATCTTAAATAGCAATTTGACCAATTTTAAGTTCATGGACAAAATTAGGACATGGAAGGAATTTTTGGAAAGTTTAGTAGTAAGGGCATTTTGGTCATTTAGTTATTAAAATGAATTAAAAACAAAATTAAAAGCCAATTTTTGTCCATCTTCTTCATTAGGCCGAAATTTCAAGGGTTCCCCATAGTTAGGGTTTGTTTCAAGCTTCCAAGCTCCATAGAAAGTGATTCCAAGCCCCGTTTTTAATGTTCTTTACGTTTTTGGAATCCCGGTAGCTCGATTAAGCTTATGTTAGCAATAATTCAACCTAGGGTTTATATTTGGAAAAATACCCATAGGTGAAATTTGTGTATTTTGATGTTTTATGATAGAATATGGGGTTTTAAATTATGTTAGACAACTTGTGCTACTCGGTTTTGAGTGAAAACGAGTAAAAGGGCTTAATCGGGAAAAATACCTAATAGTCACAAGTATATGTTAGAGTAAGAATTTGATGTTGCCATAGAAGGGAAAAATGATCAGCTGTTATAAAACATAAGAATAAGGAATAAAGTTTAATTCCCGAGCCTAGGGGCAAAAGTGTAATTATGCAAAAGTTTAGAGGCAAAAGTGTAATTTTTCCAAAGTTCGTATTAAATGCTTTTTTGATGAATGTATGTATTAAATAAGATTAATTTGGCATTATAGATCAAGAGAAACGAGATTCAAGTCGCGATCGAGGAAAAGAAAAGATTGTGGACTAAATTGCAAAATCTTTATATTTTGGTACCAAGGTAAGTTCATGTGTAAATAATGTAGCATAATTGTTATTTTTAAGTTATTGATGTTAATTATATGATATGCTGATTTTTATTATGAAATATATGCTTTGTGGTTATTTTCGAATAAAATACAAATTATGTTTACTACTTGATAAATATGAATTGCTACCGAGTATCGGTTTCGATATTCCATGGAAGACGACAAATGTGAGATCGAGGGAAAAAGCCCGTTTGAGCCTTAGGAATAGATTAGGATACAAGTGACATGTCACTAGGATGGTTGAGCATCCGAACTCGTTGAGTTGAGTCTGAGTTCACTTATGGATGCGAATGTCCGAACTCGTTGAGTTGAGCCCGAGTTCGTGAAATGTAACTAGGCATCCAAACTCGTTGAGTTGAGTCCGAGTTCACTTAGGGGCAGGTTACATGATTTCTTGATTACATATGAGGCACTTATGTGCAAATTATCCATGTATCCGAGTTGTATTCCGATGTGTTCAACGGGTGAAATTTCTAGTGAAATGGAAGAACACTTATGATGCAAGCGATGTTTTGGTAAGTGTTGTGAAATGGACACTTTGGACAGGTATGTTCTTAACCCTCGGGTTGAAAATAGATACAACAATGATAAGGTGGTAAGATGATGAATGATGTTTAGAAATGTGATATATGTTTTGGTGATACCATGCTAAAGTTGTTTGGTATATTTGTATTGTTATGTTACTTGTTATTTACATATGAACTTACTAAGCATTTATGCTTACTCCCTCCTCTTTATTTACTGTAGTTTTGAATAAGCCAGCTCGGGAATCGGGACGGGTCGAAGGTTCGATCACACTATCTAAAGGACTTTCATCTGGGTAAATGGCTTGTAAAACTTAAGTATGGCATGTATAGCAATATACTTATTTTGTTAAATAATTTTATGATATGGCCATGATTGGTTGAGAAAATGTTTGATATTGATAAGTCATGGTGATGGTTAAATTTAGATCATGTTTGATATCATGGAAGTTTAATAGGTTATCTAGTTCATAACAACTCATGACAAGATGAAATTTGCCTTAAAACAGAATATTGCTGCAGCAATGACATGAATTTGAAAAATCACTAAAAATAGTATAAATGGAACTAAATGATGATTAAGTTATGAAATTTAAGCTTAATGAGTCTATTTTCATATGGATAAAAAAAAGGCATATAAATTATACTTTATGAGATATTTGAAACCTTGTGAAACAGGGCCAGAGTGATTTATGGATCCTCTATTCTGACTTTAAAAATTCATAATAAATTGTAAAAAAATAATTAGAAGTCATTATTTATATGTACAGATTAATTATTGAGTATAGTTTTAAGAGAAACAAACTTCTTAGCCATTGAAATTTTGTATAGAGAGATATCTGATTCATAATACACAGATGTCAGAGCAGTCGAACCTTGAAATAGGGGAGACTTTAACTAATAAACTGTACTAATTGGCCCAACCAAAAATTCCAGAAAAAAATTAGTAAATAGATATATGAGTCTAGATTTAGGGAAAATTTATGGATCTTGATTTCAAGTTTCGTAACTCGAGATATGATTTTTCTTGTAACTATCTAGAAAGTTGTGAATGTAGAAACAAATGATTTGAAGTTCTTAATTTGATAAATTATGTTCGGTAACCCCTCAAACTCGACTCCGGCGATGGTTTTGGGCGTGGGGGCGTTACATGCACCTTCCTCTTTCATGAATTTGATGAATCAGGTTTTCCAACCCTACTTGGATCGATTAATGGTAGTTTTTATAGATGACATCTTGGTGTACTCAAGGGATGAAGATGAGCATGATGCGCACTTAAAGATTGTGTTGCAGACTTTGAGGGAGAAGCAGCTGTATGCCAAATTCAGTAAGTGTGAATTTTGGCTAAGGGAGGTACTTTTCTAGGACATGTGGTGTCAGTTGAGGGGATTAAGGTTGATCCCCGAAAAGTCAAGGCAGTGTTAGAATGGAAAACACCCAAGTCAGTATAAAAAATTTGAAGTTTTCTGGGCTTGGCAGGATACTATAGGCTGTTTGTTGAGGGCTTTTTAGTATTGCTGCACCTTAACTAAATTGTTGAGGAAGGGGGTACCATTTGTTTGGATGGACAAGCAGCAAGAGAGTTTTGGAAAACTCAAGAAAGCTTTAATGGAGGCCCTTATGTTGATTCAGCCAGTGCTTGGGAAGGAGTTTACTGTTTATAGCGACGCGTCGCATGTGGGCTTAGGTTCTGTATTGATGCAAAAGGACAGGTTGTTGTGTATGCGTCACGGCAACTTAAGACTCGCAAGGTGAATTACCCAACCCATGATTTGGAGCTACCTGCAACGGTTTTCTCACTAAAGATATGGAGGCATTACTTATACAGGGAGAAGTTGCATAATTTATTCGGACCACAAGAGTTTGAAGTACCTCCTTACCCAAAAGGAGTTAATCCTTAGGCAGCGTAAGTCGGTGGAATTATTGAAGGATTATGATTATACGATTGAATACCACCTTGGCAAAGTAAATGTGGTAGCCAACGCGTTGAGTCGTAGGGTTAAATCAGACTTGAGAGCTATGCTCGCCCGTTTAAGCTTGTTGGATGATGGTAGCTTTTTAGTTGAGCTTCAAGTAAAGCCGTGTGGGTCGAACAGATAAGGAGTAAGCAATTAGTGGATGAGACTTTAAGTGCTCATTTGAAACAAGTGGAGAGTGGGGAGACATCGGACTTTGGGATAAATAGTAAAGGAGTATTGTGTTTTCGTGAGAGAATGTGTATACCAAAGGACGATGATCTAAGGCAGTCCATTCTGTGGAAAGCACATAGTGGTCTCTATGCTATGCATCCTGGTGGAAACAAGAATTGGAATTTACGTAAGCTTTATTGGTGGCCGGGACTTAAGCGCGAGGTTGTAGACTTCGTAGGTAAATGCTTGGTTTATCAAAAGGTGAAGGCGAAACATCAGTTTCCCTCAAGGTTGCTTCAGCCAGTAAAGATTCCACTCTGGAAGTGGGAAAGGATAACTATGGACTTTGTTAGCGGGCTACCCTTGACGCCTGCTAGGAAAGACTCGATATGGGTTATAGTGGATCAAATAACCAAGTCTGCACATTTCATACCGGTTCGCACCGACTACTCATTGCAAAAGCTAGCTAGGCTGTATGTGGCAGAGATTGTAAGATTGCATGGAGTGCCAGTATCCATAATATTTGATAGGGACCTACGTTTCAGTTTGCGATTTTGAAAGAAGCTGCATGAGGCGTTGGGTACTAGGTTGAACTTCAGTACAGCTTTCCGCCCTCAAACTGATGGACAGTCAGAAAGGGTGATCTAAGTATTGGAAGATATGTTGAGGGGATGCATGATTGAGTTTCGAGGTAGCTGGGAGGACTATTTACCATTAGCAGAATTTGTGTACAATAATAGCTATCAAGCAAGCATTGGGATGGCTCCATACGAAGCACTGTATGGGCGAAGGTGCCGAAATCCAACATGTTGGATAGAGTTGGGCGAATGGAGGGATTTGGGCCCTGAGTTAGTAGTCGATATTGAGGATAAGGTGAGATTGATCTGAGATCGATTGAAGGAGGCCTTGGATAGGCAGAAGTCGTATACTGACCTTAAGCGTCGAGAAATAGAGTTTGCAGTGGGGGACTTAGTTTTCCTTAAGGTCTCTCCTTGGAAGAAGGTATTAAGCTTTGGATGGAAGGGTAAGCTAAGCCCAAGGTTCATTGGACCATATCGGGTTATAAAGTGGATTGGGCCAGTCACTTATCAGCTAGAATTACCTCCTGAAGCCAGATCCACGACATGTTCCATGTTTCCATGCTGAAACAGTATCGCTCGGATGCTTCACATGTCGTGGCGATTGAGGAAATCGAGGTTAGGCCAGACCTAACTTTCGAGGAAGAGCCCATACAAATAATTGGTCGAGATGTCAAAGAGCTGAGAAGGAAGTCTATTCCATTAGTCAAAGTGCTTTGGCGGAATCACAAGGCTGAGGAGGCTACTTGGGAACCTGAGGAAGTGATGCGATGTCAATATCCTCAACTGTTTAAATCAAGTAAAATTTCGAGGACAAAATTTATTTTAGGGGGTAGAGTTGTAATGCCCCAAAAATCTCGAAACCCAAAAATCCTGAAATCTTGAATTTTTTTTCTTTTTGTGCTTAACAATTCCGGTTAAGTGTTAATTATGCGATAGTAGGTCTTGGTCAAGGTTTGAGTTTGAATCTAGGGGTAAAAGATATTATAGTTTAATAATTAAAAGGACCTTGTTGGCAAGTATTTCAGCTTTTAAATAAAGACAAGGGAAAATGGCATCAAAAAGCCTTGTAGAAGAGTGGCTAAGTGACGCCACTTAGAGTGTTGGGAGGTGGCGTTAGTAGCTAGCAAGCAGATCCAAGGTTCGAATCCTACTGTAGTGTTTTTAGAAGTTTAATTTTGGCCTTCTAGAAGGTTGGAAGTGGCGTGAAGATGGACTCCAAGAGGGAGTGTTCAGAAGAGAAAATTAAGGAAAGGATTAAGGGGTTATCAGGGAGAAAAACGAGGAGATGAGAAGGGGGAAAAGATGGAGCCGAATGGGGAATTGAGGGCCAGGCAATTCGGCTATAGGGGCTATAAATAAGTCCCGAATGCAGGGTTGCCAGGCTAATACTGAATTTCCTTCACCTTATTATTGGAAACCCTTTTCCCTAAAAGTTGAAAACCCTTTTGTTTTACTCTCTTTTCTTTGTGCCGATTTATATTCTTTCCCTACACAATTTTTTTTTGTTTCGCTTAGCCGATTCCTTCTTCTACTCTTCTTACAATTGGTTTTGCTAAGAATCTAGTGTAAGTGTTTGTTCTTCCAATTGGTTTTGCTAAGAATCTATTACGCTATTCTTCCCTTACTCTTTCTAATCAACTGTGGTAGGGAATTAGTATCGGATCTCAGATCTTAGCTCTCTGCCGATATTGCTCTTTAGGAGTTTGCGGTTTTGGTAAGTATTCCACTCCCATTAGATAAGGTGTCTGAATGTTCATAGTTAAGGTAAGGGGACTTGGGTTGGATACGAGTCACCTATTATTCTGGTTTTAATAGTTAAGATTGATGCAGATCTAGGAGTTGATCGTGGTTAGTGATTTAAGAAGGGGTTGTTATACTTATCGCGCAAGGTAAGGTTAAGGTGAGGTTTCAGTTTTAGTAAAGATATGTATTATGCATGCGATTAATTGAAGGGTGATATTGTTTTTAGGTTGGTGACTAAGGGAATCACAGCATGATTGCTTACTAGCTGTGTACATACACTGCACACACAAGTAGATCGGCAAAAGTCGATATGCCGAAAAGCCGAAAGTTTGGCTGCGGTAGTCTTGCAAGTGTGTGAACACTCATGAGGAGGAAACCTATAGGTTGTCTGAGGCCCATGGCCGATTCCATGGGCTTCAGATGTGATCTGGCCAACTGGGCCAAAATAGGCTTAATGGGCCCGATGGGCTATTGGGCCCATAATAGGCAAAATTTGATAATTGATGCTATGTGATAGAAAATTTGTGTGTGAGCATGAATATAAGGTGATTTGGGCCTAATGGGCCATATAAAGGTGATTTGGGCCTAATGGGCCATATGAATATGAATTGGGCCTGATGGGCCATATGAATGTGAATTGGGCCTGACAGGCCATATAAATGAGATTGGGCCGTGTGGGCCATATGCATGTATGTAGGGGTTTTGGGCCTAGTATATGATAACAACATAAAACTTAATTAATATATTGCGACCGTGAACAAGTCATAGGGTTAAGGTGTGGCAACGGGTATATGCATGTTTAGGATTTGATCTAAGGAGAGCTTGGTACTTAAGCGGTCTGAACTCTTCTCTGGAATCCTACATGGTGCATAGTATTCGTTCATCTTAACTCACGGGATTTGGTAACGGCCCGAGGTAAGTGGAAATCGTATTAAAGAGAAAATTACTGAAATGCCCCTAAGGGCGAAAATAACCAAAATACTCCTAGGTGTTGAATGTAAATTTTACGGATTTGACACGCATATCTGCTGCATACATATGATATTCTGCTTAGGTTGCATATGGGATGAGAAGTATGGAACCGAGAAAGTATATGAGGATCGCATTGTTGCTTGTCAATCATGGATCCACCGACGGTTATTATGCCCAATATGTAAATGAAGGTAGTTCTGCAACCGGGCTACCATTGATGTGTCGGTTGGGTGGGTCGATATTTATATCCCTACATGATGTGACGAGGGATGGAGCTGGTGTGTAGCGGATGGATTATTGGGATGGGATTGCATTGCATGTTTGATGTATGATGATTTTTGAATGCTTGTTTTCCGTTGAGGGTTGTACACACTGAGTTTGCGAAAACTCACCCCTCTTTTATATTATTTTCAGGTGATGCTCAGTAGGAGGTTCGATGTTTGGAGGGACTCTGGGTGGCCAGGTAGAAAGACAAATTGGACTTGTTTTTTTTTTCATTTTAAAGCATATAAGTGTCTGATTATTAAGTGATTACAGACTGGATTGTAATAAGGCCTTCCATTTTGTGATTATTTGGATTATTATTTTTATGGGATGTAATTATAAGAAGTTAAACATGGTTTCTTAAACTATAGTATGTCTTTTCTACGTTTCCGCAACTAAATTTTTAAAGTGACTTATTTTCATCAAATAATATGTTTTGAACAACTGATTGGAAGGAGTTTTTTTTAATAATTAAGATTTTCTTTTATTTTAAGAAGGGTTTTCAATGAAAACATGGTTGTCGCTAAAACACTTCAATGTGACACGCCAAATTCGGCCATAACATTCAGGCAGGGTTTGGGGTGTTACAAGAAATATTTATCGTTGGTTGAATTTGCATATAAAAATAGCTTTTAATCAAGTATAAAGATGGCGCCGTATGAAGCCTTATATGGTTGTAAATGTCAAACTCCATTGTGCTGGACTGAACTTAGCGTGAAACAGATTCACGGGGTTGATTTGGTTAAAGAAACCGAAGAGAAAGTGAAAGTAATTCGCAAATGTTTGAAAGTAGCTACAAATCGTCAGAAATCATATGGGAATTTGAAATGAAAAGATATTGAATTTCAAATCATTGAAAAAGTGTTTTTGAAAGTATCTCCGTGGAAGAAAATACTTTGATTCGGTCTTAAAGGTAAATTGAGTCCGCAATTTATCAAGTCTTATGAGATTATTGAAAGAATAGGGCCAGTGACATATCGACTAGCTTTTCCGACTGAGTTAGAGAAGATCCACAATTTGTTTCATGTATCGATGTTCCGTCTATATAAATCAGATCCTTCACATGTAATTTCTCTGGCTGAGATTGAAATTCAACCCGACATGACGTACAACGAAAAACAGATTAGAATTGTCAAACAGATTAGAAATGCAAAAGTGCTATTCTATTAGTTAAAGGTGTCAAATAGAAATAGAACTTTAAAGTTAAGGTCCTTATCTTGTAATTGTCCCATTTTAATTGTAAGTGTTCAAAGATGGGCATGCATTATATTGTTTTAATGAATTATAACTAAGGTTAATTTAGTAATTTGGTTAATTAATAAGTTAAAAATAAAATAACATAATATCATCATCTTCCTTGAGCGATTAGCACAAAAAATTAGGGCTAGAGAAAGCCATTTTCATTCAAACAAGCTCATTTGTGCAATTTTAAGTCTATTTTTGTCCCGATTTTAATGATTTTTATGCTTTTGTGATCGTTGTATCTAGTACTAGCTAGCCTAGGGACTATTTTGCAAAATTATTAAAGATTTTGAATGATGCCATTGATGAATACATGTGTATTTTGCAGTTTCTGGATAGATTAAGAATGCCTGTTGATAGACATACAAGTTTTATTAAGTGATTTTTAGTGAAATTTCAAAATAGGGATTAATTTGTGAAATGTTGAAAATTTGTGGATAAAATGTGAAATAAATGAATAATAGGGCTGCTAGGGGCATAATAGTAATTCGACTAAGCATGGGTATTTTTAAATTTGTATGAATTTGTGATTTTGTGAAATAAGGACTAAATTGTAAAAATGTGAAAGTTTAGGACAAATGTGTAAAATAGCCCTAATGTGTTTTTGGATTAAATCGAATAGAGAAATGATTAAATAAGTTAATTTTGTATATATTTAGATAAAAAAGTGAAATTCAGATCTGGATCGGGGGAAAACGAAAGTTATCGACTAAACAAGTTATTTTGTCGTTTCCACATTCGAGGTTAGTTCGTATGTGATAGATTTTCAATATAAATGTATTTCATATGCTTTGGTATTGCAAAAATAGCGAATGCGAGACTGTGGATATGAATGATAGTGATTTAACGACGATTCAACATTTGAAATCCCGGTTGAACCTTAGGAATAGTTTAGGATGCTAGTGACATGTCATTAGGGGATACATTGAGTTGGCTTTGGGCCATGATATAGCACTTCGGGTGCGAGTTATACTGATTTGGCTTCAGGCCATGCATATCAGCTGATTTGGCTTCGGGCCATGAGATCAGTACTTTAGAGATAAGTTACCTTGATTTGGCTTCGGGCCATGGTATAAGTATTTATTGTATGAAAACCTTGAGTATCCAACTTCTATTCCAAATGGTTCAATAGGTATTCGAAAGAGGTTGATGATTATGAGATTGATGTTAAATGATACAGGTATGTACATGAATTATAAGTTTCAAATCGAAGAAATTTGTGAAGCTAGTGTATAATCTTACAATTGAGAATTGGAAAGGTTTGTCAGCTACTGTACGCTACATATTTTTATATTAAAATTATTGAGTTATATTTATGTGATTGCATTGAGTTTATTTCATGCAAGCTTACTAAGCTTTATAGCTTACATTGTTTATTTTTCTATGTTTTATAGTGAATACAAAGCTCTCGATACCTATAAACTCTGGTATATTAAGTATATGGCATGTATACGAACTTGGTTTTTTTGTTATGTGTTGTTATGAATTTGGCCATTTGTATTGGCTTATAAAAGTTGTGTTTATAATGTTGTAAATGGCTACGTAAGTTGATTTAATTGGATTGGTTGGTGATGTATGTATATAGTTGTGCTAATGCCTCTTAGTGATGTGGTTCATGTTTGATTTGGGAATGGTATGTTGAATGCAACTTTCATGGTAGCTAATGGTTGAAAATTTGAGAATGTTTATGCTTGTGATTTTAGGTTAAGAAAATGTTTCGGAAATGTGAATTGGCATGATTTGAGTAGGCAAAGTATGGTGTTAAAAGTATGTTGGTTGTTGATATTGAAATGGTACATTTTAGTCTTGGTTATGGTTGATTTGGATATTTATATATGCTATGAATGTGTACCAATTGGATTGTGTAGGTGTGTGCAATTTGGGGTGGCAAACTGGCTTGGTAAATAGCCTATTTTTGCCCATATGGCCAGAGACACAAGCGTGTGTCTCAACCGTGTAGTACACACGGTCATGTTACACGGTCGTGTGCCCCCTGGTGTTGAATTTAAAATCATGTTAGTATGCTCCATACAGCGTCACACTTGGGCGTGTGACTTGGTCGTGTGGCATAAGTCAGTATACCCTACAGGTTTGGCACGGCCTAGCACATGTCCTGGTACACGGGCATGTAAGGAAATTTTTCGGGCACACGGGTGTGTGTGTTGGCCGTGTGACCCAAGTCAGAGAGTTACACAGGTTCGAACAAGGGCTGGGTCACGGTCATGTGCTCCCCATTTCGAATGTCCACACGGCCTGTGTAACAGCCCAGTTTCAGCTAAATCAGAACAGTGGTTTCAGTACCACAAATCCGAGGTCAAAAAATTATTTTAATATTATTTTTTGTGTTTACAACATGATATCATGTATGGGTGAAAGTTTCGTGTTTTAATTTTATCGATTAGATGGGTAATTTGACAAAAGGACTTAATCGTGTAAAATGAAAAAGTTGCATTCTACTTGTTTAAAGTGCTTAATTGCTATCGTTTATGAAATGAAAGGTCCTTATGATGTTATTAGACCATTGATAGTGGAATTTGACATAAATCGGCATTAAATGGATGATATTAAATGTTTTATAATAAGGTTAATTTAATAATTTGGTTAATAAGGTTATTATTAATAAAACAAAACAAAAATTAAGCATCATTTAATCTTTCTTTGGCCGAATATTGTCGAAGAAGAAAACATTTAGTTCATTTTAGGGTTCAGTCAAGAGCTTGATTTGTAAGTGTTTTGAGCTTGGTTTTTGATGATTTTTTACGTTTTTAAGATCGTTGCTTTGTATTCTAGCTATCCCATGCCTTAATTTTTGAAGTTGTTAATGATTTTGTAACGTGCCAATGATGAATGCTTAAGCTTTTGAATGATTGATGATGAAATATGATAGCTTGATGATAGATTTTAAAGTTTTGTTAAGTGATTTTAGCTAAAAATGCATTTTAGGGATTTAATTGTGAAAAGTGTAAATTATGTGGTTGAAATGTGAAATAAATGTGAAATATGGGCTGCTAGGGGCACCATGGTAATTCGACCAAGCATGAGTTTTGTCAAATTCGGTGTAATTTATGTTTTTTTGCAATAAGGACTAAATTGAATAAATGTGAAACTTTAGGGGGTAAAGTGTAAAAATTCCCAAATAGGTATTTTTGGATGAAATTGAATGAATAGGTGATTAAATGAACTAAATTTGATTCATATAGATCAAGAAAGAAAGAAATCGGATATAGATCGGGGGAAATCGATAGTTGTCGAGTAGTCAATCCGATCTGTTCATCGTATATATGAGGCAAGTTCATATGCAAATAAATACTTTTAAATTGATTTATAAATGTTTATTTGTCATTGAATTGCTATGAATGTTGAACGAGCAAGAAACAACAAAGTTATGATATCCAAAAGTCTCGTACGAACCTTAGGAATAGTATAGGATACGAATGTCATGACATTAGGATTAACAAGACGTGATTATGTGTAAGACCATGTTTGGGACATTGGCATCATATTACGATTACGTGTAAGACCATGTCTGGGACATTGGCATCGTTATATGATTTCGTGTAAGACCATGTCTGGGACACTGGCATCGATATGTGATAACATGTAAGACCATATCTGGGATATGGCATTGTACGAGCTATATGTGATTTCTGAGGATCCTTAACGATTCCAATAGGTTCAACGGTCACAGTCATGTCAAGAAAGAATATGTGAACGAGTTAAGTGATTTAGGTACGTACGAGATTCATACGAGTATTGAAAAGGGAAGTATTTGACGAATTCACATGTGACATTGAATATGTATACATAGGGAAAGGTTTTTGAACTTATATATGTGCTTATTCATAGTTTGCCTATTTGATGGAAATGGTGTTGATTCATGTGGTATGTAACACCCCGTACCCGAGACCGTCGCCGGAGTCGAACACGAGGTGTTAACGGACTTAATTCATTACTTAAATAGCTCAAACAATTTATTTTTAAAACTTCCAGAGAAGCTGGCAATCTGCATCACAATCTCTTAAAAATTCATATCTCGAGTTAAGAAACTCGAAATCCAATTCCATAAATTTTCTCTAAAACTAGACTCATATATCTATCAAATAATTTTTTTCTAGAATTTTTGGTCTGGCCAACTGGTACAGTTTATTAGTTAAATTCTACCCTATTTCAGGGTTTGACTGCTCTGACCTCTATGTATTACGAATCAAATACCTCCCTATGCAGAGTTCCAATTACTATGAAGTTATTTCTCATAAAACTAGACTCAATAAGGAATCTGTACATGTAAATAATGACTTCTAATTATCTTTTTACAATTTTTGGTGAATTTCCAAATTCAGAACAGGGGATCCAGAAATCGCTCTGGCCCTGTTTCACAAAAATTTAAATATCTCTTAAAATATATCTCATTTACCTATTTTGTTTCTTCCATTTGAAAATAGACATAATAATATTTGATTTCATAACTTATTCATCATTTAATTCCATTTCTACTATTTTTAGTTATTTTTCAATTTCACGTCACTGCTACTGTCTGATTGTGCTAATTTCACCTTTTTCATAATTTGCATGGAATAACTAGCATTTAGGCATACATAACACCAAACATGTCTTTGATTAGCCATTTCAACAGCTAATCATTATCAAACATTTACATACCAATCATTAGCCATATCATAAGATCATACACACAAAATGGCTACGATGCTATACATGCCATACTCAAAATGAAACGTCTAGCTATACCAAAATAATCCTCGTGATAGTGTGCCCGGACCTCTGACGTACTTTATGATCCCCGAGTTAGCTTGACAAAACTATAAAAAGAAGGAAAATAAAGGGGGTAAGCATTAAGCTTAGTAAGTTTGCATGCAAATAAATAACAACATTCATAAGAAATATCTTACTACTTGGCATGATACTACTTAATGTAACTGCATTAATTGTCATAGACATATTTAAAACTTCTTCACTTACTCACTTACTTAAATACTTAAATACTTACTTACTTAATCAAACTTATTAATACATTTTACTTACCTTTTTCCTTATCAAGTATACATGAACATTATGTACTTACCTTTGCTCTTCTAGCATGAACTTGTTTTACCTTTTTAGCATAACTCGTCTTACCTTACCTTACCTTGATATTCTCTTTAAATTTTCCCGTTGAACCACTTGGAATACTAAGGATACGCAAGTACCTTACCATTTCCATGACTTGTCATGGTCTTACGTGGTATCCTTTTGAAACTTACCACTACCATGTCTTGACATGGTCTTACATGGTATCCTTGCCTTATAAACTCACCAATGCCATGCCTTGGCATGGTCTTACATGGGACCTTTGCCTTATAATAACTTATCAATGCCATGTCTTGACATGGTCTTACATGATTTCCTTGCCTTAGAAACCTTACCAATTTCCATGCCTTGGCATGGTCTTACACGGTATCCTTAAACCCTAATGTCATGACATTTGTATCCTACACATTCCTAAGGTTCAACTGGGACTTTCTAAAATTACTTCTCTGTCAATTCATGCTTGAGCCTTCTTTGAATAATTTCATAAAATAAATATACACATGCTGGAAATTAACAAAATTAACATAAAATAATAGAATATTCATTATTTACCGCAAACTTACCTCGAAACAAAATATGATCAATTATATCGATTTAGTCCACTATCTTTTTCTTTCCCCGGTCTAACTCCGGATTTTGTCCTTCTTGATCTATAATAAAAAATTTAGCTTATTTAATACTCACATTTATTAAAACAGTCCTTGACCCAAACTTTGGCAAAATTACATTTTTGCCCCTAAACTTTCACATATTTGCACTTTTTCCCCAAGGCTCGTAAATTAAAATTCATCCTATTTTCTTATGTTTTATGACATGCTGATCATTTTTCCCTTCTATGACAACATCAAATTTACATTCTAACATGTACTTATGACTATTAGGTATTTTTACCGATTAAGCCCTTTTACTCGTTTTCACTTAAAATCGAGTAGCACAAGTTGTCTAACATAATTTAAAACCTAATATTCTATCATAAAACACCAAAATACACAAATTTCACCTATGGGTATTTTTCCAAATATGAACCCTAGGTTGAATTATTGCTAGAATAAGCTTAATCAAGTTATCGGGACTCAAAAAACGTAAAGATCGTTAAAAACGGGGCTTGGAATCACTTACTATGGAGCTTGAAAGCTTGAAACAAACCCTAGCTATGGAGAACCCTTGAAATTTCGGCCTAATGAAGAAGATGGACAAAAATTGGCTTTTAATTTTGTTTTTAATTCATTTTAATAACTAAATGACCAAAATGCCCTTACTACTAAACTTTCCCAAAAATTCCATCCATGTCCAATTTTTTTCCATAGACTTAGAAATTGGTCAAATTGCTATTTAAGACCCCCTCATTAATATTCCAAAGCAATTTCATACTAAAAACTTCTAGAATGCAAGTTTTGCAAATTATTCGATTTAGTCCCTAATCTTAACTTAAGCACTTTATGCATAGAATTTCATCACGAAATTTTCACACAATCATGAAATCATATCATGAACCTCAAAATAATAATAAAATAAAATTTTTTACCTCAGATTTGTGGTTTCGCAACCACTGTTCCGTTTAGGCCCTATTTTAGAATGTTACATGGTAATTTTATTTGTATATGGCTTACTAAGCTTTTAACGCTTACTTCGTGTGTTTTTTTCCCTGTTTTACAGATTATCTAAGCTAGCTCAAACATCGGGGATCATCAAGAACCGTCATCACACTATCGATTAACTTGTTGGTACTTTTGATTCTATGTATATATGGTATATGGCATGTATAGGCTAGTGTTAAGATGATATGTTTTGAGTTATGATTTTAGCCATGAGAGTTGGCTTGTAAATAATATAATGTTGGTGTGTATTTAGCCATTTAAGTTGGCTTGATTATTAAGTTTGATAAGTGATATATGATGCATATAATGTCTTATGTTTTGGTTAGTTTAGTATGGATTCATGTGTTTTCTAGATGGTTAATTGATTTGGCTAATTATCAATGATGTGTCATGGTTGAGAAATGGCATGTTTTGAATTGGTTTTAAGATGATGAATTGATATGTTTTGAGACATGAAATAGTTAATAAGACGGTGAGAAAATGCATATAGAAATTAAGGTTATGGCATATTGTTTTGACATGATTTTGGTTATGGATTTGAGTAGTGAAATTGATGGAATTTAAATGGCATGAAGCCATTTTTGGTTGCCTATTGTATGTGAAAATGATGCCAAATGAATGCTTTTAGGTACATGAATGATAGGTAGGAATTATGGCTTAAACCAAGCCTATTTTCGTGCCACACGGTTGAGCACACGGGCGTGTGACTCGACCGTGTGACCTCTAAATCTTAGTTTAACAGGTCAGTGAGTTACACGGCTTAGACACACAGGCGTGTCTACTGGGTATGTGTGGCACACGGGCTGGAACATGGGTGTGTGGCCGGACGTGTGGCCAAGTCAGTATACCCTCCAAATTTCACACGGCTATGGCACACGAGCGTGTCTCCGGCCATGTGATGCAAGTCAATATGTATGCCCTGTTTCCACACGACTTGTGACACGGGCGTGTCTGGTGGCTGTGTGAGGCACACGGTCTGTTCACACGGGCGTGTAAACCCTGAATGCATGAAAAATTTTCTAAGTTTTCCAAAGTTTTCAATTGTTTTTGGTTTAGTCCCAAACCTCTTTCAAGCATGTTTTAAGGTCTCATATAGCCTTATAAGGGACAATATGATCATGTTTGATTAATGTTTATGTGATAATGGATTCATGTATGAGAAATGTATGTTAAATGTTGTAATTGATCGGTAATGCCTCGTAACCCTATTCTTGCGAGGGATACGAGTTAGAGGTGTTACATTTATTGGTATTAGAGCTATGGTTTAGTCAATTGTAGGACTAACATAGCGTGTGAGAGTCTAGCTATACATGCCATATATATAAACTGTGATAGTGTGATGATTCCTGATAGCTTAAATTGTGTTTTCATATAGTAAATGGATCCCGAACGAGCTTTAGCTGATGATGTAGAAAGTAATGCAGCTGCTCTCGCTTAAGGGGCAGCGCCGACTAATTCTAGGCCTATTTCGAGTAGTCACGAAGGAGAGGCTAAACAAGCCTTTTTCCATATGGTGAATGAGTGGTTCACGGAGTTTGTTTGAACGAATCTGGCTTCTTAACAACCTCCACCCCCACCTATTCCTAAAAAAATCCCCGTTGTTCCTTAAGTTATAGATTAGATGCGATTTAACAAGCCGCCAGCAGATAAGATTTGAAAACATGGGGCTAAGGAGTTCCGGGCTATTATTGATGATGATGCTGAGAAAGCTAAGTTTTGACTCAATAACACGATCCGAGTATTCGATGAATTATCTTATACTCCTGATAAGTGTATCAAATGTGTTGTATCTTTGCTGAGAGATAATGTGTACCGTTGGTGGAAAACGTTGATATCTGTGGTTCCAAGAGAACGGGTTACTTAAGAGTTCTTTCAATCCGAGTTCTGAAAGAACTACATATGTTAGCAATTTCTTGAGCAAAAGCATAAAGAGTTTCTAGAATTGAAACAAGGCCGGATGACTGTCACTGAGTACGAAAGAGAATTCGTACGATTAAGCAAGTATGCTCAAGAATATGTGTCTACTGAGGAGATCTTGTGTAAACGGTGGACTAAGATTAGTTGGGATTCTTGAATTAAAAGAATTTGTTGTTCTGGTTGAGAGGGCTTGTAAAGCCGAGGATCTTAGTAAAGAAAAGAGAAAAGATAATTTTGAAGCAAAAGATTCAAGAAAAAATCAACTAGTAAATCTTATCAATCTGCATCGAAGAAATTTTGAGACTCATTTAATCGTTCTAATGCATCAGTTGGACATTCAAACAGAGATTGTGAAAGGCAACATTTGAGTTTTAAAGCTCCAGCTATCTCGATATCTAGTGTCAGGAGTGTGAAACCAAATTGATTTGAATGTAGACAGTGTTGAAAACGACATATCAGTGATTGTAGATTCAATGATCGAGCCTGTTTTCAATGTGAATCATTAGATCATTTCATTTGTAACTGTCTTGAGTTGGCTGAGCAACCGAGTAACAATGCAGTTAGAGGTAGACCACCCAGAAACACAGGAAATGTGAGTGGTAGCCAGAGAGCGACTAAAAATTTTACTGTGAGGTCAGAGGCCAGAGCACTTGCACAAGCCTACGCTATTTGTGCTCGCGAAGAAGCGGCATCTCCAAATGTTATTACTGGTACTTTGTGACAGCTCTAATTTGACCCTAGTTGGGAAGTGGTTTCGGGACCACAAAACTAAGTCACAAATTATTTAAATGCTCATTTCTATGTTTATTATATGTGAAGTATCATGTGTGAAAGTAGCATGTCTAAATTTTGTCATTTGAATGTGAAATTATGAAAAAGGACTTATGTGATAAAATTGAAGAATGTGTTAGGAAGAAATGAGGTGACCGAATAATGCATGGCTTATTAAAAGGGAGGACTTGCATGTCAAATTGTCCAATTTAAGGTTAGTGGCCGGCCATGATGATGACAATTTGTAATATATACATTTTATATATATAAGAAATATAATTATTAAATGTTTTATAATAAACATAAGAAATTAATAAAAAAAAGAAAGCGATACATCCTTGCCTTGTTCTTGCCGAATGTTTGAGAAAGAAAGAAGAAATATGCTTTGAGGATTTCGGCAATGTAGCAAGCTAAAAATTTAAGGTAAATTTCATGTAGTTTTTGTTAATTTTTAATAGATGTGTGATCCTTGTTTAATTAGTGTTAAAGCCCATGTTTAAATTTTGATTTCGGTTGAGGTATGTGCATTCGGTCATAGAGGAAATTGAATCAAATTTGGTTGTTTGTCTTAATTAAGGAGAGAAATTTATGAATCTATAATTATAAGTGACTAAATGGTAAAATAATGAGTTGGAGGGACTTGTATGTGAAGAGATGGCATTCAGTTAAGAGTATCTTTGACAAATTTGGTTCTTGTTATTTTGCATGAACTTAGATTAATTTGTAAGGACTTGAAAATACTAAGGAATATTCGGATGAAGTGAAATAGATAGAATGTTGAGTAATTACATGTTAAGGATGTTAAGGCTTAATTGTTAATGTCCAAATTCTATAAAAGGGGCTGTTATGCGAATTAATTTTAAGTTGTGTTATTTTATATATATAATATATAATCTATGGGGTAATGTTAAGTGGATCAATTGATCGATTAAATAGTTGCTTTACTTTAATTCAAGCTCAAGACCCAAAGAACCGAGATTTGGATCGGGAAAGGTGAAGTTAGCTGAGTAGTCGACACTATTGTACGAAGTTGTCGAGGTAAGTTCTTAAGTAATTTAAATTCAATTCGGTATGCTTAGAATTTAAATAAACATAGTAAGGTAAAATGCTTGATTATATAGATGTATAAATATAATGTGATGGATATATGTTTGGAGAAATGATTAGAGCCAAATGTGGCTAAATTATTAATCCGAAATAGACATAGAAATATAATGTGTTGCATGTGTGTTTGAATAAATAAATTGAGCCGAATGTGGCTATACTTTTTGAATTGAAATAGACATTAATACAAGGTGCCGAAGGTATTTTCAAATGAAAGGATTGATGAAATTGATGTGTATCAAAGTAGTTGTGTTATGACTCATACTATGTGTAATCTTAGCAATGAGCTAAGTAGTGAATGATTGTAACATCGGGCTAAAAGCCTAGCAGGCATATTGCCAGTGATATGATTCAGGTTATAATTCTAGCAGGCTACATGCTGGTATGATATTTCGTGACTAAGAATTAATGTGTTATTGAAAAAGTTAAAAATGAGTGTAAAGCCAAGTATGAGTTAAATTGTTATTAATTCGTAATAAGGTACGCATGTGAATAGTTATGAGAATTTTTGTATGTAATTTATGATTGAATGATGGCTATGATTTAAATGATATTGATTTGGTGTATCCAATTGAAGTATAAGTTATGAAAGTATGAAAGAACAAGTGAATTGTTTATCGAAATATGATATTCGGGCCTCGGCCTAGCAAGCTTTAAGCTGGTGAATAATATTATAGGGCTTCGGGCCTAGTAGGCTATAATGCCGGTGAGATAATATCAGGCTTTTGGCCTAGCAGGCTATAATGCCGGTGAAATGATATCGGTCTTCAATCCTAGCAGGCGAAATGCCAGTGAATGAGTTCAGACTTAAAGTCTAGCAGGCTTCGTGCCGGTGATGAATTCGGGTTTAAAACCTAGCAGGCTAAATGCCGGTGATTTGATAAAAGTCTAAGACTATGAGACCTTGTGTTAAATCGGCAATTGAATTCGTTCAATACATTAAGTTGGCCAGCTATGTGATATATACGTATACATGTTAGATAGATTGGAATTGAATCATGAATGTGAAATGAGAAGCATAGGTGAAGATGTCATATGTGTATGTGCGTATTTGGTCATGGTGAAAGGTTATATGAAATATGTGAAATATCATTTAGATATGAATGACGAAAGTAACTGTGGTTATAAAATGGTACAATGGTTGAATTCGGTTGAATTAAAGTTGACACTGAAGTATTTAAATGCCTATGTCATATATGTGAGTAAGGGTAAAACCATCGTAAATTATCGATAAGAGTGGGCTATGTGCGGAACCATCTTATAATTACTAATTTGAAAGGTTGTGTGCAAATCATTGAGCATGATGTATTGTATTGAGATTATGCTTAAGTGAAATTATAGATATGTGATGAAATTGATTGGTGATATACATGTTTAAATAATATGAATGCAAAAAATGTGTGAAAGAGTAAATTTGTAATAAATCTGCTTGGGACAGAAGCAGTAACGTGATTTTTTGAAAATCACCATAAATTGTGGGAGTTGAGTTAGAAGCTGAATAAATTATGTAATTAAAGCTTAATGAGTCTAGTTTCTTATAAAAGAAAGTGCTGATAATAAGATATTTGAAGTGGCGTGGGACAGAGTCAAATGACTTCGGGGTCCCCTGTTCTGTTTTTAGAAAATCATTGTAATTACAAATGGTTATAAGATAAAATTTATATTCTTATACTCCCTAATGAGTCTAGTTTCAAATGAAATCAATGAGAACATATTTTGAATTCTGTACAATGAGAAATTTGATTCGTAGTGAAGAGTGGTCAGATTAGTCAAACAGTGAAACAGGGGAAACTTTAAGAAAAATCTGGTATTGATTGGCCAAACCAAAAATTCTAAAATTTTATGGATAGAAGATATACGAGTCTATTTTTAGGAAAAATTAACAGCAATTGATTTGGAGTTTCTTAGCTCCAGTTATAAATAGTTTAGTGACTATTGCTCAGGAAGACAACTTGTAGTGAATTTGTGATTATGTTGTAAACATTGATCAAACTTGTTAATGAGTTGCTTATTGTTTTCTTATGAACTTACTAAGCGTAAAGCTTACTTCCCTTTTCTTTCCCATATTCCTAAGGTTGCCAGGTTAGCTCGGGTTGGAGGCCGTCAGAGATATTATAACATAGTTGAGTCTACGCTATCGGTATAAGTAAATCTTAGTGTTTCGAGTCTATGGCATGTATAGGGTTGTAAAGTTGAGTATGTAATATTATGATTAAGCCAAAGACTTTGGCTTGTTATTAAGGTAGTTTGATTATTCATATGGTTGTATGTTATTATCTCCTGTGATGTGGTTTATAGCATGTATATTTAGAATTTGAATTGTGATTCATTGTTGAGTAAGTAAATGATACAAGACTAAGATATTGGTAAATATTTAATAATACCTGATGAATGTTTTGGGGCCTTGTAAGCCCGATTAAAGGATAATATACGCGTGTATGAAAAGTTTAAAATTGATCAAAAAAATTTACGGCCTGGTTTTATATAAATGGTTGAGTTTAAATCTGGTAGCACCTCGAATCCTGTTTTGGTAAGGGATACGGGCGAAGGGTGTTACATACTTTCACTCTCTACGATACTAATGTAATTGCATTAATAGATCCAGGATCAACTCATTCTTATATATGCATGAATTTAGCATCTAGTAAGACTTTGCCTATAGAGTCTATTGAATTTGAGATTAGACTATCGAACCCCTTAGGCCAGTGTGTATTGGTTGATAAAGTGTGCAAAAATTGTCCATTAATGATTCAGGATTTCTGTTTTTCGGCTGATCTAATGTAGTTTCCATTTGATGAATTTGATGTAATTCTGGGTATGAATTGGCTAACGCTACATGATGCTATAGTAAACTGTAAATGAAAGACGATTGATTATTATTCGGATTGAGCCAGATGATTTGAATAGTTTACCAGTAGTGATTTCGTCAATGTTAACTCAAAAATATGTGAGAAATAGTTGCGAAGCTTATTTTGCTTATGTGCTTGATATGAAAGCAACTGAAAAGAAGATCGAAACAGTGCCAATTGTGTGGGAGTATCCGGATGTGTTTCCTAAAGAGTTACTGGGTTTACCACCGATCTGAGAGGTTGAGTTTGGCATTGAGTTAGTGTTGGGTACAACACTGATATCAATAGCTCCGTATAGAATGGCTTCGACAGAGTAAAAGAACTGAAAGCTCAGCTGCAAGAATTGACAGATAGAGGATTTGCTAGAATGAGATTTTCGCCTTGGGGTGTCCTGTGTTGTTTGTGAAAAACAAAGATGGAACGATGAAAATGTATATAGACTACCAAAAGCTTAACAAAGCGATAATCAAGAATAAGTATCCTCTACCTAGAATAGATGGTTTGTTTGATCAATTGAAAGGGGATACAATATTTTCGAAAATAGATTTGAGATCGGGCTATTACCGGTTGCTTGTTAAAGACTATGATGTAACACCCCTTACCTGTGTTCGACACTGGAATAGGGTATGAGGCATTACCGGACATAAACACATGCAATCGTATAAAACTAGGTCATGAGTTTGCGTTCAAATTTAAAAAGTTTCACATTTCATCTTAAAGTCCCTAATATGGGCCTACAAAGCCCAAATCATACTTCGGAAACGGTTCGGGACCAAACCAAGAACTTTAGAAAACTTTGAAAATTTTCATGAAAAGCAGAGGCACACTCTCGTGTGATATTAGGACACGGCCGTGTGGCTTGCATGGCCATGTCCCTAGCCCGTGCACTAATCTGACTTGCCGTTGCATACAAATTTACGTCAGACATAGATATCACCACTCATTCATCCACATATGTAAGCATACACATCCTTAAAATGCATCATCATGGACTTATAATATAGCCAATATACCAACATCAAAAGGCCTTCACAACAATGAAATTTCAAGTAGTATTGGCCAACATTTTAGGCCAAAACAATTGTGACACATACAAAAAATAACCAAGTCCCCTATACATACCATGAACTTAAGTAGAAGAATCATCAATGCCCTATTTGTTAGTTTGATAGTGTGATAGGTTCTCCGGTAACTTCCAACCCGAGCTAACCTGAGGACATTATAAACAAAGAAAATAAATGGAGTAAGCTATATAGCTTAGTAAGTTGGTGTGTAAATAATAAGAAATTTATTAACATGCTTTTACCAATTCTCACAATATGTTCTTAAGATAATACAATCATAATTGCACATAGTGCCATTATTTACTCTTGTTCATCTCAAGCTGTCTATTCGAGTCACATTCACTAAATTATTTATATCTGGAGCTATGGAAATCCAAATTAAGATCCACTAATTTTCCCTGAAACTAGACTCACATATCTTCTTAGCATAAAATTTTTAGAATTTTTGGTCCAACCAATAAGTATAGTTTATTCATTAAAGTCTCCCCTATTCTGTCGTTTGACAGTTTCAACCCTTCTTCACTTAAAATTAATTATCTCATCATATGGGATTCGGATGATGTTCCCGTTTGTTTCTATTAAAAATGAAATTAATAAGAATTTTAAAAATATAAGTTCTAACCAATAATTATTTTATGCAATTTGTAATGATTTTCCAAAGTCAGAACAGGGGATTTCGAAATTATTCTGACCCTGTCTTGCAAAAATTCAAATATCTCATAATATAAATTTTTTTTTCTTACATAGTTTTCTTTATATGAAAATAAACTCAATAAGATTTAATTGCATATCTTATTCAACCTCTTATCCGATTTCCATCATTTTTGGGGATTATTCAAAATCACACAACTGCTGCTGTCCAAAACTGTTTTATTACTAAATTTCACTCTTTCATGTTTTCTTTGTAGTAACTTCATTCAACATTCACATAAATTTTGTACATACCTGTATCGCTTGAATTAGTTATACTTTCATTTTTCATCTTGGCTATGTCAGTTGATACACTTAAACCTCAATGAAAACACATTATTTCAATTTAACATCAAAAAATATTATTGGTTCATAATTCTTTCACATTTAATCATCACATAATCATTTTCGTTTACACTTAGTCATTTCCCGTTGAACACATCAGAATAATAACGGATACACGGTGGCCTTAACATAGTGCTACCCTTGTAGCCAAAGCTATTTTATTCACAAAATGGCCTTCACATAGTACAACGCTTGTGTCCAAAGCTATTTTATTCACAAAGTGGCCTTCACTTAGTACCACACTTGTGTCCAAAGCTATTATATTCACAAAGTGTCCTTCACATAGTACCACACTTGTGTCTAAAGCTATTATATTCACAAAGGTTCAACTGGGAAATTTCTCACTTAGCACCATACCATGGACTTATTTCACTTAGCACATTGCCATGGACTTATTTCACTTAGATGCCATGGTCTTATTTAACTTAGCACATTGCCATGAACTTATTTCACTTAAATGCCATGGTCTTATTTCACTTAGCACGATGCCATATCCTAGATATGGTCTTACATGTGAATCACTTATTTCACTTAGCACATTGCCATGGTCTAACCATGGTCTTTTACTATCAATTCATATTACACACATTGCCATGGTCTAACCATGGTCTTTTACTATCAATTCATATTACACTACGCAACAATCGTGATCGATCCTGTGTTTTTACTCTATTCGAACATTTACTTTAATTTTTAGAATTTAATCAAATATATAATAATATTTCATAATTAACACAAATCAATAACGTTAATTAACATATGAACTTACCTCGACCTAAAATGGCGAAAAGGACCAAATTGTCCAATACTCATTTTTCCTCCGTTCTAAGTCTGAACTCCATTTTTCTTGATCTATAATATGACATTTGACTTATTAAATTATTATACTATTCAAATCAGTCCAAAAATCATATTATGGCAAAATTACATTTTTGCCCCTATAGTTTCACATATTTATAAATTTGCCCTTAGGTTCGTAAAATGAAATGTGTCCATTTTTCTTAATACCCAGTCTAGCCGATTCATATTCCCTCTTATAGCAGCCTACATTTTTCACTAAATCACATTTTCTACGCATATTTTACAACTTTTACAAATAGGTTATTTTATGAAATTTCATCAAAAATCACTTAGTAAAAGTTGTTTATCACACTCCAAACTTTCATATTCTTCCATAAAACATCAAAACACATGTATGTCATCCATCAGTAAATTTTTAAACACAAGCCCTGGCTCAAAATAATGGTAGAAATAGCTAGACTGAGTTACAAGGATCTCAAAAATGTAAAGATCATTAAAAACGGGGCTAGAACGGACTTACAATCGAGCTTGGAAGCTTGAAAAACCCTATACATGTTTTCCCCTGTGAAATTAGGCCATGGGGTTGAGGATGGAGAAAAACGTTTAATTTTGTTTTTAATTCATTTTAATTACTAATTGATCAAAATGCCCCTAACTTAAAAATATTCTATTTCACTTATTTCATGCCCATTTTTGTCCAACAAATTAACCAATGGTATAATTACCATTTAAGGACCTCCAATTTAAAATTTCATAACAATTGGACAACTCTAACATGTAGAACTCAACTTTTTCACTTTTTACAATTTAGTCCATTTGACTAAATTGAGTGCCCAAACGTCGAAATTTTCAAACGAATTTTTTACGAAATCATTTTGTGAAACCGTATACCATAAAATTATAATAAAAATAATTTTTCCTCATCAGATTTGTGGCCCTAAAACCACAGTTTCGACTAGGCCCAAAATCGGGCTGTTACAACTCTCCACCTTTAAGGAATTTTCGTCCCCGGAAATCTTACCAGAAGAAATTGCTTTCAACTATCATGAATCACTTTCAATAATTTTCCTAGAATTAGAAATCATATCAACCTCATATATCTCTTTACAATCACCTTTGAACTTTAACACACAATGTCGGAGCATGTCGTCAAAGTTTTGAATTACTCTTTCAGACTTATCACTAATTTCCCGATGTATTACCATGCCAAGCTGCAACTGCTTACTCATGGTTTCCTATAGCTCTTTACATAATTAGGATATAGCCCTCGGATCTCTATTCGTAATAATGGAGACTGATACTTTACATAATCGAATAATCCCAGAAACATCTTACTCAGCTAGTTTGCTAAACAAGAAATCTGTATACGAACGATCAATCACAATCAAATAACATCTTCATTTTTGGAGATACAGATAATTTAGATACAAAATCTATAGTAATTCTATCTCATATCACATCAAGGTTATCACTTACTGCAATAGACATGAATAATCTTGATATTTGAATTTTATCTATTATCAAATTGACATCTGAGCATAAACTCAAAAATATCAGGTTCCATACCCGATCACCAAAACATCTATTTCAAATAACTGCACATTTTTATTACTCCCAAAATGAACCAACGAGCTATTACTGAGCCTCGTAAAAAAAATTCATGCATAAGCTCTGAATTCATCTGCACGCAATTTCTATCTCAGAACAATAACATCAATCATCAAGTAAGACTTGAAATTCAGAATAAAAAATCGACTCATACTGAACTCGTTTAACGTACCATTCATTAGCACATTTCTGAGATTCTCAATCTTGCAATAAAAACATCGATTTAGCTTTTAATCTAGCTAAATCAAATCATCATCTATTAAGATCAATCGTGTAACCCACTTACAAAATAAACAAAGATTTTTCCATTCAGTATCTGTAACTATATCTGTTTTCCCAAATATTAATTAATAACTACTCGCAATTTTTCAATAGTTCAAGTCTTTAACACTGTCTTAACTTTAGATCTTTCTATGACATTCGATACATTAATTCTTGAAATCAGGGAACATTTGACACCTTTCGTCGATTAAATGATATCACCAAATTCTAAATACGAACATAAAAGTGTCTGTCTCGGTTGAACAGTTTTTTTATGTGACATTAATCGTATTAAAACATGAACCATCACTTTACATTCTAGTAATAAAACACATTTCAATCCGTTCAATAGTGCATCATTGAAAAATCATAAATTCATTACTCAATCAAACTGAACTCAAAACCAGAGCTTCTATTCATAATATCTTCAACTATTTTCAACTTAGCTAACATGCATAGACCATCCAAATTTTTCATAAATGTGATAACCATATCATTCAGAACAGCTTTAACTCACAATAACATCATCAGATTAGAACAAATCTAATAGGTATATCTCGGTATCATACTCTCTAGAATATCAATCCTTCATTCAGACTATCCATCGATATACTCGTGAATGCACAAAATTTATTACCATAACCGAGGATACTTTAACTACATGTACTCAAATCACATTTCAACTGACCATCTCACTCTGATAAAAACAACCGAGTTGATTTTGACTGTTAAATACTAACATAACAAAATGCTCCTTTCTTCACACTATTAAAACAACTCAAACACACAATCTTTCAAAATTCTCTTATCATGCTAATCAAAGACTTTTACGACTACATTTGCTCAAGGCAACAAAATATCTCGATTGAACTAATTGGCTTTAATTAAACTTGCCTGAGGAAAGGAAACCATTATACCTTTTGAGTTTGAACTTTCACTATCCATACCTCTTCTAATAGCAATTCTTTTCAAAAAAATTTAAAGACACCTGATGCCAGAATTACTACGTTCTCGTGATCAAACCAGGATAACATCCATAACAGATATAGCCATCACAAGTTAAAGAATACACATAGTAAAAGTTCGATAACACAATTTAGAAGCAAATAATAATAAAGACCTTGACAGTTCCTCAGAGAAATCCAGAAGAAAATTACGCTTACTCGTTCTGGAATCAATTTAACAAAAGTAACATAATTACAATTATACATATCTTAACTAAATCAATGCTCAGTAGTAGCAGAAGTATAGCTTCACATAATTTTCACCATTAACTTTTCATACTAAACATATTAGAATAGACTCCAAAGAGAACGATAAGATATACTAATCATCAATAATCCAAACCACAGTGCTTTCATCTAGCATTATTGTCAGCCCTCATTCTCATACGGTAAGAATTTCATCAGATAATAAACAATCACACATATATATAATACCCAGAAGAGATCATCATAATCTACTCAATCACTATTGTCATACTCAGACATCTTTACAAGTCGTAATTCGTTTCTCTGGCCATTTCTGTCATTACCAATCCTGTATTATTCAATTCACTAACGTAAATCAATCCAGAAGAAATTCCAGCAAACACATACTTTAGTCATCATACCTGTTTAAGCTGATTAATCGAGATTAACTTTTTCTCTAACCATGACTTTGTGAAGTCTAAATAGTCTTTAGAATAACCTACCATCCTTTCCAAAACTGTATTTACTTACTTAACTATTTTCAACTCTGTCCACATTATTAGCAAATCCACTACTAAACTCTTCAATCTTTCACTGGTGAACTCATGCAGCACAAATCTTATAAATTTCATTATAAGATATCACATTAGAAAGGGGTGAGGTCGTAAAGCCTCTAACTTGACTATCATACATACACATATGGCTTATCATTCATCATCATCATCACAATTATACAATTCACTTCAGAAAATTTAACATACATATTTATGTTACACTAACTTTCAGATTATCTTATTCAAACAAGTGCACTTATACATGCATTCTGCAAATATTGAGTAAGTTTACTTACTGCATTCACTTAATCATACAAGTCAAACACATTACATCATATGAAGGTTAAACAAACATGAATGCTTGTCATAATACAAATTTCCATTTTATGTTACTTTCCCATATTTCAAGAACATTTCCCCTTTACACTATTTTAATTTCAAGGAATATTCAAATAGTATGCTCAAGGTATGTATATTAACAATCTATCATTCCATTTTCAAAAATGCCCCTTTTTGGCACATATTCATAAAACACACTTTAGAGTCACATACGATATAACAATACTACCAGCCCAGGTTAAAGCCTTGTCATAACATTTATAACATTTTTCTCATTTCATAAAATCATCACAATTAATCAAAATACTACATACAACCAAAAGAATAACATCTTACTCATAATTCTCAACTTATGGATGTTTCAATTTTGTACCTCATCACATACACGCCATGAACTAATATTCATACCCTTTCCAGTTTCAATTTATCACAAACACATTTTCAAATATCCTAATGTCATTTGTAGCATTTTCAAAAATAGCTCGGTTGGAAAGCACCTCTATCTCAACAAAATAATTTCATTAGAGTCGGGAGGTATCACACTATCATGGTTCATATATGGCATGTATAGCTAGACCCTTACACATGTTAGGTTAGTCTGAAAATTGACTAAACCATAGCTCTGATACCACAAAATGTAACACCCCTTACCCGTGTTCAACACCAGAATAGGGTACGAGGCATTACTGGACATAAACACATGCAATCGTATAAAACTGGGTCATGAATTTGCGTTCAAATTTAAAACTTTTCACATTTCATCTTAAAGTCCCTAATATGGGCCTACGAAGCCCAAATCATGCTTTGGAAACAGTTTGGGACTCAACCGAGAACTTTAGAAAACTTTTAAAAATTTCATGAAAAATTTCATGAAAAACAGGGGCACATTCCCCTGTAATACTAGGACACGGCCGTGTGGCTCGCATGGCCATGTCTCTAGCTCGTGCACTAATCTGACTTGCTGTTGCGTACAAATTTACGTCACACATAAATATTACCACTCATTCATCCACATATGTAAGCATACACATCCTTGAACTGCATCATCATGGACTTATAATATAGCCAATATACCAACATCAAATGGCTTTACACAACAATGAACTTTCAAATAGCATAGGCCAACATTTTAGGCCAAAATAATTATGACACGTACAAAAAATAACCAAGTCCCCTATACATGCCATGAACTTAAGTATAAGAATCATCAATACCCAATGTGATAGTGTGATAGGTTCTCCGGCGACTTCCAACCCGAGCTAACCTAAGGACATTATAAACACAAAAAATAAATGGAGTAAGCTATATAGCTTAGTAAGTTGGAATGCAAATAATAAGAAATTTATTAACATGCTTTTACCTATTCTCACAATATGTTCTTAAGATAATACAATCATAATTACACATAGTTCCACTATTTACTCTTGTTCATCTCAAGTTGTCTATTCGAGTCACAGTCACTAAATTATTTATATCTGAAGCTATGAAACTCCAAAGTAAGGTATGTTAATTTTCCCTGAAACTAGACTCACATATCTTCTTATCATAAAATTTTCAAAATTTTTGGTCTAGCTAAAAGGTATAGTTTATTCATTAAAGTCTCCCATGTTCTGCTATTTGATAGTTTCACCCCTTCTTCCCTAAAATTTAATTATCTCATAATATGGGATTCGGATGATGTTCCTGTTTATTTCTATTGAAAATAGGCTCAATAAGAATTTTAAAAACATAAACTCTAATCAATAATTATTTTTATGCAATTTGTAATGATTTTCCAAAGTCAGAATAGGGGATTTCAAAATCATTCTGACCCCGTCTCACAAAAATTCAAAAATCTCATAATATGAAATTCTTTTTCTTACAACGTTTTCTTTATATAAAAATAGACTCAATAAGCTTTAATTACATATCTTATTCAACCTCTAATTGGATTTTCACCATTTTTTGTGATTTTTCAACATCACACATATGCTACTGTCCCAAACTATTTTATTACTAAATTTCACTCTTTCATGTTTTCTTTGTAGTAACTTTCATTCGACATTCACATAAATTTCGTACGTACTGTATCGCTTAAATCAGTTATACTTTCATTTTTCATCTTGGCTATGTTAGTTGATACACTTAAACCTCAATGAAAACACATTATTTCAATTCAACATCAAATAATATTATTGGTTCATAATTCTTTCACATTTAATGATCACATAGTCATATTCGTTTACACTTAGTCATTTCCTATTGAACACATGTGAATAATAACGGATACACTGTAACACCCTGAATTTGGGCCTAGAAGTTTTGGGCCTTGAGCATGGGAGCGGTTGAAGGCAGCTTATAATATTCTGTTGTGCATGCAAATTTCGTTAATGAAGGCTTGTTTTAGTGGTTAAGTGTGTTGAGAAGTGTTGGAGAAGTCCTGGGTTTAAACCTGGACTCTAGCAAAAAATTTGGTTTAAGGTGAATCAAACCCTGGGTGTAGTAGGTAGGCCTTAAGAATATTGTTGGAGAAATTGTGACACAAAAAGCCTTGTGGCTTAGTGGCAAGTAGCGTGTGGAGCATCTGAAGGGAGGCATGGGTTCGAATCCCATGGCAAGCAAAGAGCATTTATTTTGCTAACAGGGGGCGGCAAGAGTTGGTGTTGAATTTAAACTCTGATGTTGGAGGGATCCCACATCGGGAAGCTAACATATGAGTGGATGGGAAGCTGGCTTTAAATAGAGAGAACCATGAGGAGAGTAAAGGTACCTTTCTTGGCTGATCCTTTTCGCTTTATGGCGTGCTCGTTTGGGCTGGGCGTCAGCTAAGAGTGCTCGGAGCGTGGATTAACTCCAGTCTCCAATCAGGTGTGTATTTATCACTACTCTTGTTGTTGGATGGCTACTTCGGGCCGCGATGGGCCGAAAGGGGCCATGTGGGCCCAATGGGCCTACGGGCCCAATTGGATAAGTTGTTTGATTGTGTAGTAAATATTGGACTAGGCTAGGTGAATCGCATATCTGTGGCTAGGTTTGGGCTAAAAGGGCCACACGAGCGTGTGGGCCCATTTGGGCCGAGAATAGGCTTTAGGCCCATTCGTATTGTTATCCATGTTTAGAATACTTTAGTTTACCAATTACTGAAATGCCCTCGACTTGTAAAATTACCAAAGTACTCCCGATTTACAGAATTACCGTTTTACCCTCGATTTACAGAATTATCGTTTTACCCTCGATTTTTAAAATTATTGTTTTACCCTCGATTTACAGAATTACCGTTTTACCCTTGATTTACAGAATTACCGTTTTACCCTCGATTTTTAAAATTATCATTTTACCCTCGATTTATAGAATTACCGTTTTACCCTCAGTTTACAGAATTATCGTTTTACCCTCGATTTACAGAATTATCGTTTTACCCTCAGTTTACAAAATTACTATTTTACCCTCGATTTATAGAATTATCATTTTACCCTCGATTTGTAAAATTACTGTTTTACCCTCGATTTACAGAATTACCGTTTTACCCTCAGTTTACAGAATTACTGTTTTACCCTCGATTTACAGAATTACCGTTTTACCCTCAGTTTACAGAATTACTGTTTTACCCTCGATTTACAGAATTACCGTTTTACCCTCGATTTGTAAAATTACTGTTTTACCCTTGATTTACAGAATTACTGGTTTACCCTCAGTTTACAAAATTATCGTTTTACCCTCGATTTACAGAATTACCGTTTTACCCTTGATTGTGAAATTACTGAAATACCCCTGTAGGGTAGAATTTTCGAAATACCCCTATAGGGTAGAACTACTGAAATACCCTTATAGGATAGAATTACCAAAATACCCCTGTAGAGTAGAATTATCAAAATACCCTTGTAGGGTAGAAATACCGAAATACCCCTGTAGGGTAGAATTACCGAGATACCCTTGTGGGGTAAAATTACCATTTTGCCCCTAGGGTGTTAAATGACTGTTTTGCCCTTGTGGGCAAGTGACTGACTTGGACTGTTTGTTTGACGGATTTGATTGTGAATATATGTTGGTGATATGAATGACTTGACTGTGATTGTTTGATTCAAATATGGGCATGACATTCTGCATACATGACATGTTGCATGGGTTGGGATTTTGTACGGAGGAAGCGTTCTGGTGGCTATGCCACAAATATCTGTTCTGGTGGCTCTGCCACAATATCTGTATCTGGTGACTCTGTCACAATATCTGTTGACCGATTGATGGCTGAGTGCCAATCACGTTACCGAAGGCTGTGTGCCGTTGTTGTGGGCTTCATGCCGATTATAGACCCTTTATTAATGGCTCTGTGCCAACCTAAATATGGCTTTGTGCCATCTTGACTATGGCTTCGTGCCAAACGTATTTACCTGTAGCTATGTGCCTAACATATTTGCTGACGACTCTGTGTCGATCATATTTACCGAAGGCTGTGCGCCAGTTATATTACTGTCACTAATGGCTATGTGCCAAAGTTATTACAGTTATCTATGGCTTTATGCCACGTATTCTGTTAGGTGGCTTTGCCACATTATCTGATTCTGGTGGCTCTGCCACAATATCTGTATCTGGTGACTCTGTCACGATATCTGTTCTGGCAGCCATGCTGCAAATTCTGTGGTGTGTAGCAGATGGGTGGGTCGAGTTGTCCCCCCACATGGTGTAAGGTTGGTACGGGGGTGTATACGGCTGGAATGGGTTGGGATCGCATTCACATTCTGATTCTGATTCTGATTCTGATTCTGATTCTGATTCTGTTACTAATACTGATTCTGATTCTGTTACTGATCTGATTCTGTCACCTAATTCTGATTCTGATTCTGATTCTGATTCTGTTACTAATACTGATTCTGATTCTGTTACTGATTCTGATTCTGATTCTGTCACCTAATTCTGATTCTAATTCTGATTCTGTTACTAATATTGATTTTGATTCTGATTCTGTTACTGATTCTGATTCTGATTCTTATTTTGGTTCTAATTCTGATAATGTTTCTTATTCTATAATGGGCTAAGGTCCATCTGGTACTGTCTGTTGTAATGGGCTAAGACCCGATTGGTACTGAAATTGTACGTAAGGCTGGGGCCAAACTTTTAATTCTTTTAGATGACTGACTGTTCCTTTTTATAGTAGGGGATTTCACACTGAGTTTTCGTAAACTCACCCCGTTTATTAACCTTTCAGGTAATTTCCAGCCTTAGATGGATCGGGGTTGCTAGGGGCTCGGAGGAAGCCACACACACTATTTATGATACAGTTTTGATTATTACCTTTAAATTATTTTATGTGGGTTATAGTAAAGCCGTTGAAATTTTCTGGATTTCAAATTTGGAATTTTATTTATTGTTCTTATAATTGCTAGTATTAGAACACGATTTTCCAAAGCAACTACTGTTATTCAAAACATCACGTAACCCCAATTGTTTTTAAAGTAAGTTTCCGCAACTACCAAGATTTTTACAAAGTTGTTAAGAATGTTATTCAGCTGAGGTTTTCTAACAAGGTTTAAAAAGGGTATAAGTTTTTAATTATTAATAAGGGTTTTTAATGGAAACATGGTTTTCGAAAAACACTTCAATGTGACACGCCAAGTTCGAGCCAAACTTTCAGGCCGAGTTTGGGGTGTTACATACGCAGTGGCTTTAACATATACCACCCTTGTAGCCAAAGCTATTTTATCCACAAAGTTGCCTTCACATAGTACCACACTTGTGTCCAAAGCTATTTTATTCACAAAGTGGCCATCACTTAGTACCGCACCTATGTCCAAAGCTATTATATTCACATAGTGGCCTTCACATAGTACCACACTTTTGTCTAAAGCTATTATATTCACAAAGGTTCAACTGAGAAATTTCTCACTTAGCACCATACCATGGACTTATTTTACTTAGCAAATTGCCATGGACTTATTTCACTTAGATACCATGGTCTTATTTCACTTAGCCCGTTGCGTTGGACTTATTTCACTTAGATGCCATGGTCTTATTTCACTTAGCACGTTGCCTTGAACTTATTTCACTTAAATGCCATGGTCTTATTTCACTTAGCACGATGCCAATCCTAGATATGGTCTTACATGTGAATCACTTATTTCACTTAGCACATTGCTATGGTCTTATTTCAGTTAGGACAATGCCATATCCTAGATATGGTCTTACATGTGAATCACTTATTTCACTTAGCTCATTGCCATGGTCTAACCATGGTCTTTTACTGTCAATTCATATTACACACATTGCCATGGTCTAACCATGGTCTTTTACTGTCAATTCATATTACATTACGCAACAATCGTGATCGATCTTGTGTTTTTACTCTATTCGAACATTTACTTTAATTTTTAGAATTTAATCAAATATATAATAATATTGCATAATTAACACAAATCAATAACGATAATTAACATATGAACTTACCTCGACCTAAAATGGAGCAAAGCACCAAATTGTCCAATACTCGTTTTTCCTCGTCCTAAGTCCGAACTCCATTTTTCTTGATCTATAATATCACATCGACTTATTAAATTATTATACTATTCAAATTAGTCCAAAAATCATATTATAGAAAAATACATTTTTGGCCCTAAAATTTCACATATTTATAAATTTGCCCCTAGGCTCGTAAAATGAAATGTATCCATTTTTCTCAATACCCAAGCCTAGCCGATTCATATTCCCTCTTATAGCAGCCCACATTTTTCACTAAATCACATTTTCTACACATAATTTACAACTTTTACAAATAGGTCATTCTATGAAATTTCATAAAAACTGTTGTTTATCACACTCCAAACTTTCATATTCTTCCGTAAACATCAAAAAACATGTATGTCATCCATCGGTAAATTTTTAAACACAAAACCTAGCTCAAAATAATGGTAGAAATAGCTAAATCGAGTTACGAGGATCTCAAAAATGTGAAAATCATTAAGAACGGGGCTAGAACGAACTTACAATCGAGCTTGGAAGCTTGAAAAACCCTAGCCATGTTTTCCCCTTGTGAAATTCTGCCATGGGGTTGAAGATGGACAAAAATTGGCTTTTAATTTTGTTTTTAATTCATTTTAATTATTAAGTGACCAAAATGCCCTTAACTTAAAATATTCTATTTCACCTATTTCATGTCCATTTTTCTCTAAAAAATTAACTAATGGTCTAATTACCATTTAAGGACCTCCAATTTAAAATTTCATAACAACTGGCGCATTGAACATGTAGAAATCAACTTTTGTACTTTTTACAATTTAGTCCTTTTGACTAAATTGAGTGCCCAAACGTTGAAATTTTCGAACGAAATTTCCACAAAATCATTCCATGAAACTGTATACCATAAAAGATTTAATGAAAATAAATTTTTCCTCATCGAATTTGTGGTCCCAAAACCACTGTTCTGATTAGGCCCAACATCGGGCTGTTACATCTGATGTGCCACAGACTGCATTTAGAACGAGATATGGTCACTATGAATTTTTGTTATGCGTTTCGGACTAACGAACGCACCTGCTGTCTTTATGGACTTGATGAACCAGATTTTCAAGTATTACTTAGACCAATTCGTATTTGTGCTTATTGATGATATATTGATTTACACTCGTGATGAATCTGAGTATGAAGAACATTTGAGAATTGTGTTAAAAACTTTAAGAGATAAGAGGTTGTATGTAAAATTCAGAAAATGTGAGTTTTTGCTATGAGAGGTTAGTTTTCTGGGACATATTGTTTTAGCTGATGGTATCCGGGTTGATCCGAGCAAAATTTATGCAATAATAGATTGGAAGTCACCGAAAAATGTTTCTGAGGTTAAGTTTGAGTCACCGAAAAATGCAATAATAGATTGGAAGTCACCGAAAAATTTATGCAATAATAGATCGTCTATAATATCCGGATTTTATATCGGGTTTGCCCTTATCTCCGAGAAAGAAAGATGTGATTTGGGTTGTTGTAGATAAATTGACGAAATCTCATTTTATCCCTGTACATACAAATTTCTCACTTGATAAGTTAGTTGAGTTATAAATCTTTGAGGTTGTGAGATTACACGGCTTAGTTGAGTTATAAATCTTTGAGGTTGTGAGATTACACAGCGTACTTATTTCTATTGTTTCGGATTGAGATCCGAGGTTCACATCGCAGTTTTGGAAGAAAATGCAAGATGCACTGGGTACAAAGCTACATTTCAGTACCTCATTTCACTCTCAAACGGATGGTCAATTTGAGCGAGTTATTCAGATACTTGAGGATATGTTGCGTAGTTACATTCTCGAGTTTGAGGGTAGTGGAAGAAATATTTGTCGCTCATTGAATTTGCTTATAATAATAGCTTTCAATCAAGTATAAAGATGGCACCATATGAAGTTCTAAACGATCGTAAATGTCGAACACCATTCTGAGCTAAGCGAGAATAAGATTCAAGGGGTTGATCTGATCAGAGAGACTAAAGAGAATGTGAAAGTAATTTGTGATAGTTTGAAAGTAGCTTTAGATCGATAGAAATCTTACACAGATTTGAAATGGAAAGATATTAAGTCTCAGATCGGAGATAGAGTGTTTCTAAAAGTTTCACCGTGGATGAAAATACTCAGATTTGGTAGAAAAAGAAAATTAAGCCCGCGGTTCATCAGACCGTATGAGATTACTGAGCGAATTAGGCCAGTAGCTTATCGGCTAGCATTACCGTCTGAGTTAAAGAAGATTCAGAATGTATTTCATGTATCGATGCTATGACAATACAGATCTGATCCTTCACATGTCGTTTCCCCAACTGAGGTTGAAATTCAGTCAAATTTATCGTACAGTGAAGAACCGATCTGAATTTTGGCTTGTGAGATCAAAGAGTTGAGAAATAAAAGAATAGCATTAGTGAAAGTATTATGGCAAGGTTGAAGAATCTACGTGGGAACTCGAGGAGGCTATGAGAAAGCAATATCCAAACCTATTCACTGGTAAGATTTTCGAGGACGAAAATCCCTAAGGGGAGAGAGTTGTAACAACCTGATTTTAGCTAAATTGGAAAGTGGTTTCAGAACCACAAATCTGAGGTAAAAAATTATTTTAATATTATTTTATGTGTTTACAGCATAATATCATGTATGGGTGAAATTTTCGTGTTTTAATTTTATCGATTGGATGGTTAATTTGACAAAAGGACTAAATCACGTAAAATGCAAAAGTTGCATTCTACATGTTTAAAGTGCTTACTTGCTATGGTTTATTAAATGAAAGGTCCTTATGATGTTATTAGACTATTGATAGTGGAATTTGACATAAATGGGCATTAAATGGATGATATTAAATGTTTTATAATAAGGTTAATGTAGTAATTTGGTTAATAAGGTTATTATTAATAAAACAAAACAAAAATTAAGCTTCATTTCATCTTTCTTTGGCTGAATATTGTGGAAGAAGAAAACATTTAGTTCATTTTAGGGTTCAATCAATTGGGAGCTTGATTGGTAAGTGTTTTGAGCTCGGTTTTTTTTATAATTTTTACGTTTTTGAGATTGTTCCTTTGTATTCTAGCTAGCCCATGCCCTAATTTTTAAAGTTTTTAATGATTTTGTGAAGTGCCATTGATGAATGCTTTAGCTTTTGAATGATTGATGATGAAATATGAAAGCTTGATTATAGATTTTAAAGTTTTGTTAAATGATTTTAGCTAAAAATGCATTTTAGGGATTTAATTGTGAAAAGTGTAAGTTATGTGGTTAAAATGTGAAATAAATGTGAAATATAGGCTGCTAGGGGCACTATGGTAATTCGGCCAAGCATGAGTTTTGTCAAATTTGGTGTAATTTGTGTTTTTGTGAAATACAGACTAAATTGAATAAATGTGAAACTTTAGGGGCTAAAGTGTAAAAATTCCCAAATAGGTATTTTTGGATGAAATTGAATGAATCGGTGATTAAATTAACTAAATTTGAATTCATATAGATCAAGAAAGAAAGAAATTAGATTTAGATCGGGGGAAATCAAAAGTTGTCGAGAAGTCATTCGTTCATCGTATATACGAGGTGAGTTCATTTGCAAATAAATACCTTTAAATTGATTATAAATGTTTATTTTACATTGAATTGCTATGAATGTTGAACAAGCAAAAATGAGAAAGAAACGATGAAGTTATGATATCTGAATGTCCCGTACAAACTGTAACACCCTGAATTTGGGCCTAAAAGTTTTGGGCCTTGAGCATGAGAGCGGTTGAAGGCAGCTTATAATATTTTGTTGTGCATGTAAATTTCATTAATGAAGGCTTGTTTTAGTGGTTAAGTGTGCTGAGAAGTGTTGGAAAGTCCTGGGTTCAAACTTGGACTCTAGCAAAAATTTTGGTTTAAGGTGATTCAAACCCTGGGTGTAGTAGGTAGGCCTTAAGAATATTGTTGGAGAAATTGTGCCACAAAAATCCTTGTGGTCTAGTGGCAAAGTAGCGCCACATAAGAGGCAGGAAGGTGGCGTCATAGAGTTGGCAAGGAGGTCCAGGGTTCAAAACTTATGGCAATCAAAGAGCATTTATTTTGCTAACAAGGGGCGGCAAGAGTTGGTGTTGAATTTAAACTCTGATGATGGAGGGATCCCACATCGGGAAGCTAACATAAGAGTGGATGCGAAGATGGCTTTAAATAGAGAGAACCATGAGGAGAGTAAAGGTACCTTTCTTGGTTGATCCCTTTCGCTTTATGGCGTGCTCGTTTGGGTTGGGCGTCGACTAAGAGTGCTCGGAGCACAGATTAACTCCAGTCTCCTATCAGGTGTGTATTTCTCACTACTCTAGCTGTAGGATGGCTACTTCGGGCCACGATGGGCCAAAAGGGGCCATATGGGCCCAATGGGCCTACGGGCCCAATTGGATAAGTTGTTTGATTGTGTAGTAAATATTGGACTAGGCTAGGTGAATCTCATATCTGTGGCTAGATTTGGGCTAAAAGGGCCACACGAGTGTGTGGGCCCATTTGGGCCGAGAACAGGCTTTAGGCCTATTCGTATTATTATCCCTATTTAGAATAGTTTAGTTTACCAAGTTACTGAAGTACCCCTGTAGGGTAAAATTATTGAAATACCCCTGTAGGGTAGAATTACTAAAATACCCCTATAGGGTAGAATTACTAAAATACCGCTGTAGGGTAGAATTACTGAAATACCGCTATAGGGTAGAATTACCGAAATACCCTTGTACGGTAGAAATACCGAAATACCCCTGTAGTGTAGAATTATCGAGATACCCTTGTGGGGTAAAATTACCATTTTGCCCCTAGGGTGTTAATGATTGTTTTGCCCTTGTGGGCAAGTGACTGACTTGGACTGTGTGGTTGACGGATTTGATTGTGAATATATGTTGGTGATATGAATGACTTGACTGTGATTGTTTGATTCAAATATGGGCATGACATTCCGCATACATGACATGTTGCATGGGTTGGGATTTTGTATGGAGGAAGATCTGATCTGTTAGGATCGCATGGTTGCTTGATGACTGTGGATCCACAGAAGGCTTAAGAGCCGTATATTCGTGCTGATTTGATAAGGTCACACGGGTCACCTGAGACGACTGTGGACTGATCGATGGCTGAGTGCCGATCATGTTACTGAAGGCTGTGTGCCGTTATTGTGGGCTTCGTATCGATATTATGGGCTTCGGGCCAATTATAGACCCGTTATCAATGGCTTTGTGGCACGTATTCTGTTAAATGGCTTTGCCACATTATCTGATCCTGGTAACTCTGCCACAATATTCTGTTATTAGTAGCTTTTCTGCATATTGGTGTGTGGGCTGGGTAGGTTGAGTTATTCCCCACATGGTGTGATAGGCTGGTTCAGTTGGTGTGATGGTTGGATTGGGTTGGGATTGCATTCACACTCTGGTTCTGATTCTATTACCTGATACTGATTCTGATTCTGTCACTTAATTCTGATTTTGATTCTGATTATGTCACCTGATTCTGATTCTGATTCTCATTTTGATTCTAGTTCTGATAATGTTTCTTATTCTGTAATGGGCTAAGGCCCATCTGGTACTGGTTGTTATAATGGGCTAAGGCCCAATTGATATTGAAACTGTAAGTAGGGCTGGGGCCAGACTTTTAATTCTTTTATATGACTGACTGTTCCTTTTATATAGTAGGGGATTTCACATTGAGTATTCGTAAATTCACCCAATTTATTAACCTTTCAGGTAATTTCCAGCCTTAGACGGATCGGAGCTGCGAGGGGCTCGGAGGAAGCCACCCACACTGTTTATGTTACAGTTTTGATTATTACTTTTAAATATTTTTATGTGGGTTGTAGTAAAGCCGTTGTAATTTTCTGGATTTCAAATTTGGAATTTTATTTATTGTTCTTATAACTGCTAGTATTAGAACACGGTTTTCCAAAGCAACTATTGTTGTTCAAAACATCACGTATCCGCAATTATTTTTAAATTAAGCTTCTGCAACTACCAAGATTTTTACAAAGTTGTTAAGAATGTTATTCAGCTGAGGTTTTCTAACAAGGTTTAAAAATGGTATAAGTTTTTAATTATTAAGAAGGGTTTTTAATGGAAACATGGTTTTCGAAAAACACTTCAATGTGACACACTAGATTCGAGCCAAACTTCCAGCCCAGGTTTAGAGTGTTACACAAACCTTAGGAATAGTATAGGATACAAATGTCATGACATTAAGATTAACGAGACGTGATTATGTGTAAGACCATGTATGGGACATTGGCATCATATTGCGATTACATGTAAGACCATATTTGGGACATTGGCATTGTAACACCCCTAACCCATATCTGTTACCGGAATAGGGTTACGAGGCATTACCGATCAATACACATCATTCACATACATAACATATTCATTTATGCATTCATATATAAAACTCATTCAAATCATTCACATTGTCCCTTATAAGGCTCTTTGAGACCTTAAAACATGCTTAAAAGAGTTTCGAGACTAAACCGATAACATTTACAAACTTTAGGAAATATAGAAAATTTTCAAACATTCAAGGGTCGCATGCCCATGTGAACAGGCCATGTGAGGCCAGACACGCTCGTGTCACAAGCCGTGTGAAAATAGGGCATACGTACTGATTTCCACCACACGACCGAGGACATGCCCATGTGCCATGGCCGTGGGAAAATTAGGGAGGTTTCTGACTTTGCCACACAACTGACTACACGCTAGTGTCAAACACATGTACCTTTCGAAATGGCCACACATGTAACACCCCGTACCCGAGACCGTTGCCGGAGTCGGACACGAGGGGTTCACAGACTAAATTCGCTTACTATCGCAGTCCATTTTAAATTTTTCCAGACAGCTGGCTAACTGTGTCGCTGTCACCTTAAAAATCATATCTTGAGTTTCACAACTCGAAAATCAGTTTCGTGATTTTTCCCTGAAACAAGACTCCTATGTCCATCTACAAATTGTTTTCTAGAATTTTTTCTCAGGCCAATTAGTACAGTTTATTAGTTAAAGTCTCCCCTGTTACAGGGTGTGACTACACTGACCTTTGTGCATTACAACTTGGATATCTCCCTGCACAGAGCTTCAATACTGATGCCGTTTGTTTCTATAGAAACTAGACTCAGAGAGGAATCTATACATATATGGCATGACTCCTAATTATCTCTGGTTAATTTATAATGAATTTCCAAAGTCGGAACAGGAAATCCAGAAACCGTTCTGGCCCTGTCTCACGAGAACTTAATTATCTCTTAACATACCACTCATATGACTGTTTCGTTTCTTCCATATGAAAGTGGATTCATCAAGGTTCATTTAAATAATTGATTCACTATTTAATTCTATTCCTACTATTTTTAGTGATTTTCCAAATCTACATCACTACTGCTGTCAGCATCTGCCTTTAAGGTAGACTTTACCTATTTCATAGTTTCCATGATTCAACTAGCCCTTTTAGCATAAATAGCACAAATTATGATAGTGATTAACCATTCCCATGGCCAATCCTTGTTAAGCATATCCACACCTCTCAATAACCATATCCATACCAAATGATTATAACATTATGCTCAAACATATATAAGCCATTTTCGCATGGCTATCCAAAATTATACAAATCCAAAGGGTCCATGACCCACTACAAAAAGGGTAGTCCTATACATGCCATTTTCAGAGTTCAAACAAAAGTGTACCAAAAGGGCTTTGATAGTGTGGGCGACTTCGACTTCAATAATCCTGAGTCCGATAGCTGATGAACCAAAATCTATAAAACAGAGATTCAAAGAACGGAGTAAGCATTTAATGCTTAGTAAGTTTTAAGCAAGACAAAGTGTTCTCAATCACTATTATTGGTCATTCATTTCAACTGTTCGATGAAGTTAATCTAGAGCTTCATCTCGATCTACAATATCATTAAACGCAACACTTGGTTGCCACATATATACTTTCGAATAATAATGACCTAGATGGTCAAATATTTCCAAAGCACATTCTTCATCGATTTTCAACTTTCAATAATCCTTTCCACTTGTTCATAATCACATCCATACTTTTAAGTATTTCAACATGACAAGTACTAAATTACCATAGGCACATAAAGAACCAACATATTCCTTATCACATATATGTAAGCTTACAAATCATAATCCTTACCTTGTACTGGCACATCTAGCTCAACCCAACCCATACTCAGATCATAAGGCTTTTGGGCAGAATATGCACTAATACATAAGAATATTTCATCGCATACTTTATTATACAAACATACCATTACCAATTAGATCATTCTCACATTTGGAGTTATAATATTAATCACATTTACCTACCTCTTTGATACTAATAATTCACCTCGAAATCACACCACCGATGAGTAAGTAATACGTACCTGAACATCTTGAATACATAATACTTATTTGATGGTAACTTAATGCAGATACTCAATATCAAAGTCTTACTTGAATCCTAGCATTTAGCCGTCGGGTCTTTAAAGCTCGGATATAGTACGAGCACGAAGCCTACGGACATTAATCAGGATAATATTCTCGCATAAATCCTGCGGGGTTTTAACCCGGATATAGTACTGACACAATTTCCCTTCGGGACTTATCACATTTATACATTTCCACATCCATCACATTGGCCATTCGGCCTTATCACATATATACACTTTCACATTCATCACATTGGCCATTCGGCCTTATCACACATACACATGTTCACATTCATCACATTGGCCATTCGGCCTTATCACACATACACATGTTCACATTCATCACATTGGCCATTCGGCCTTATCACGCATATATATACTTTCACATTCATCACATTGGCCACTCGGCCCTATCACATATATATACTTGTACATCAATTTCATCATAACAAAATTGACTAGGTATACTAGTCATTTGTGGCTTATAGCTTCACTTTAATACGAATTTGGTACTTTGATTACCAATGTTTAATCGATAGCTTATAAGCAACTCAAATGGTTTTATTAAGGTTTACAACAAAATTCCAAATTCAGCACAAGCTGTTTTTTTCTGAGCAACAGTCATTAAATTATTCGTAAATGGAGCTGCAAAACTCCAAATGGAGTGCCGTTAATTTTTCCTGGAAATAGACTCATACATATCTTATCCAGAAAATATTCAGAATTTTTGGTTTGGCCAATCAATACCAGATTTTTCTTAAAGTTTCCCCTGTTTCACTGTTTGACTAATCTGACCACTCTTCACCACGAATCAAATTTCTCATTGTACGGAATTAAAAATGTGTTCTATTTGATTTCATTTGAAACTAGACTCATTAAGGAGTCTAGGCATATAAATTTTATCTTATAACCATTTTTTTACAAATTATAATGATTTTTCTAAAAACAGAACAGGGGATTTCGGAGTCATTATGACACTGTCCCACACAACTTTAAATATCTCTTTATAGGAAATTTGTTTGCTTCCACGGTCTCTTTTATAAGAAACTAAACTAAATAAGCTTTGATTACATATTTTATTCAGCCTATAATTCCACACCAAAAATTTATAGTGATTTTCTAAAATCACGTTACTGCTGCTGTCCAAAGCAAATTATTACAATTTGCTCTTAAATTTCCAAGTCCAAACACTTATGAACTTACCATTTGAGTTTAAGACATATCATGGCCACATCATATCTTATTAAATCAACTCATCATGTCCTATTATGACTGAATTTACTCAACGTTTAATCACTTAAAATTTACCTCGGATGTGGTCGAATGATTTCGGCGGCTATTCGATCACTTTTTTCCTTCCCTTTATCGGATTTAGTTCCCCTTTGCTCTTGAGCTTAATTTAACAAATAAATTGATTTAATCATTTGAACATCGAAAAGAGAAAATCAAGGTACTTAACCCATATATATACATTAGACATTAAAGTCACATACATATGAAATCATGAATCAACTCAACATATTAACCCACACTCTCTTTTAGCCGATTGTCTAAGCCAAGATTAAGCCACCAATATGCTTACTTATGGCCGAACATACACATCAACTTATGTACTCATTCATGTGGCCGAACATACATGTCTATGTTGAGGCCGATTGCAACACTTAATACATTCTACAAGTATGGTCACTTGTATTGACTAAACACCATTTTGTTTCAAGTTCAAAACTTGGCCAATACACATATATACACTAGTAAAGAATCCTCTCCCTTTCCATCAATTCAACACATGTATTACTCATTAATATACAAAATTATATTTGGCCTTAGCACACAACTTGCTAGCCGATTCTTCTCCATCTAGCAACTAATGCACATATGTGCTCATTTGTTAGACTCTACTTCATCTAACAACAACCATATTTTCCCTTCTACTTCCTACCATGGCCGGATGCTCAAGATACCTCAATATCGAAACTTTTAGCTTGGATTGCTTAAAGAACTTGGTGATGAGTTCAAATTTACCTAACACCTCAAGCCTCATAACACATCTATATAGCTAACATGCTAATAGTCTCAAGGCTTCAACTAAAACTTTTGAAGCCTCTTAGTCGAATACTAACTCTCTAATAATCCCAAATCCATCCATGAGATAGTTAGAATTTAGACTAATCATCCAAGGGATGTATGAACTTTCAAAGCAACACTAAACATACCTTAATCTAGTGAGCCTTCATAGCCGATTTTTCTCCAAGCTCATTCCCTTCCTTTCTTTCTTCTATTCGGCCAAAGATGTTCAAGGATGAACACTTTTTTTTTCTTTGTTTCCTTTCTTCCATTCACGGCAAAGGGGGGGCATGGATGAGACCATTTTTTTTTCATCACTCCACCTTTTTGCATTACTTTAATCCTAACCCCTTTTTTTATTCTTTCTAACATAACTCACTAACACAACATGTTTGCAACATGTTTCCACCCATAGCATGGCCGGCCACTATGCTTTAATTTTGGGTAATTTGACATGCAAACCCATCATTTCACAACATGCATTATTAGGCCACTTTACATTTGCCTAGCACATTTCCAAATTTTCTCACATAAGTCCTATTTGATAAAATTCACTTACTATTAACAAAATTCAAACATGAAATTTTCACACATGCATATGTACATCTAATGAGCATCAACTATGACAGTTAATTATCTTTATGACTCGGTTTAGTGGTCCCGAAACCACTTTCCGACTAGGGTCACTTTAGGGGTGTCACAACTTTTCCCCCCTTTAGGGATTTTCGTCCTCGAAAATTTCTACCGATGCATAGTTTAGGATAAGGTCCTCTTATTGAATTATATCCATATAAACATTAGCTCATCGATAGCAATTGTAATTCATTACTGATTTCGCATCGATCCATAAAATCATTTTCTTATCTTAAAACAAATACATAAACATTTCTACAAGTATGCACATATATCTCATTTTCTTGATTTCATAAGCAATAATCACTTAATTTAATTCACAAATGCATTTCAAACACATATTAAGCACATATTAACATGTATAATTCACATCATCAACCCACATATTTGTAACCCACATTTTCATTCATGTATAAGCTGTAATCAGACCAAAAGTACACATATACTCAAACATCCCAATAAATATCCTTAATAACTCCATCATATCTCACTATTCAACTTATTTAGTATACATAACATAATATAATATGAACTCACAAATTTTTTTACTTTCATTTGATTTTCACATACCTTCCGTACATACCTGTATCACTTATTCTGATCTTACTTTATTTATCATCTTAAATATACCCGTTGAATCATTTGAAATCATTACGGATACTCATTAAGCACATATAGCTCTTACAATGCCATGTCCTAGATATGGTCTTACATATGCTCACATATCGAGCCGATGCCATGTCCCAGACATGGTCTTACACACTATCTCAAATCAATGCCTTCGTCCCAAACGAGGTCTTACATGAATTCCACTTCACACACTTAGTTCCCACTGACCGATCTCGCACTCATAGTGCTCGATTAAAGGAATTCGTACACACACAGTGCCTCTAATCATTCGTTATTACACATTGAAATGACTTAACCAAGTCTATAAACATCATGTACGTACACTTTTAAACATATCATCTCATTTAAATTTGAATTCGTATAGTAATGAATACTTAAACTTTGCTCAAATTACCAGCACGAAGCCTACTAGGGACGAAGGCCCGAATACACATCACTAGCATGATTGCTCTTCGGGACCTAGCCCGGATATAACACCAGCACGAATGCTCTTCGGGGTTTAGCACAGATATATCACTAGCACGAATGCTCTTCGGAACTTAGTCCGGATACATCACTAGCACGAATGCTCTTCGAGACTTAGCCCGGATACATCACTAGCACGAATGCTCTTCGGACTTAGCCCGGATACATCACAAGCATGAATGCTCTTCGGGACTTAGCCCGGGTACATCACTAGCATGAATGCTCTTTGGGACTTAGCACGGATACATCACTAGCATGAATGCTCTTCGGGACTTAGCCCGGATACATCACTAGCACGAATGCTCTTCGGGACTTAGCCCGGATCATCGTCGAGACCTTTAGCTCGGATGAAATCTCCATACAAGGCCAGCGAATTTTAATCCGGACATAATCTCTGTACATAGCCATCGGGTCTTTACCCGGACATAATCTCTTCATATAGTCAGCGGGTCTTTAAACTCGGATTCACATCATGTGACAGCCCAAAATGTGACCCTAGTCGGAAAGTGGTTTCGGGACCACAAAACCGAGTCATAAAAATAATTAACCGCCATATTTGAAGCTTATTATATGTATATATGCATGTGTGAAAATTTCATGTTTGAATTTTGTTAATTGTAAGTGAATTTTATTAAATAGGACTTGTGTGAGAAAATTTAGAAATGTGAGAGGCAAATGTTAAAGTGGCCTATTGGTGCATGTTAAAAATGCTTGTACTTGCATGTCAAATTGGCCAAATTCTAGATGGTGGCCGGCCATGTTATGGACTAAAGCATATTATAATTATTTTGTGTCCACATTTTATGCTAATAATTTTATGTTACAAAATGAAATAAGGAATAAGGCTAATAAAATACTAGTTAATGGGAGGAGAAACCAAAGTTTCTCCATCCTTGCTCCTCATTGCCGTACCTAGAAGAGAAAAGCTTTGAAAAATTCAGCTATGGTGGTTAGCTAAATCAAGGTAAGTTCAAGGATGATTCTTGGATTTTTAGCATTTTTTTTAGTTAGTCATTAAGTTCTTTGCTTAACCCATGACCAAAATTTGAAATGGTGTGGTGTCTTGAGCATTCGGTTTTAGTTATTAAAGGATGAGATTGGGTTATAGTCTTTATGTTTTATGAAGAATTGTTGAAGAGAAAATGTTCAAGAAATGGTTGTTGTTCATGTTATTTGGATGAAAAAGAAAATGGTAGTTAGGTGAAGTAGAGTCTAACAAATGAGCACATATGTGCATTAGTTGCTAAATGGAGAAAAATCGGCTAACAAGTTGGGTACTAAGGCCGAATATGATTTTGGATACTATTGGGCAATGTATGTGTTTTGAATTGATGGAATGGAGAGAATGCTTTAATTGTGTTATGAACAATTATATGTTAAATTAAGGTTTGCTAAGCTAGCTACTAAGGTGAAATGCAAATGTTAGCATTTGATTTGGTAATAATCTGCTTGGGGACAGCAGCAGTAAGGTGATTTTGGAAAATCGCCATAATTTGTAGGAGTTGAATTAGAAGCTGAGTAAATTATTTCATTAAAGCTTGAAGAGTCTAGTTTCTTACAAAAGAAACTATAAAAACATAAGAGTTACCGATCTTGAGATATTTGAAGTATTGTGGGGCTGAGTCAAAATGACTACTAGATTCCCTGTTCTGTTTTTATAAAATCAGTATAAATTGTACAAAAATGGCCCTAAGATAAAATTTATGTGCTTAGACTCCTTAATGAGTCTAGTTTCAAATGAAATAAACAAGAACATATTTTGAATTCTGTACAATGAGAAATTTGATTCGTAGTGAAGGATAGTCAGTTTAGTCAAACAGTGAAACAAGGTGAACTTTAAGAAAAATCTGGTATTGTTGGGCTAAACTAAAAATTTTGAAAATTTTATGGATAATAGATAAATGAGTCTTCTGTCAAGAAAAATTTACGGCAATTGATTTGGAGTTTCGTAGCTCCAGTTATAAAAACTTTAGTGACTGTTGCTCAGGAAGTCAGCTTATAGGGAAATTGTAATTATATTGTAAACATTAATGAAAATTTGCTAATGAATTATTTATTGATTTTTATAAAGCTTACTGTAATCTATGTGTGTGAAAGTCGAATCTATATATATTATATTCTGAAAGTAATACTTGAATAGTCGATTAATGACTATTTTAAAATTTGTTGAACTTAAGCTCAAGAGCAAAGGGGAACTAAATCCGATAAAGGGAAGGAAAAAGTAATTGAATAGCCATTGAAGTCGTTCGACAACATCCGAGGTAAGTCTTCGAGTAATGACCCTACTTGAATTATATTGAAATGATTAGTCATACTATGACGGATAGCCGAATGTGCATAGAGACTATGTTATAAAGCCAATTGAAATCATGCTCTTTGTGTGTGGCTATTGAGCCGAAATTGGAAAGGTTTAATAAATGTTTTGTGTTTGAGCCTTAGTAACGAAAATGAAATATGGATGTGTCATGATTGTTGATATATGTGTGCATGAGCATTTGAATGATATCCGGGCTAAGTCCCGAAGGCATTTGTGCTAGTGATTTTATCCGGGTTAAGACCCGAAGGCATTTATGCTAGTGATTTTATCCGGGCTAAGGCCCGAAGGCATTTGTGCGAGTTGATATATCCGGGCTAAGACCCGAAGGCATTTGTGCGAGTTGCTATACCCGGGTTAAGACCCGAAGGCAATTGTGCTTGTGGTTATATCCGGCTAAATTCCGAAGAAACTTGGGTTCGAAGGTGAGCGTGTTGTGCTGTAATAAATTCAATTAATACGCTCGAAAAACCCAAACGATAAGGTATGTTTGCGTGTGAATCGGAAAAGTCGATTCGTTTTAAATAGTATTCGTTCAATCGACTAACGAACTTTCGGCTTTTAGATAGGTTAATACCTTGTGTGTATATGTTGATGAAATGTGAAGTAAGTATGTTTATGAGAATGTGTATTAATAAAGTGATTCATTTAGCTATGTGAATGTAATACTTTAGTCAAAGCCGATTTCATTACTTGAAACTTACTAAGCTTTAAAATGCTTACCCCGTTGCTTTGGCTCTCTGTTTTATAGATTTGTTCGTTAGATATCGGATTCGGGATCATCGAAGTCGAAGTCATCCACACTATCAAAGCCCTTTTGGTACTCTTTTAGTTGAACTCTGGATATGGCATGTATAGGACTACCCTTTTTGTTGTGGGTCATGGACCCTTTGGATTTGTATAATTTTGGATAGCCATGCGAAAATGGCTTATATATGTTTGAGCATAATGTTACAATCATTTGGTATGGATATGGTTATTGAGAGGTGTGGATATGCTTAACAAGGATTGGCCATGGGAATGGTTAATCACTATCATAATTTGTGCTATTTATGCTAAAAGGGCTAGTTGAATCATGGAAACTCATTAATATACAAAATTATATTTGGCCTTAGCACACAACTTGCTAGCCGATTCTTCTCCATCTAGCAACTAATGCACATATGTGCTCATTTGTTAGACTCTACTTCATCTAACAACAACCATATTTTCCCTTCTACTTCCTACCATGGCCGGATGCTCAAGATACCTCAATATCGAAACTTTTAGCTTGGATTGCTTAAAGAACTTGGTGATGAGTTCAAATTTACCTAACACCTCAAGCCTCATAACACATCTATATAGCTAACATGCTAATAGTCTCAAGGCTTCAACTAAAACTTTTGAAGCCTCTTAGTCGAATACTAACTCTCTAATAATCCCAAATCCATCCATGAGATAGTTAGAATTTAGACTAATCATCCAAGGGATGTATGAACTTTCAAAGCAACACTAAACATACCTTAATCTAGTGAGCCTTCATAGCCGATTTTTCTCCAAGCTCATTCCCTTCCTTTCTTTCTTCTATTCGGCCAAAGATGTTCAAGGATGAACACTTTTTTTTCTTTGTTTCCTTTCTTCCATTCACGGCAAAGGGGGGGCATGGATGAGACCATTTTTTTTTCATCACTCCACCTTTTTGCATTACTTTAATCCTAACCCCTTTTTTTTATTCTTTCTAACATAACTCACTAACACAACATGTTTGCAACATGTTTCCACCCATAGCATGGCCGGCCACTATGCTTTAATTTTGGGTAATTTGACATGCAAACCCATCATTTCACAACATGCATTATTAGGCCACTTTACATTTGCCTAGCACATTTCCAAATTTTCTCACATAAGTCCTATTTGATAAAATTCACTTACTATTAACAAAATTCAAACATGAAATTTTCACACATGCATATGTACATCTAATGAGCATCAACTATGACGGTTAATTATCTTTATGACTCGGTTTAGTGGTCCCGAAACCACTTTCCGACTAGGGTCACTTTAGGGGTGTCACAACTTTTCCCCCCTTTAGGGATTTTCGTCCTCGAAAATTTCTACCGATGCATAGTTTAGGATAAGGTCCTCTTATTGAATTATATCCATATAAACATTAGCTCATCGATAGCAATTGTAATTCATTACTGATTTCGCATCGATCCATAAAATCATTTTCTTATCTTAAAACAAATACATAAACATTTCTACAAGTATGCACATATATCTCATTTTCTTGATTTCATAAGCAATAATCACTTAATTTAATTCACAAATGCATTTCAAACACATATTAAGCACATATTAACATGTATAATTCACATCATCAACCCACATATTTGTAACCCACATTTTCATTCATGTATAAGCTGTAATCAGACCAAAAGTACACATATACTCAAACATCCCAATAAATATCCTTAATAACTCCATCATATCTCACTATTCAACTTATTTAGTATACATAACATAATATAATATGAACTCACAAATTTTTTTACTTTCATTTGATTTTCACATACCTTCCGTACATACCTGTATCACTTATTCTGATCTTACTTTATTTATCATCTTAAATATACCCGTTGAATCATTTGAAATCATTACGGATACTCATTAAGCACATATAGCTCTTACAATGCCATGTCCTAGATATGGTCTTACATATGCTCACATATCGAGCCGATGCCATGTCCCAGACATGGTCTTACACACTATCTCAAATCAATGCCTTCGTCCCAAACGAGGTCTTACATGAATTCCACTTCACACACTTAGTTCCCACTGACCGATCTCGCACTCATAGTGCTCGATTAAAGGAATTCGTACACACACAGTGCCTCTAATCATTCGTTATTACACATTGAAATGACTTAACCAAGTCTATAAACATCATGTACGTACACTTTTAAACATATCATCTCATTTAAATTTGAATTCGTATAGTAATGAATACTTAAACTTTGCTCAAATTACCAGCACGAAGCCTACTAGGGACGAAGGCCCGAATACACATCACTAGCATGATTGCTCTTCGGGACCTAGCCCGGATATAACACCAGCACGAATGCTCTTCGGGGTTTAGCACAGATATATCACTAGCACGAATGCTCTTCGGAACTTAGTCCGGATACATCACTAGCACGAATGCTCTTCGAGACTTAGCCCGGATACATCACTAGCACGAATGCTCTTCGGGACTTAGCCCGGATACATCACAAGCATGAATGCTCTTCGGGACTTAGCCCGGGTACATCACTAGCATGAATGCTCTTTGGGACTTAGCACGGATACATCACTAGCATGAATGCTCTTCGGGACTTAGCCCGGATACATCACTAGCACGAATGCTCTTCGGGACTTAGCCCGGATCATCGTCGAGACCTTTATCTCGGATGAAATCTCCATACAAGGCCAGCGAATTTTAATCCGGACATAATCTCTGTACATAGCCATCGGGTCTTTACCCGGACATAATCTCTTCATATAGTCAGCGGGTCTTTAAACTCGGATTCACATCATGTGACAGCCCAAAATGTGACCCTAGTCGGAAAGTGGTTTCGGGACCACAAAACCGAGTCATAAAAATAATTAACCGCCATATTTGAAGCTTATTATATGTATATATGCATGTGTGAAAATTTCATGTTTGAATTTTGTTAATTGTAAGTGAATTTTATTAAATAGGACTTGTGTGAGAAAATTTAGAAATGTGAGAGGCAAATGTTAAAGTGGCCTATTGGTGCATGTTAAAAATGCTTGTACTTGCATGTCAAATTGGCCAAATTCTAGATGGTGGCCGGCCATGTTATGGACTAAAGCATATTATAATTATTTTGTGTCCACATTTTATGCTAATAATTTTATGTTACAAAATGAAATAAGGAATAAGGCTAATAAAATACTAGTTAATGGGAGGAGAAACCAAAGTTTCTCCATCCTTGCTCCTCATTGCCGTACCTAGAAGAGAAAAGCTTTGAAAAATTCAGCTATGGTGGTTAGCTAAATCAAGGTAAGTTCAAGGATGATTCTTGGATTTTTAGCATTTTTTTTAGTTAGTCATTAAGTTCTTTGCTTAACCCATGACCAAAATTTGAAATGGTGTGGTGTCTTGAGCATTCGGTTTTAGTTATTAAAGGATGAGATTGGGTTATAGTCTTTATGTTTTATGAAGAATTGTTGAAGAGAAAATGTTCAAGAAATGGTTGTTGTTCATGTTATTTGGATGAAAAAGAAAATGGTAGTTAGGTGAAGTAGAGTCTAACAAATGAGCACATATGTGCATTAGTTGCTAAATGGAGAAAAATCGGCTAACAAGTTGGGTACTAAGGCCGAATATGATTTTGGATACTATTGGGCAATGTATGTGTTTTGAATTGATGGAATGGAGAGAATGCTTTAATTGTGTTATGAACAATTATATGTTAAATTAAGGTTTGCTAAGCTAGCTACTAAGGTGAAATGCAAATGTTAGCATTTGATTTGGTAATAATCTGCTTGGGGACAGCAGCAGTAAGGTGATTTTGGAAAATCGCCATAATTTGTAGGAGTTGAATTAGAAGCTGAGTAAATTATTTCATTAAAGCTTGAAGAGTCTAGTTTCTTACAAAAGAAACTATAAAAACATAAGAGTTACCGATCTTGAGATATTTGAAGTATTGTGGGGCTGAGTCAAAATGACTACTAGATTCCCTGTTCTGTTTTTATAAAATCAGTATAAATTGTACAAAAATGGCCCTAAGATAAAATTTATGTGCTTAGACTCCTTAATGAGTCTAGTTTCAAATGAAATAAACAAGAACATATTTTGAATTCTGTACAATGAGAAATTTGATTCGTAGTGAATAATAGTCAGTTTAGTCAAACAGTGAAACAAGGTGAACTTTAAGAAAAATCTGGTATTGTTGGGCTAAACTAAAAATTTTGAAAATTTTATGGATAATAGATAAATGAGTCTTCTGTCAAGAAAAATTTACGGCAATTGATTTGGAGTTTCGTAGCTCCAGTTATAAAAACTTTAGTGACTGTTGCTCAGGAAGTCAGCTTATAGGGAAATTGTAATTATATTGTAAACATTAATGAAAATTTGCTAATGAATTATTTATTGATTTTTATAAAGCTTACTGTAATCTATGTGTGTGAAAGTCGAATCTATATATATTATATTCTGAAAGTAATACTTGAATAGTCGATTAATGACTATTTTAAAATTTGTTGAACTTAAGCTCAAGAGCAAAGGGGAACTAAATCCGATAAAGGGAAGGAAAAAGTAATTGAATAGCCATTGAAGTCGTTCGACAACATCCGAGGTAAGTCTTCGAGTAATGACCCTACTTGAATTATATTGAAATGATTAGTCATACTATGACGGATAGCCGAATGTGCATAGAGACTATGTTATAAAGCCAATTGAAATCATGCTCTTTGTGTGTGGCTATTGAGCCGAAATTGGAAAGGTTTAATAAATGTTTTGTGTTTGAGCCTTAGTAACGAAAATGAAATATGGATGTGTCATGATTGTTGATATATGTGTGCATGAGCATTTGAATGATATCCGGGCTAAGTCCCGAAGGCATTTGTGCTAGTGATTTTATCCGGGTTAAGACCCGAAGGCATTTATGCTAGTGATTTTATCCGGGCTAAGGCCCGAAGGCATTTGTGCGAGTTGATATATCCGGGCTAAGACCCGAAGGCATTTGTGCGAGTTGCTATACCCGGGTTAAGACCCGAAGGCAATTGTGCTTGTGGTTATATCCGGCTAAATTCCGAAGAAACTTGGGTTCGAAGGTGAGCGTGTTGTGCTGTAATAAATTCAATTAATACGCTCGAAAAACCCAAACGATAAGGTATGTTTGCGTGTGAATCGGAAAAGTCGATTCGTTTTAAATAGTATTCGTTCAATCGACTAACGAACTTTCGGCTTTTAGATAGGTTAATACCTTGTGTGTATATGTTGATGAAATGTGAAGTAAGTATGTTTATGAGAATGTGTATTAATAAAGTGATTCATTTAGCTATGTGAATGTAATACTTTAGTCAAAGCCGATTTCATTACTTGAAACTTACTAAGCTTTAAAATGCTTACCCCGTTGCTTTGGCTCTCTGTTTTATAGATTTGTTCGTTAGATATCGGATTCGGGATCATCGAAGTCGAAGTCATCCACACTATCAAAGCCCTTTTGGTACTCTTTTAGTTGAACTCTGGATATGGCATGTATAGGACTACCCTTTTTGTTGTGGGTCATGGACCCTTTGGATTTGTATAATTTTGGATAGCCATGCGAAAATGGCTTATATATGTTTGAGCATAATGTTACAATCATTTGGTATGGATATGGTTATTGAGAGGTGTGGATATGCTTAACAAGGATTGGCCATGGGAATGGTTAATCACTATCATAATTTGTGCTATTTATGCTAAAAGGGCTAGTTGAATCATGGAAACTATGAAATAGGTAAAGTCTACCTTAAAGGCAGATGCTGACAGCAGCAGTGATGTAGATTTAGAAAATCACTAAAAATAGTAGGAATGGAATTAAATAGTGAATAAATTATGTAAACGAACCTTGATGAATCTAATTTCATAGGAAAGTAAGGAAACGATCATATGGACAGTATGTTAAGAGATATTCAGGTTCTCGTGAGACAGGGCCAGAACGGTTTCTGGATTCCCTGTTCCGACTTTGGAAATTCATTATAAATTAACCAGAGATACTTAGGAGTCATACCATATATGTATATATTCCTCTCTGAGTGCAGTTTCTATAGAAACAAACAGCATCAGTATTGAAGCTCTGTGCAGGGAGATATCCAAGTCGTAATGCACAAAGGTCAGTGTAGTCGATCCCTGTAACATGGGAGACTTTGAATAATAAACTGTACTAATTTGCCCGACCAAAAATTCTAGAAAAAAATATGTATATGGGAATATGAGTCTAGTTTCAGGGAAAATTTACGAAACTGATTTTTGAGTTGTGAAACTCAATATATGATTTTTAAGGTGACAGTGACGCAGTTAGCCAACTGCCTGGAAATTTTTAAAATGGATTGTGCAAAGAAGTGATATAAGTCTGCAAACCCCTCGTGTCCGACTCCGGCGACGGACTCGGGTACGGGGTGTTACACATCACTGAGTCTCATACATATTTATTCACATGTTATCATGTTTCACATGGCACAAATCACATTTATAATTTAATCAATTCATTCACATGTAAACATATAACATGATTCTTGACTTTAAGTCGTAAATATCATTCAAATCTAATACATGTATGCTTCTTTTACAAAACTTTCAGCTCAATAAGCAATCACACAAAAGCATATATCCCCAATCTCTTCCTTTGTTCATTTCTCTAATAACCTTATTATGATAAGGACAATGGGACATCATTCATCTATCATACATGTATATCATGGCATTTTAAGTTAAATACCAAATTCAATTACTCAAAACTTACTTATGTTATACCCTTCTCAATATTGACACATCATAAGCATGTCTCAGTCCTCTAAATACCATCTGCTACAGCTCGATCGGGATCGGAATTCATTACAATAAATAAACACATTTTCAATTGTCAGAAATCACCACACTATCAAATAATCACATAATGGCATGTATAGCTAGACCCAAACGTATTACGGTAGTCCTAGAATCGACTAAACCTGGCTCTGATACCAATAAAATTGTAACACCCCGTACCCGAGACCGTTGCCGGAGTCGGACACGAGGGGTTCACAGACTAAATTCGCTTACTATCGCAGTCCATTTTAAATTTTTCCAGACAGCTGGCTAACTGTGTCGCTGTCACCTTAAAAATCATATCTTTAGTTTCACAACTCGAAAATCAGTTTCGAAATTTTTCCCTGAAACTATACTCCTATGTCCATCTACATATTTTTTTCTAGAATTTTTGGTCAGGCCAATTAGTACAGTTTATTAGTTAAGGTCTCCCCTGTTACAGGGTGCGACTACACTGACCTTCATGCATTACAATTTCGATATCTCCCTGTACAGAGCTTCAATACTGATGCCGTTTGTTTCTATAGAAACTAGAGTCAGAGAGGAATCTATACATATATGGCATGACTCCTAATTATCTCTGGTTAATTTATAATGAATTTACAAAGTCGGAACAGGGAATCCAGAAACCGTTCTGGCCTTGTCTCACGAAAACCTAATTATCTCTTAACATACCACTCATATGACCGTTTCGTTTCTTCCATATGAAAGTGGATTCATCAAGGTTCATTTAAATAATTGATCCACTATTTATTTATATTCCTACTATTTTTAGTGATTTTCCAAATCTACATCACTGCTGCTGTCAGCATCTGCCTTTAAGGTAGACTTTACCTATTTCATAGTTTCCATGATTCAACTAGCCCTTTTAGCATAAATAGCACAAATTATGATAGTGATTAACCATTCCCATGGCCAATCCTTGTTAAGCATATCCACACCTCTCAATAACCATATCCATACCAAATGATTATAACATTATGCTCAAACATATATAAGCCATTTTCGCATGGCTATCCAAAATTATACAAATCCAAAGGGTCCATGACCCACTACAAAAAGGGTAGTCCTATACATGCCATTTTCAGAGTTCAACCAAAAGTGTACCAAAAGGGCTTTGATAGTGTGGGCGACTTCGACTTCAATAATCCCGAGTCCGATAGCTGACGAACCAAAATCTATAAAACAGAGATTCAAAGAACGGAGTAAGCATTTAATGCTAAGTTTTAAGCAAGACAAAGTGTTCTCAATCACTATTATTTGTCATTCATTTCAACTGCTCGATGAAGTTAATCTAGAGCTTCATCTCGATCTATAATATCATTAAACGCAACACTTGGCTGCCACATATATACTTTCGAATAATAATGACCTAGATGGTCAAATATTTCCAAAGCACATTCTTCATCGATTTTCAACTTTCAATAATCCTTTCCACTTGTTCATAATCACATCCATACTTTTAAGTATTTCAACATGACAAGTACTAAATTACCATAGGCACATAAAGAACCAACATATTCCTTATCACATATATGTAAGCTTACAAATCATAATCCTTACCTTGTACTGGCACATCTAGCTCAACCCAACCCATACTCAGATCATAAGGCTTTTGGGCAGAATATGCACTAATACATAAGAATATTTCATCGCATACTTTATTATACAAACATACCATTACCAATTAGATCATTCTCACATTTGGAGTTATAATATTAATCACATTTACCTACCTCTTTGATACTGATAATTCACCTCGAAATCACTCCACCGATGAGTAAGTAATACGTACCTGAACATCTTGAATACATAATACTTATTTGATGGAAACTTAATGCAGATACTCAATATCAAAGTCTTACTTGAATCCTAGCATTTAGCCGTCGGGTCTTTAAAGCTCGGATATAGTACGAGCACGAAGCCTACGGACATTAATCAGGATAATATTCTCGCATAAAGCCTGCGGGGTTTTAACCCGGATATAGTACTGACACAATTGCCCTTCGGGACTTATCACATTTATACACTTCCACATCCATCACATTAGCCATTCGGCCTTATCACATATATACACTTTCACATTCATCACATTGGCCATTCGGCCTTATCTCATATATGCATGTTCACATTCATCACATTGGCCATTCGGCCTTATCACACATACACATGTTCACATTCATCACATTGGCCATTCGGCCTTATCACACATACACATGTTCACATTCATCACATTGGCCATTCGGCCTTATCACGCATATATATACTTTCACATTCATCACATTGGCCACTCGGCCCTATCACATATATATACTTGTACATCAATTTCATCATAACAAAATTGACTAGGAATACTAGTCATTTGTGGCTTATAGCTTCACTTTAATACGAATTTGGTACTTTGATTACCAATGTTTAATCGATAGCTTATAAGCAACTCAAATGGTTTTATTAAGGTTTACAACAAAATTCCAAATTCAGCACAAGCTGCTTTTTTCTGAGCAACAGTCATTAAATTATTCGTAAATGGAGATACGAAACTCCAAATGGAGTGCCGTTAATTTTCCCTGGAAATAGACTCATACATATCTTATCCAGAAAATTTTCAGAATTTTTAGTTTGGCCAATCAATACCAGATTTTTCTTAAAGTTTCCCCTGTTTCACTGTTTGACTAATCTGACCACTCTTCACTACAAATCACATTTCTCATTGTACGGAATTTAAAATGTGTTCTATTTGATTTCATTTGAAACTAGACTCATTAAGGAGTCTAGGAATATAAATTTTATCTTATAACCATTTTTGTACAAATTATAATGATTTTTCTAAAAACAGAACAGGGGATTTCGGAGTCATTCTGACACTGTCCCACACAACTTTAAATATCTCTTTATAGGAAATTTCTTTGCTTCCACGGTCTCTTTTATAAGAAACTAGACTAAATAAGCTTTGATTACATATTTTATTCAGCCTATAATTTCACACCAACAATTTATAGTTATTTTCTAAAATCACGTTACTGCTGCTGTCCAAAGCAAATTATTACAATTTGCTCTTAAATTTCCAAGTCCAAACACTTATGGACTTACCATTTGAGTTTAAGACATATCATGGCCACATCATATCTTATTAAATCAACTCATTATGTCCTATTATGACTGAATTTACTCAACGTTTAATCACTTAAAACTTACCTCGGATGTGGTCGAATGATTTCGGCGGCTATTCGATCACTTTTTTCCTTCCCTTTATCGGATTTAGTTCCCCTTTGCTCTTGAGCTTAATTTAACAAATAAATTGATTTAATCATTTGAACATCGAAAAGAGAAAATCAAGGTACTTAACCCATATATATATACATTAGACATTAAAGTCACATACATATGAAATCATGAATCAACTCAACATATTAACCCACACTCTCTTTTAGCCGATTGTCTAAGCCAAGATTAAGCCACCAATATGCTTACTTATGGCCGAACATACACATCAACTTATGTACTCATTCATGTGGCCGAACATACATGTCTATGTTGAGGCCGATTGCAACACTTAATACATTCTACAAGTATGGTCACTTGTATTGACTAAACACCATTTTGTTTCAAGTTCAAAACTTGGCCAATACACATATATACACTAGTAAAGAATCCTCTCCCTTTCCATCAATTCAACACATGTATTACTCATTAATATACAAAATTATATTCGGCCTTAGCACACAACTTGCTAGCCGATTCTTCTCCATCTAGCAACTAATGCACATATGTGCTCATTTGTTAGACTCTACTTCATCTAACAACAACCATATTTTCCCTTCTACTTCCTACCATGGCCGGATGCTCAAGATACCTCAATATCGAAACTTTTAGCTTGGATTGCTTAAAGAACTTGGTGATGAGTTCAAATTTACCTAACACCTCAAGCCTCATAACACATCTATATAGCTAACATGCTAATAGTCTCAAGGCTTCAACTAAAACTTTGAAGCCTTTTAGTCGAATACTAACTCTCTAATAATCCCAAATCCATCCATGAGATAGTTAGAATTTAGACTAATCATCCAAGGGATGTATGAACTTTCAAAGCAACACTAAACATACCTTAATCTAGTGAGCCTTCATAGCCGATTTTTCTCCAAGCTCATTCCCTTCCTTTCTTTCTTCTATTCGGCCAAAGATGTTCAAGGATGAACACTTTTTTTTTCTTTGTTTCCTTTCTTCCATTCACGGCAAAGGGGGGGCATGGATGAGACCATTTTTTTTCATCACTCCACCTTTTTGCATTACTTTAATCCTAACCCCTTTTTTTATTCTTTCTAACATAACTCACTAACACAACATGTTTGCAACATGTTTCCACCCATAGCATGGCCGGCCACTATGCTTTAATTTTGGGTAATTTGACATGCAAACCCATCATTTCACAACATGCATTATTAGGCCACTTTACATTTGCCTAGCACATTTCCAAATTTTCTCACATAAGTCCTATTTGATAAAATTCACTTACTATTAACAAAATTCAAACATGAAATTTTCACACATGCATATGTACATATAATGAGCATCAACTATGACGGTTAATTATCTTTATGACTCGGTTTAGTGGTCCCGAAACCACTTTCCGACTAGGGTCACTTTAGGGGTGTCACAACTCTTCCCCCTTTAGGGATTTTCGTCCTCGAAAATTTCTACCGATGCATAGTTTAGGATAAGGTCCTCTTATTGAATTATATCCATATAAACATTAGCTCATCGATAGCAATTGTAATTCATTACTGATTTCGCATCGATCCATAAAATCATTTTCTTATCTTAAAACAAATACATAAACATTTCTACAAGTATGCACATATATCTCATTTTCTTGATTTCATAAGCAATAATCACTTAATTTAATTCACAAATGCATTTCAAACACATATTAAGCACATATTAACATGTATAATTCACATCATCAACCCACATATTTGTAACCCACATTTCATTCATGTATAAGCTGTAATCTGACCAAAAGTACACATATACTCAAACATCCCAATAAATATCCTTAATAACTCCATCATATCTCACTATTCAACTTATTTAGTATACATAACATAATATAATATGAACTCACAAATTTTTTTACTTTCATTTGATTTTCACATACCTTCCGTACATACCTGTATCACTTATTCTGATCTTACTTTATTTATCATCTTAAATATACCCGTTGAATCATTCGAAATCATTACGGATACTCATTAAGCACATATAGCTCTTACAATGCCATGTCCTAGATATGGTCTTACATATGCTCACATATCGAGCCGATGCCATGTCCCAGACATGGTCTTACACGCTATCTCAAATCAATGCCTTCGTCCCAAACGAGGTCTTACATGAATTCCACTTCACACACTTAGTGCCCACTGACCAATCTCGCACTCATAGTGCTCGATTAAAGGAATTCGCACACACACAGTGCCTCTAATCATTCGTTATTACACATTGAAATGACTTAACCAAGTCTATAAACATCATGTATGTACACTTTTAAACATATCATCTCATTTAAATTTGAATTCGTATAGTAATGAATACTTAAACTTTGCTCAAATTACCGGCACGAAGCCTACTAGGCACGAAGGCCCGAATACACATCACTAGCATGATTGCTCTTCGGGACCTAGCCCGGATATAACACCAGCACGAATGCTCTTCGGGGTTTAGCACGGATATATCACTAGCACGAATGCTCTTCGGAACTTAGTCCGGATACATCACTAGCACGAATGCTCTTCGAGACTTAGCCCGGATACATCACTAGCACGAATGCTCTTTGGGACTTAGCCCGGTAACATCACTAGCATGAATGCTCTTCGGGACTTAGCCCGGATACATCACTAGCACGAATGCTCTTCGGGACTTAGCCCGGATCATCGTCGAGACCTTTAGCTCGGATGAAATCTCCACACAAGGCCAGCGAATTTTAATCCGGACATAATCTCTGTACATAGCCATCGGGTCTTTACCCGGACATAATCTCTTCATATAGCCAGCGGGTCTTTAAACTCGGATTCACATCATGTGACAGCCCAAAATGTGACCCTAGTCGGAAAGTGGTTTCGGGACCACAAAACCGAGTCATAAAAATAATTAACCGCCATATTTGAAGCTTATTATATGTATATATGCATGTGTGAAAATTTCATGTTTGAATTTTGTTAATTGTAAGTGAATTTTATTAAATAGGACTTGTGTGAGAAAATTTAGAAATGTGAGAGGCAAATGTTAAAGTGGCCTATTGGTGCATGTTAAAAATGCTTGTACTTGCATGTCAAATTGGCCAAATTCTAGATGGTGGCCGGCCATGTTATGGACTAAAGCATATTATAATTATTTTGTGTCCACATTTTATGCTAATAATTTTATGTTACAAAATGAAATAAGGAATAAGGCTAATAAAATACTAGTTAATGGGAGGAGAAACCAAAGTTTCTCCATCCTTGCTCCTCATTGCCGTACCTAGAAGAGAAAAGCTTTGAAAAATTCAGCTATGGTGGTTAGCTAAATCAAGGTAAGTTCAAGGATGATTCTTGGATTTTTAGCATTTTTTTTAGTTAGTCATTAAGTTCTTTGCTTAACCCATGACCAAAATTTGAAATGGTGTGGTGTCTTGAGCATTCGGTTTTAGTTATTAAAGGATGAGATTGGGTTATAGTCTTTATGTTTTATGAAGAATTGTTGAAGAGAAAATGTTCAATAAATGGTTGTTGTTCATGTTATTTGGATGAAAAAGAAAATGGTAGTTAGGTGAAGTAGAGTCTAACAAATGAGCACATATGTGCATTAGTTGCTAAATGGAGAAAAATCGGCTAACAAGTTGGGTACTAAGGCCGAATATGATTTTGGATACTATTGGGCAATGTATGTGTTTTGAATTGATGGAATGGAGAGAATGCTTTAATTGTGTTATGAACAATTATATGTTAAATTAAGGTTTGCTAAGCTAGCTACTAAGGTGAAATGCAAATGTTAGCATTTGATTTGGTAATAATCTGCTTGGGGACAGCAGCAGTAAGGTGATTTTGGAAAATCGCCATAATTTGTAGGAGTTGAATTAGAAGCTGAGTAAATTATTTCATTAAAGCTTGAAGAGTCTAGTTTCTTACAAAAGAAACTATAAAAACATAAGAGTTACCGATCTTGAGATATTTGAAGTATTGTGGGGCTGAGTCAAAATGACTACTAGATTCCCTGTTCTGTTTTATAAAATCAGTATAAATTGTACAAAAATGGCCCTAAGATAAAATTTATGTGCTTAGACTCCTTAATGAGTCTAGTTTCAAATGAAATAAACAAGAACATATTTTGAATTCTGTACAATGAGAAATTTGATTCGTAGTGAAGGATAGTCAGTTTAGTCAAACAGTGAAACAAGGTGAACTTTAAGAAAAATCTGGTATTGTTGGGCTAAACTAAAAATTTTGAAAATTTTATGGATAATAGATAAATGAGTCTTCTGTCAAGAAAAATTTACGGCAATTGATTTGGAGTTTCGTAGCTCCAGTTATAAAAACTTTAGTGACTGTTGCTCAGGAAGTCAGCTTATAGGGAAATTGTAATTATATTGTAAACATTAATGAAAATTTGCTAATGAATTATTTATTGATTTTTATAAAGCTTACTGTAATCTATGTGTGTGAAAGTCGAATCTATATATATTATATTCTGAAAGTAATACTTGAATAGTCGATTAATGACTATTTTAAAATTTGTTGAACTTAAGCTCAAGAGCAAAGGGGAACTAAATCCGATAAAGGGAAGGAAAAAGTAATTGAATAGCCATTGAAGTCGTTCGACAACATCCGAGATAAGTCTTCGAGTAATGACCCTACTTGAATTATATTGAAATGATTAGTCATACTATGACGGATAGCCGAATGTGCATAGAGACTATGTTATAAAGCCAATTGAAATCATGCTCTTTGTGTGTGGCTATTGAGCCGAAATTGGAAAGGTTTAATAAATGTTTTGTGTTTGAGCCTTAGTAACGGAAATGAAATATGGATGTGTCATGATTGTTAATATATGTGTGCATGAGCATTTGAATGATATCCGGGCTAAGTCCCGAAGGCATTTGTGCAAGTGATTTTATCCGGGTTAAGACCCGAAGGCATTTATGCTAGTGATTTTATCCGGGCTAAGGCCCGAAGGCATTTGTGCGAGTTGATATATCCGGGCTAAGACCCGAAGGCATTTGTGCGAGTTGCTATACCCGGGTTAAGACCCGAAGGCAATTGTGCTTGTGGTTATATCCGGCTAAATTCCGAAGAAACTTGGGTTCGAAGGTGAGCGTGTTGTGCTGTAATAAATTCAATTAATACGCTCGAAAAACCCAAACGATAAGGTATGTTTGCGTGTGAATCGGAAAAGTCGATTCGTTTTAAATAGTATTCGTTCAATCGACTAACGAACTTTCGGCTTTTAGATAGGTTAATACCTTGTGTGTATATGTTGATGAAATGTGAAGTAAGTATGTTTATGAGAATGTGTATTAATAAAGTGATTCATTTAGCTATGTGAATGTAATACTTTAGTCAAAGCCGATTTCATTACTTGAAACTTACTAAGCTTTAAAATGCTTACCCCGTTGCTTTGGCTCTCTGTTTTATAGATTTGTTCGTTAGATATCGGATTCGGGATCATCGAAGTCGAAGTCATCCACACTATCAAAGCCCTTTTGGTACTCTTTTAGTTGAACTCTGGATATGGCATGTATAGGACTACCCTTTTTGTTGTGGGTCATGGACCCTTTGGATTTGTATAATTTTGGATAGCCATGCGAAAATGGCTTATATATGTTTGAGCATAATGTTACAATCATTTGGTATGGATATGGTTATTGAGAGGTGTGGATATGCTTAACAAGGATTGGCCATGGGAATGGTTAATCACTATCATAATTTGTGCTATTTATGCTAAAAGGGCTAGTTGAATCATGGAAACTATGAAATAGGTAAAGTCTACCTTAAAGGCAGATGCTGACAGCAGCAGTGATGTAGATTTAGAAAATCACTAAAAATAGTAGGAATGGAATTAAATAGTGAATAAATTATGTAAACGAACCTTGATGAATCTATTTTCATAGGAAAGTAACGAAACGATCATATGGACAGTATGTTAAGAGATATTCAGGTTCTCGTGAGACAGGGCCAGAACGGTTTCTGGATTCCCTGTTCCGACTTTGGAAATTCATTATAAATTAACCAGAGATAATTAGGAGTCATGCCATATATGTATAGATTCCTCTTTGAGTGCAGTTTCTATAGAAACAAACAGCATCAGTATTGAAGCTCTGTGCAGGGAGATATCCAAGTCGTAATGCACAAAGGTCAGTGTAGTCGATCCCTGTAACATGGGAGACTTTGAATAATAAACTGTACTAATTTGCCCGACCAAAAATTCTAGAAAAAAATATGTATATGGGAATATGAGTCTAGTTTCAGGGAAAATTTACGAAACTGATTTTTGAGTTGTGAAACTCAATATATGATTTTAAGGTGACAGTGACGCAGTTAGCCAACTGCCTGGAAATTTTAAAATGGATTGTGCAAAGAAGTGATATAAGTCTGCAAACCCCTCGTGTCCGACTCCGGCGACGGACTCGGGTACGGGGTGTTACACATCACTGAGTCTCATACATATTTATTCACATGTTATCATGTTTCACATGGCACAAATCACATTTATAATTTAATCAATTCATTCACATGTAAACATATAACATGATTCTTGACTTTAAGTCGTAAATATCATTCAAATCTAATACATGTATGCTTCTTTTACTAAACTTTCAGCTCAATAAGCAATCACACAAAAGCATATATCCCCAATCTCTTCCTTTGTTCATTTCTCTAATAACCTTATTATGATAAGGACAATGGGACATCATTCATCTATCATACATGTATATCATGGCATTTTAAGTTAAATACCAAATTCAATTACTCAAAACTTACTTATGTTATACCCTTCTCAATATTGACACATCATAAGCATGTCTCAGTCCTCTAAATACCATCTGCTACAGCTCGATCGGGATCGGAATTCATTACAATAAATAAACACATTTTCAATTGTCAGAAATCACCACACTATCAAATAATCACATAATGGCATGTATAGCTAGACCCAAACGTATTACGGTAGTCCTAGAATCGACTAAACCTGGCTCTGATACCAATAAAATTGTAACACCCCGTACCCGAGACCGTTGCCGGAGTCGGACACGAGGGGTTCACAGACTAAATTCGCTTACTATCGCAGTCCATTTTAAATTTTTCCAGACAGCTGGCTAACTGTGTCGCTGTCACCTTAAAAATCATATCTTTAGTTTCACAACTCGAAAATCAGTTTCGAAATTTTTCCCTGAAACTATACTCCTATGTCCATCTACATATTTTTTTCTAGAATTTTTGGTCAGGCCAATTAGTACAGTTTATTAGTTAAGGTCTCCCCTGTTACAGGGTGCGACTACACTGACCTTCATGCATTACAATTTCGATATCTCCCTGTACAGAGCTTCAATACTGATGCCGTTTGTTTCTATAGAAACTAGAGTCAGAGAGGAATCTATACATATATGGCATGACTCCTAATTATCTCTGGTTAATTTATAATGAATTTACAAAGTCGGAACAGGGAATCCAGAAACCGTTCTGGCCTTGTCTCACGAAAACCTAATTATCTCTTAACATACCACTCATATGACCGTTTCGTTTCTTCCATATGAAAGTGGATTCATCAAGGTTCATTTAAATAATTGATCCACTATTTATTTATATTCCTACTATTTTTAGTGATTTTCCAAATCTACATCACTGCTGCTGTCAGCATCTGCCTTTAAGGTAGACTTTACCTATTTCATAGTTTCCATGATTCAACTAGCCCTTTTAGCATAAATAGCACAAATTATGATAGTGATTAACCATTCCCATGGCCAATCCTTGTTAAGCATATCCACACCTCTCAATAATCATATCCATACCAAATGATTATAACATTATGCTCAAACATATATAAGCCATTTTCGCATGGCTATCCAAAATTATACAAATCCAAAGGGTCCATGACCCACTACAAAAAGGGTAGTCCTATACATGCCATTTTCAGAGTTCAACCAAAAGTGTACCAAAAGGGCTTTGATAGTGTGGGCGACTTCGACTTCAATAATCCCGAGTCCGATAGCTGACGAACCAAAATCTTTAAAACAGAGATTCAAAGAACGGAGTAAGCATTTAATGCTTAGTAAGTTTTAAGCAAGACAAAGTGTTCTCAATCACTATTATTGGTCATTCATTTCAACTGCTCGATGAAGTTAATCTAGAGCTTCATCTCGATCTATAATATCATTAAACGCAACACTTGGCTGCCACATATATACTTTCGAATAATAATGACCTAGATGGTCAAATATTTCCAAAGCACATTCTTCATCGATTTTCAACTTTCAATAATCCTTTCCACTTGTTCATAATCACATCCATACTTTTAAGTATTTCAACATGACAAGTACTAAATTACCATAGGCACATAAAGAACCAACATATTCCTTATCACATATATGTAAGCTTACAAATCATAATCCTTACCTTGTACTGGCACATCTAGCTCAACCCAACCCATACTCAGATCATAAGGCTTTTGGGCAGAATATGCACTAATACATAAGAATATTTCATCGCATACTTTATTATACAAACATACCATTACCAATTAGATCATTCTCACATTTGGAGTTATAATATTAATCACATTTACCTACCTCTTTGATACTGATAATTCACCTCGAAATCACTCCACCGATGAGTAAGTAATACGTACCTGAACATCTTGAATACATAATACTTATTTGATGGTAACTTAATGCAGATACTCAATATCAAAGTCTTACTTGAATCCTAGCATTTAGCCGTCGGGTCTTTAAAGCTCGGATAGAGTACGAGCACGAAGCCTACGGACATTAATCAGGATAATATTCTCGCATAAAGCCTGCGGGGTTTTAACCCGGATATAGTACTGACACAATTGCCCTTCGGGACTTATCACATTTATACACTTCCACATCCATCACATTAGCCATTCGGCCTTATCACATATATACACTTTCACATTCATCACATTGGCCATTCGGCCTTATCTCATATATGCATGTTCACATTCATCACATTGGCCATTCGGCCTTATCACACATACACATGTTCACATTCATCACATTGGCCATTCGGCCTTATCACACATACACATGTTCACATTCATTACATTGGCCATTCGGCCTTATCACACATACACATGTTCACATTCATCACATTGGCCATTCGGCCTTATCACGCATATATATACTTTCACATTCATCACATTGGCCACTCGGCCCTATCACATATATATACTTGTACATCAATTTCATCATAACAAAATTGACTAGGAATACTAGTCATTTGTGGCTTATAGCTTCACTTTAATACGAATTTGGTACTTTGATTACCAATGTTTTATCGATAGCTTATAAGCAACTCAAATGGTTTTATTAAGGTTTACAACAAAATTCCAAATTCAGCACAAGCTGTTTTTTTCTGAGCAACAGTCATTAAATTATTCGTAAATGGAGCTACGAAACTCCAAATGGAGTGCCGTTAATTTTACCTGGAAATAGACTCATACATATCTTATCCAGAAAATTTTCAGAATTTTTGGTTTGGCCAATCAATACCAGATTTTTCTTAAAGTTTCCCCTGTTTCACTGTTTGACTAATCTGACCACTCTTCACTACGAATCAAATTTCTCATTGTACGATATTAAAAATGTGTTCTATTTGATTTCATTTGAAACTAGACTCATTAAGGAGTCTGGGAATATAAATTTTATCTTATAACCATTTTTGTACAAATTATAATGATTTTTCTAAAAACAGAACAGGGGATTTTGGAGTCATTCTGACACTGTCCCACACAACTTTAAATATCTCTTTATAGGAAATTTCTTTGCTTCCACGGTCTCTTTTATAAGAAACTAGACTAAATAAGCTTTGATTACATATTTTATTCAGCCTATAATTCCACACCAACAATTTATAGTGATTTTCTAAAATCACGTTACTGCTGCTGTCCAAAGCAAATTATTACAATTTGCTCTTAAATTTCCAAGTCCAAACACTTATGGACTTACCATTTGAGTTTAAGACATATCATGGCCACATCATATCTTATTAAATCAACTCATTATGTCCTATTATGACTGAATTTACTCAACGTTTAATCACTTAAAACTTACCTCAGATGTGGTCGAACGATTTCGGCGGCTATTCGATCACTTTTTTCCTTCCCTTTATCGGATTTAGTTCCCCTTTGCTCTTGAGCTTAATTTAACAAATAAATTGATTTAATCATTTGAACATCGAAAAGAGAAAATCAAGGTACTTAACCCATATATATATACATTAGACATTAAAGTCACATACATTTGAAATCATGAATCAACTCAACATATTAACCCACACTCTCTTTTAGCCGATTGTCTAAGCCAAGATTAAGCCACCAATATGCTTACTTATGGCCGAACATACACATCAACTTATGTACTCATTCATGTGGCCTAACATACATGTCTATGTTGAGGCCGATTGCAACACTTAATACATTCTACAAGTATGGTCACTTGTATTGACTAAACACCATTTTGTTTCAAGTTCAAAACTTGGCCAATACACATATATACACTAGTAAAGCATCCTCTCCCTTTCCATCAATTCAACACATGCATTACTCATTAATATACAAAATTATATTCGGCCTTAGCACACAACTTGCTAGCCGATTGTTCTCCATCTAGCAACTAATGCACATATGTGCTCATTTGTTAGACTCTACTTCATCTAACAACAACCATATTTTCCCTTCTACTTCCTACCATGGCCGGATGCTCAAGATACCTCAATATCGAAACTTTTAGCTTGGATTGCTTAAAGAACTTGGTGATGAGTTCAAATTTACCTAACACCTCAAGCCTCATAACACATCTATATAGCTAACATGCTAATAGTCTCAAGGCTTCAACTAAAACTTTTGAAGCCTCTTAGTCGAATACTAACTCTCTAATAATCCCAAATCCATCCATGAGATAGTTAGAATTTAGACTAATCATCCAAGGGATGTATGAACTTTCAAAGCAACACTAAACATACCTTAATCTAGTGAGCCTTCATAGCCGATTTTTCTCCAAGCTCATTCCCTTCCTTTCTTTCTTCTATTCGGCCAAAGATGTTCAAGGATGAACACTTTTTTTTCTTTGTTTCCTTTCTTCCATTCACGGCAAAGGGGGGGGCATGGATGAGACCATTTTTTTTTTCATCACTCCACCTTTTTGCATTACTTTAATCCTAACCCCTTTTTTTTATTCTTTCTAACATAACTCACTAACACAACATGTTTGCAACATGTTTCCACCCATAGCATGGCCGGCCACTATGCTTTAATTTTGGGTAATTTGACATGCAAACCCATCATTTCACAACATGCATTATTAGGCCACTTTACATTTGCCTAGCACATTTCCAAATTTTCTCACATAAGTCCTATTTGATAAAATTCACTTACTATTAACAAAATTCAAACATGAAATTTTCACACATGCATATGTACATATAATGAGCATCAACTATGACGGTTAATTATCTTTATGACTCGGTTTAGTGGTCCCGAAACCACTTTCCGACTAGGGTCACTTTAGGGGTGTCACAACACACGCCCATGTGCCAAGGCTGTATGTCTCACAAGACCAATAGACACGTCCGTGTGTCTAGGCCGTGCTAAAACTGTAGGGTATACTAACTTAATTCGAAAGGGTACCCCAAGGGACACACGACCATGTAACATGACCGTGTGTCGCACACGGCTGAGACACACGCCCATGTCTCTGCTCATGTGGACAAAAATAGGTCATTTGTAAAGCCAATTTGCCACCCTACTTTCAAGCACACAAAGTAACCAAATTTGGTACCATTTTATCACATATATAGGCATTCAAAGCATTCAATTTCCTACACAAATCATGCCAACTATTTACAACCATTTCAATTACTCAATTTCATATTCAAAACATACCAAATCATTGTACCAAAATCATCAAAATCAAATAACTTCTAAATAGATTTATAATACCTTTCCATCAACTAGATAATGCTTCTTAAACATATCAATTCATCATCCTCAAATCATACCAAAATATACAAAACTCCAAGCAATAATACCACCACAAATAACTATCCAAAAGAGCATCCATACAACGATTCCAAACAAGCCAACATTTAGGACATTATATACATCACATATATCATTTATCAAACATATAATTCAAGCCGATTTAAATGGCCATATTCCAACATTTACAAGCCAAATCTCATGGCTATAACCACAACTCAAAACATACCAAGATGTCACTAAACTATACATGCCATATACCATATATACAAAGCTTCAAAAGTACCAACGAGATGATAGATAGTGTGATGTCGTTTCCTGACGATCCCCGAGTCCAAGCTAGCTTCGATAATTTATAAACATGGAAAGAACACACAAAGTAAGCTTTAAAAGCTTAGTAAGCCATATAAAATAAGCTACCATATGAATCTTTGTATATCAATTCAAATATGCTAAACTTAACTAATCACACACAAGCTGACAAACCTTTCACATTGAACACATATTCAATATCATAAACAAATTTGTCATTTACTTCACTTCTCAATACTCATATGAATCTCGCACGCACCCGCGTCACTTAACTCATTCACATATTCTTTCTCAACTTGACTTTTCTCATTGAGCCATTCGAAATCGTTAAGGATACTTGGAAATTACATAAGCTCGTACAATGCCATATCCCAGATATGGTCTTACATGTTATCACATATCGATGCCACTGTCCCAGACAATGTCTTACACGAAATCAATTAATTATGCCAATGTCCCAGACATGGTCTTAGATGAAATCTCAGTACAATGCCAATGTCCCAGGCATGGTCTTACATGTAATCTCATCTTGATAACCTAATGTCATGACATCTTTATCCTATACTATTCCTAAGGTTCGTATGGGACTCTTGAAAATAGTAACTTTGTCGATTCTTGCTCGTAGTTGATCATTCAACATCCATTGCAACCCAATCATAATAAAACATATATAATTCAATGTAAAAATATTTATTTGCATATGAACTTACCTAATGTTTGGAATAAACGGACTAAGTCAACTATTCGTCAACTTTCGATTTTCCCCAATCTAAATCTGTTTTCTTTCGTTCTTGATCTATATACATTCAAAATTAACTATTTTATTCATCAACACATTCAATTTAGTCCACAAACATATATTTAGGCATTTTTCACTTTAGTCGTAAACTTTCACATTTCTTACAATTTAGTCCTTATTTCATAAATACACAAAATTACATAATTCCTTTCAAATACATGCTAGCTGAATTTCTATAGGCTCCATAACAGCCCATATTTTCATTTATTTCACACTTTTAACCACAACATTTCATATTTTCTCAATTTAATCCCTAATTGACATTTTTACTCAAAATAACTTTACAAAACATGTATATCAAATACCAAACTTTCATATTTCATCATCAAACATCCAAGAACACATGAATTCATCAATAGAAACTTCCAAAATAATCAACTCTTTAAAAATTTGAGACATGGGCTAGCTAGTATTCAAATAAACGATCACAAAAACATAGAAATAATCAAAAACCGAGTAAACTACATACCTTCATCAAAGATTCAAAGAGCCAAACCCTAGTTGAGGATTAGATGACGTTTTTCTCTTACAAAATTTGGTTAATGCATGAAAAATGAATAAAAAATAATTTTTGGTTATGACTTATTAACTTAATTTGTCATTTACCTATTTATCCTTAATAAATTAACATAAGGATCTCTCATTTAATGCCTCATAGCAAATAGACACTTTTAACATATAGAATGCAACATTTGCATTTTATGCGATTTAGTCCTTCAGTCAAATTAACCACTTAAACGATAAAATTATCACACGAAACTTTCATACATATATAATCACATACTGTAAACACCAAAAATAATATTAAAATAATTTTACAACCTTGAATTTGTGGTTTTAAAACCACTGTTCCAATTTAGCTAAAACTGGGCTGTTACAGACATCGTTATATGATTTCGTGTATGATCATGTCTGGGACATTGGCATCGATATGTGATAACATGTAAGACCATATTTGGGATATGGCATTGTATGAGATATACGTGATTTCCAAGTATCCTTAACAATTTCAATAGGTTTATCAGTCAAAGTCAAGTCGAGAAAGAATATGTGAACGAGTTAAGTGATTCAGGTACATACGAGATTCATACGAGTATTGAAAAGGGAAGTATTTGATGAATTCACATGTGACATTGAATAAGTATACTTAGGGAAAGGTTTGTGAACTTATGTATGTGCTGATTCATAGTTTGCCTGTTTGATGGAAATGGTGTTGATTCATGTGGTAATTTTATTTGTATATGGTTTACTAAGCTTTTAAAGCTCACTTTGTGTGTTTTTTTTCCTTGTTTTATAGATTATCAAAGCTAGTTCAGAGATCGGGGATCACCAGGAACCGTCATCACACTATCAATTCACTTGTTGGTACTTTTGATGCTATGTATATATGGTATATGGCATGTATAGGCTAGTGTTAAGATGATATGTTTTGAGTTGTGATTTTAGCCATGAGAGTTAGCTTGTAAATAATATAATTTTGGTGTGTATTTAGCCATTTAAGTTGGCTTGATTATTAAGTTTGATAAGTGACATATGATGCATATAATGTTTTATGTTTTAGTAAGTTTAGTATGGATTCATGTGTTTGCTAGATGGTTAATTGATTTGGCTAATTATCAATGATGTGTCATGGTTGAGAAATGGCATGTTGTGAATTGGTTTTAAGATGATGAATTGATATGTTTTGAGACATGAAATAGTTAATAAGATGGTGAGAAAATATATATAGAAGTTAAGGTTATGACATGATTTTGGTTATGGATTTGAGTAGTGAAATGGGTGGAATTCAAATGGCATGAAATGTGCTTGAAATGGTCATTTTTGGTTGCCTATTGTATGTGAAAATGATGCCAAATGAATGCTTTTAGGTACATGAATGACAAGTGGGAATTATGGCTTAAATCAAGCCTATTTTCATGCCACAAGATTGAGCACACGGGCGTGTGACCCCTAAATGTTAGTTTAACAAGTCAGTGAGTTACACGGCTTGGACACACGGGCATGTCTACTGGTCGTGTGTGGCACATGGGTTTGTGGCCAAGACAGTATACCCTCCAGATTTCACGGGACTATGGCACACGGGCGTGTCTCCAGCTATGTGATGCAAGCTAGTATGTATGCCCTATTTCCACACAACCTATGACATGGGCGTGTCTAGTGGCCATGTGAGGCACATAGTCTGTTCACACGGGCGTGTGAACCTTGAATGCAAGAAAAATTTTCTAAGTTTTCTAAAGTTTCCAAATGTTATCGGTTTAGTCCCAAACCTCTTTCAAGCATGTTTTAAGGTCTTGCAGAGCTTTATAAGGGACAATATGATCATGTTGAATTAATGCTTATTTGATAATGGATTCATGTATGAGAAATGTATGTTGAATGTTGTAATTGATAGGCAATGCCTCGTCGCCCTATTCCAGTGATGAATACGGGTTAGGGGTGTTACAGCCTATGACACGTGCGTGTCTTGTGGCCATGTGAGACACACAGCCTGGCCACGCGGACGTCTGTCCCCTATTTTGAGAAAAAAATTTCAAAGTTTTGTGAAAGTTTCTTAAGTTAACGGTTTAGTCTCGAACCACTCCCAATGTATGTTTAGGGGCCTAGTAGGTCATATTAGGGACAAATTGATGGAGATTGAATGATGATTGTATGTATTGATTAAATGTATGAGAGAAGTATGTTTAAATGTGTTGTAATCAGGTAATGCTCTGTAACCCGATTCCAGCTTGAGGGGTGTTATAAAGTAACTTCCAAAACAAGAAATTTCATGGACCATTTCTTAAGAACAAAACCAAACTACTACCAACTCTTCTTACCTATTCAAAACACATCGAAATATGCCAAAAACATACCAAAAACATGCAACCTATGTGCCTAACCAATATGCCCACATTGGCGCCACAATTTAAATACTATTCCAAATTCACATTCAATATACACATGTTCTTATTTTATAAACCAATAAAAATATGTATTCATATATTTCTTTTACATCCAATGAACCCAGCATTAAACCACTTTCATAATGCATATAGAAAATGGTAAAAAAACACTTATATGGACATACCATTTCCATCACACACCATATTTAACCAAAATACTAATTAAGCATTACATCAATAAGCTTATCTCATACTTCAATTGACACAAAACATAATCATAATGTTTATGACATATATATACCAAAATCCTATTTACATGCCACTTATAACCGGACCAAAGTGAATAGATAATTATTGATTAAGTTGATGAATAATGTGATCTCTAAAGCTAATCCAATTGACAACTTGCATCCAATGATCTACGAGGAAGAAAAACCAATATGAGGTAAGCTTGCGTAAAGCTTAGTAAGTTCGAAATAAACTTTAACTTTAACTTACTGTAAAATATAGGTTAAACATTTTAGAAGATAATTTAATATCATAGTCTTGAGTTCCTTAATTACCTATACTCACCATAAGTATCATAAAGTTATTGAGTTCATATATGAAACATATGACTTTATCATATTATCAAACATATACTTGAAAAACACATTTGGTACACAAACCAACCATCATATATTCATTTAACATTTAACATCTTTATTTCTAGTACTGTAACGACCCATTTTCAGTAAAATTGGAACAGTGGTTTTGGGACCACAAATCTGACGAGTAAATTATTATTTTCTTATTATTTTAATGGCTATGGGATGTTATTAAGGTCGTATTAAAATTTCGTTAACAAATTTTGATGTTTGCATGATTAATTAAGTGAAAAGGAGTAAATCGTAAAAAGTGCAAAAGTAGAGTTCCATCAGTTAAAGGAGTCAATTAGCTATGAAATTTTAAAATAAGGGACTTGAATGGTAAATAGACCAAATAATGTGATAGTAGATGTTTGTGGACATGGTTTTAATGAAATTATTAAATTTTTTAAAGGTTAAAATGGTAATTAGGTAATTAAAACCTAAAACAAAAGAAAAAAAATTAGTATCATTTTCTTCAACTGAATTTTCACCATTGAAGATTGGGCTAGGTTCATCCAAGATTCCTTTAGTGCATGTAAGTGATTTCAAGCCCCTTTTTTTAATGATTTTTATGTTTTTGAAGTCATTTTAGCTTAATCTAGCTCGCACGGGGGTCAATTAGTAAAATTGTTAAAGATTGAGGGTTATTTTGTAAATGTTTTTGAATGATTCTTGATGTTTAATGGTAGATTAAGAGTCATTGTTCATAAATAAACAAGTTTTGTAAAGTGATTTTTTATGAAATTTAGGGATTGATTTGTAAAAATGTTAAAAGTTATGGCTGATTTATGAAATGATGGTTTGAATGGGTTGTTATAAGTCCCTAATAGATTTGATTAGCTTGAATAGGGCTTAGATTTCAATTTATGAGCTTAAAGACTAAATTATGAAAAGTTAATATGTTAGGGGTAAAATAGTAAATTTGCATAAATATGAAATGTTGCTTAAATTGTATACTAAAGGTATTAAATGGATTGAATTTGTCTATTTAGATCAAGATAGACCACGAATGGACTTAGATCGAGGCAAAGCTAAAGCTTCGAATAGATCAATTTAACCTTTATGCCCTTAGTTGACGAGTTAAGTTCGTATGAATGGTTATTGAATTACAGTTGTTAATTTGAATGGTATATTATGTATATTAATGTAAATGGATTGATGTAAAATCGTACCAAAGCTATGATGATTTGATGGATGATGAGTCCTGGTTGAACCTTAGGAATTCGTAGGTTACAAATGACAAGTCATTAGGGATTTCATGTTTCAGGTGATAGTCTTGAATGTCTTTTCGATGGCTGAGGTCCTGCATTTGTTGGGATACTCCATAGCTCGTGTGACCAGCATTGTGTAACTTACATTTCGACCTATGGCTCATATGAGCAGGCCCATTTCACAGCTTGTGTGAGCAATGATGTAAAAGAAAGGTTATGGTTATATGTTTAAGCACATTTTGTGTGAGGTTTCCCGAGTTTCTGATGATATTCTAGATGGTTCAACGGGTATGAAAAGGAAAGGAAATGGTAAGTGTTCAAATGGAATGTATCATATATTTATGAGAGGGAAATGATGACGTAAATGAGATGAACAAATGTGTAAGTTATTTGTTACGAATAAATTCATTTGAGCCATGTATAAATGAACTAACTTGTGTATTTGGTGATGTTGTATAGGTATTGTTCCAAGCTTATGGTATTAGTTGGTGTTACACTTATGCTATTTACACAATGCAAATGAAATGGTCAGTTGTGTTTATGTTACACGAACTTACTAAGCATTATGTGCTTACGTAGCTCTTTTCCTATGTTTTATAGATTATCGAAAGCTGGTCGGAGTCTATCACACTATCCAACATAAATATCAGTAGTTTTTGATGTTTTGGCCAAGGTTATAATGGCATATATAGGTGAACTTCTGATGTTATTTTGGTGAATGTTTGGTTGGGATTTGGCTTGTATAAGTTATGCATGTTAACTTGGTTTGGTACCATTTGATGCCTGCTAGGTTATGTTGTTGTAGCTATCTTATGATGCATGTTTTGGAATGGCTCATATGGTATATTTTAGTAACAGCCCGTTTTTGGGTCAAATTGGAATAATGGTTTCGGACTACAAATCTGAAGTAGAAATATTTATTTTATTATTTTTTAAGGTCTACAGCATGATAGAATAATTGTTTGAAAATTTCGTTAAGAAATTTTATCGATTGAGTGTTCAATTTGACAAGAAGGACTAAATTGCAATAGGTGCAAAATTTGAGTTCTATAAGTTAAACGTGTCTAATTGCTATGAAATTTTAAATTAGAGGTCCTTAAATGGTAATTAGGCCATTATACATTAGGATGGACAAAAATGGACATTGTTAGGTGAAATTTTAAAGTTATGCATTAAGGGCATTTTAATAATTTGGTAAGTAAAGACAAAGTTAACTAAATAAAAGTGTCCATCTTCTCAATCTAGTCCCCTCATAGCCGAGTTTCACAAGAATCCATAGCTAAGGTTTTGGCCAAGCTTTCAAGCTCAATTGTAAATCCATTCTTGTCCCATTTTTAATGATTTCTATATTTTTGAGATTGTTGTAACTTGATCTAGTTATTTCAAGGACTAATTTGAAAGAAAGTTGAAGTCTAAAATTTTACCCATGTTGAATATGTTTGTATTTTGATGTTTGATGGTAGAAAATGCATGTTTGTTGTTAGTTAAACAACATTTGTAAAGTGATTTTTCGATAAAAAGGTCAAATAGGGACTTATTTTTAAAATGCCATAAAATGTGCAGAAAAGTGTGAATAAATGAAAAATGTTGGCTATGATGAATACAAGTAATATTCGGCTAGGCTTGGGTTGAGATGAAGTTGAAAGAAATTCATTTTACGAGCCTAGGGACTAAATTGTAAATGTTGAAATATTAGGGGCAAAAATGTAATTTTTCCATAAAGTGATTTTGGACTGAATTGAATAGCTTGATGATTAAATAAGTTAAATGTGGTATCATAGATCAAGGAAAACAAAGTTCGGGTGTAGATCGGGGGAAAAACAAAATAATTGACGAATAGATCCCTTTTGCCGTTTTTGCATTCGAGGTAAGTTCGTATGTTAATGAGATTTGTTAAAATTGTATTTTAAATGCTTTAATTTATGCATGAATTGAGTAATCGACTTTACGAACACATTTGACGACGTTCTGGCAAGCGAGAATTCTCAATCGAACCTTAGGAATAGAGTAGGATACAAGTGACATGTCACTAGGGTATTATGTTATGTGATCTGGGTGCTGGTCCTGTACGTCGTATGGTGGCTGAGTATACCAGCATAGGTTGCGGTTACTTGACAGCTTGTGTAAGCAGCACCGTATAGCTACGTCTCAACTGACAGCTTGCATGAGCAGGCCCGATGATGGCTCGAGAGCAAGCATATATGTGTTATGAGATAAAGGTAGTAATGGCTACATATGTGACACCTTGTGTGCAAGGTTTCCTGAGTATCTGATATTATTATTTCGAGTGGTTCATTTGGTATGTCAAAGATGAGAATAAGCGCGAAACCATTATGAGTTAGTATAGGTATGTGCATAAAACTTATGATTATTAAATTCGCGAAATGTTGAACTCAAGGTAAGTTTGTGATGGAATGAACTATGGTTATGAGATTATGGTAAATTACATCGACTTATATTTATTACTTGAATGTTAAATGTATGGTAAAATTTGCTTATTTCTTTCATACGAGGTTACTAAGCTATATAGCTTACTCCATTTTACTTTCCATGTTTTATAGTGTCACCAAGCTAGCTCGGATTGGAGATCGTCGGGGATCGCATCACACTATCAAACTGTCATTTTGGGTATCGATGATCTTAACATTTTGAGTATACAGCATGTATAGGGACTTGGTCATTTTGTTATATGTGTCATCATGATTTTTGCCAAATATATTGGCTTGTAATTGTCAAAGGCTTAATTTGGAATTTGGTCAAGTAAATGGGCTCATTTTGGTTAAATTGATTGTAGGCTCATATATATACATATATATATGCATGTATGTGCCAATGCCCCTTTTTGGTGATGTGGTTTATATTGATTTGCTAAATTTTGGTTGGAGGTTAATGACTTGTTGTGAAATGGATGAGGTTGATTCATTGGTATGTTGGAGTATCTTGAATATTTAATGCAAGTTGAAAGTAATCTTATTGGTGTTTTGAATGTGAAATTGGTATGTTTGGTTTGGCATAATGGAATGTCATGAGCATGATAGATGATGGTATTGCATTGATATGTGTTGGCCGTGATTGTAGATGTTTTAGTTGCCTAAGTATACCATGATTTATGCCATTGAACTTGTGTATGTGTGTGTGTAAATGAGGGTGGCAAATGGCTTGGTAAATAGTCTTTATTTTTTGTATACGGGTAGACACACGGACGTGTGTGACACGCGGCCTGTCCCATGGGCATGTGTTTTGGCCGTGTGTCCCCTACACCTTAATTTTGAGAAACAGAATGCTTAAAATTGAACACACAGGCAGAGACACGGGCGTGTGTCTCAGCTGTGTGAGGGACTCGGCCCCGGGCATGTGCGTGTGTCTTGGCTGTGTGAAGTCTGTGTAACGCCCCGTACCCGAGACTGTTGCCGGAGTTGAACACGAGGTGTTAACGGACTTAATTCATTTACTTGCACAGTTCATTTTAAAATTTCCAGACAAGTTGGCTAACTGCATCACAGTTACTTTAAAAATCATATCTCGAGTTCCAAAACTTGAAAACCGATTCCGTAAATTTTTGCTGAAACTAGACTCATATTTCCATCTACAAATATTTTTCTAGAATTTTTGGTCAGGCCAATTAGTACAGTTTATTAGTTAAAGTATCCCCTGTTTCAGGGTTCGACTACTCTGACCTTCATGCATTACGACTTAGATATCTCCCTGTACAGGGCTTCAATGCTTATTCCATTTGTTTCTAATGAAACTATACTCAAAAAGGAATCTGTACATATAAGGCATGACTTCTAATTATCTCTGGTTAATTTATAGTGAATTTCCAAAGTAAGAACAGGGAATCCAGAAATTGCTCTGACCCTGTTTCACGAAAACTTAAACATCTCACAAAATACTGCTCATATGGTCGTTACGTTTCTTTCATATGAAAATAGACTCATCAAGATTCGATTACATAATTTATTCATTATTTAATTACATTTCTACTATTTTTAGTGATTTTCAAAATCACATCACTGCTGCTGTCAGCATCTAGTTTAAGGTAAATTTCACCTATTTCATAGTTTTCCATGAGTCAACTAGCCATTTGTCATACATAGCACCAAAATGATTGTGATTAACCATTCCAATGGCTAATCATTACCAAGCATTTCCATACCACTCAATGAACAATATACAAAATGATTATAATGCTATGCTCAAAATATGTATAAGCCATTTTCGCATGGCTATCCGAATATATACATTACCAAAAGGTACTTGATTAACAACAAAGGTCAGTCCTATACATGCCATTATCAAAGTTCAACTAAAAGAGTACCAAAAGGGCTTTGATAGTGTGGACGACTTCGACTTTGACACTCCCGAGTCCGATAGCTGATGAACAAAATCTATAAAATAGAGAATCAAAGCAACGGAATAAGCATTTTAATGCTTAGTATGTTTAAGTAATGAAATTATTTACGACTAAAGTATAGCGATCATATGACTAAATGAATAATTGCATATACGCATATTCCCAAAATCACACTTACTTCACGCTTCAACCAGTATATTCATACACAAGGGATCAAACCTAACTAAGGCCGGAAGTTTGTTAATCAATTGAGCGAATACCATTTAAAAGAAAATCAACTTTCCGATGCATACACGAAACATACCTTATTGTTTGGGTTTTATGAGCGTATTAATTGAAATTATTACAGCAAGATCGCTCATTTCCAAACCCAAGTACCTTCGGGATTTAACCGGATATAGCAAATCGCACAAATGCCTTCGGGACTTAGCCCGGATATAGTAACTCGCACAAATGCCTTCGGGACTTATCCCGGATATAGTCACTAGCACAAAATGCCTTCGGGTCTTAGCCCGGATATCGTCACTAGCGCAAATGCCTTCGGGACTTAACCCGGATATAGTCACTAGCACAAAGTGCCTTTGGGTCTTAGCCCGGATATCATCCGAATAATCATGCACATATATCAATAAATCATAACACATCTATTTTTCATTTTTGTTACTAGAACTCAAACACAAGGCACTTATCAACCATTACCATTTTCGGCTCAATAGCCACATACAAAGAGCATGATCTCTTTACACATTCGGCTACTAGTCATAGTATAAACTAATTACCTCGATATATAATTCAAGTAGAATCATTATATCGTCGTTTATTTGTTATGATTATATGTCATGGCTTAATCAAATCATAAACTAAGTTCCATTACTCAAAGACTTACCTCGAATGTTGTCAAATGACTTCAACGGCTATTCGATTACTTTTTCCTTTCCTTTATCGGACTTAGTTCCCCTTTGCTCTTGAGCTTAATAAAACAAATGAATTTATTCAATTACTTATCCAACTTTACTATATACAAATATCTATTTATTAAGATTCATTTCAAACTAAATATTAGGCAACCGATCATATATTCTCCCCATAGTGATATTCAAACATTGTAGCCAAAGAATCACAATTATCGAATGTTTAACTATGATCGGACATATGATATTGCCCGTATGTCTTAAGCTAATTACCGAACCTATTGCCTCAATTCATGTATATCTACATAAGTGCATAGATACTATGTTAGCAACAATTATTTCCTTGCTTAGTAGCTGAACCAATATACAAATTAATTCAAACGAATCAATAATAGACTACCCTTAATCATATCTACCCGTCACATTTACTCTACTTAAAGCGAATGAACTTGCACATAAAGTCCTTGGCCGAACCTCTCTAAACACAAGTCAACCAAAATCTTAATATTTATCTTGTGTATAACCTTATTTACCTTCCAATAATCATAACAATATCAAACTCTTAATATTTATGTACAAAGCCAAATCTTAATATGATCCAACCTCCAACTCATTCATTTCAATCACTCACACGGCATTTGTTCAATTCATTAGACAAATCTATGTTTGGCCATTGTACTCATGAGCATTAAAATTTATAATTTGACTAACTTAAACCCTTCTCTTCAACAATTCTTCATAAAACATAAAGACTATAACCCAATCTCATCCTTTAATAACTAAAACCGAATGCTCAAACCATCACCGAGATTTCAAAATTTTGACATGGGTTATGTAAGAAATTAGCTAATTAACTAGAAACAATCTTAAAATTTTAAAAAAAATCTAACACAATTTACTAACCTCCCTTAGGCTTAAAGTGACCGAAACCTTCTCTTCTTCCTCCCTCAAGTCACAGCAATGGAGGAGCAAGGATGAAACAACTTTGGTTTCTCCTCCCACTCACCTCATGTTTTATTATTCTTAATTCATTATTTTATTTTGTAAACTAAAAATGTTAATAGAAAAATACATATTATCAATAATAGCCCATACCATGGCCGGCCACTACTTATCATAAATGGAAATTTGACATGCAAATCCATCATTTTTACAACATGCATTAATAGATCCTTATAGATTAACCTATCACATTTCAAAAGTGTCACACATAAGTCCTATTAACTAAATTCACATGCAATCGACTAAATCGAAGCTTAAAACTTTCACACATTCATATTCACATATTTTAGACAATAAATATCATATTCAAATACTTCGGTGACTCGGTTTAGCGGTCCCGAAACCACTTTCCGACTAGGGTCAATTTAGGGCTGTCACAGTCTGCACCTATTTTATGAAAATTAAATAATCACACGGCCTAGTACACGAGTGTGTGACTTGGCCGTGCGACTTCAATTTGTTCATGCCTTGCAAAACAAAGAGTTACACGAGTTAGGGACACAAGCTTGTGTGACCACAGGGCTTGCCCACACGGGTGTGTCCCAAACCACACGGGCATGTCCCAAACCACACGGGCATGTGACCCCTATTTATAGCAAAAATTTTCTAAGTTTTGTAAAAATTCCTTGCATTATCGGTTTAGTCCTGAACCACTTTCGAAGCATGTTTTGGGCCTCGTAAGCTCGTATTAGGGACTTTATGATTGAATACAAATGTTTTTTAATTTGGATGCCAAATTTATGACTCGATTTGTATGTTTGCTTGCGATGTAAGTTCGAGAATGCCTTGTATCCTGTTTCGACGTTGAATATGGGTAAGGGGTGTTATATTTAGTGGTATCAGAGCTACAGTTTAGTTTATTCTTGAACTAACGTAGCATGTGCCAGAGTCTAGCTATACATGCCATATATAAATTGTGATAGTGTGACGACTCCCGAAAATTTAAAATTGTGCTTTCATAAAGTAAATGGATCCTGACTGAGATGTAGTTGATGATGTTGAAACTAATGCGCCGGCTCCCACCCAAGGGACAACACCATTTGAAAGTAGACCAGTAACGGTTAGCCAGGGAGGAGAGGCTAGGGAAGCCTTATTCCTAAGGATGAATGAGTGGTTTGCCGAGTTTGTTCAAACAAATTCGGCTACCTAATATCCTTCACCCCTACCTAACCCCTAACCGATTCCCATAGCTCCTCAAGGTGTGGAATTGTTCAGATTGGACAAGCCTCCAATTGATAAGATTTGTAAACAAGGGGCTGAAGAATTTAGAGCCAATGTTGACGATGATCCCGAGAAAGTAGAGTTTTGACTTGAGAACTCTATCAGGGTATTTGATGGGCTTTCTTGCACACTGGATGAGTGCTTGAAATGTGCTATATCAATTCTGAGGGATTTGGCATATCAGTGGTGGAATACTCTAATATCAGAGTTACCTGGGAATTCTTTCAAGATGAGTTTAGAAAGAAATATATCAGTCAATGGTTCATTGATAAAAAACACAAAGAGTTTTTAGAGCTAAAATAGGGCTGTATATCTGTGACTGAATTTGAGCGAGAGTTTGTTAGGTTCAGTAAGTATGCTCGAGAATGTATTTCCACCGAGGCCATCATGTGTAAAAGATTTGAAGATAGGTTGAATGAGGATATCAGACTGTTAGTTGGGATTTTAGGGTTGAAAGAATTTGTTGTGCTAGTCGACCGAGCTTGCAAAATCAAAAGGTTGAGCGAAGAAAAGAGAAAAGGTAAGTTTGAGACTATAGATTTGAGAAAAAGACCGCTGAATATGCCATTTCAATCTTCGTCAAATAAATCAAAGAATTTGTATAACCATTCGAATGTTTCAACTGGGTATCCCAACAAAGATCGTGGAAAGCAATATTCGAGTTCTAAGGCCCAAACTACGTCAATAGCTAGTGTTGGTAAAGCCAGGTCTAATAGAATTAAATGTCAACACAATGGTAGATGATATCCCGATGAATGCAGAATAAATAACTCGGCTTGCTTTAAATGTCGCTCCCTAGATCACTTCATTCGAGATTGCCCTGAAATGGCTGAGAAAGATAATTTTCAGAATGCAAGACTATAACACCCCTAACCCATGTCCGTTGCTGGAACAAGTTATGAGGCAATACCAGACTTATCACATCACAACATATACATATCTCATACATTTAAACTTTTAAAGACATACATAATTTATGTACAATCATATCGTCCCTTATAAGACTCTATGAGATCTTCAAACATGCTTGGAAAAGATTCGGGACTAAACTATTAACATTTGAAAACTTTGGGAAACTTAAAAAATTTTCTTGAATGCAGAGGTCACATGCCCATGTGCCCAAGCTGTGTGGCTCACACGGCCACCAAACATGCTTGTGTCATAGACCGTGTGGAAACAGGGCATACATACTGACTTGGGTCACACGGCCGACCACACGCCCGTGTGCCACACATGGCCAATAGACACGCCTATGTTTCTAAGCCGGGTAACTCACTAACTTATTTTAACTAAGCTTTAACAGACACATGGTCGAATCACACGCTTGTGTGCTCAACCGTGTGGACAAGAAATAGGCTTGTTTTAAGCCACTTTTTCTTACCCAAACATCGATCACCTAAGCTCACATATATCACCATACTTTCGTTCAATTTGGCAATCAAAACAACCATTTCAAATACACATTATAAGCCATTACAAAACCAAACATTTATATACTCAAATCAATTCCATTTTTGCATTCAAACACATACCAAACTAATATAATTCATTAGTCAATATACACATATAACCTATTCAATAATTCAACCTTAAACATCCAAGTACCAACTATTATTCAAACAGTTTTGATTCATATTTCTATCACATATCCATACCATTTGCATATCCTCATTCCATCAACTACTTACCAAAACATGCCATATCTAGTACACATAAACATAACCCAATATTCAACCAAGTTAAGCCAAATCACATGGCTTAAACACATCAATACATATAAGATTCAATAGCTAAAAATAACTTATACCTCTCATATAATCAACTAGCCTATACATGCCATATTATCGATTTCAAAGAGTTCAAAAATACAAATTCAATTCCTGGATAGTTTGATGAAATCTTTGATGACTTCCAACCCGAGCGAGCTTTCAAATCACTGTAAAATACAGGAAATAAATAGAGTAAGCTAATAAGCTTAGTGAGCTCGTATGACTAGTATGTAATATATACAATTTAGCAATTAATTCACAATTAGATAAGCATGAATACATATAAATCATCTCTGTCAAAATTAACACGTATTACAATAACAACCTGGTAATTCTTGTATGTATTCATCGGTTTTCACTTATGTAACATATGAAATTATTAAATATTACTTACTTGTCGAGTGTGTCACATATACCTGAACTGATTCATATCATCATATCAATTCTCGTACCATTATCTTGTCCGTTGAACCATGAAAATAACATCGAATATTTTATATCCTGCACACTAATTGGCATATATGTGGTCAAACTACCTATATCTCGATTCACATATAACATTTGTTCGTACGTCATTATAACCTATATTACCATTTCAATACAATTCAACCAAAATTTTCCTAATGCATAAGCATATAAAATCATCAAGTCACCATAGGTGAAAACAATAAATATTTAATCTCAAGTACATATAACTTTATTCCATATTTTAATTCGTCAAATAACATCAATACCATGTAATTCACATAACATTATGGCAATTCATTTCTATTTGTATAAACTATAATTCATTCACATAACCAGTAATTCATCCGTATAAATAATAGTTCATCAGTAATAACAATAATTCATCCGTATCAACAATATTTCATCCATATAAACACATATCTTATTATTATTCCAAAATTCACATATCATACATATAATAATATCACTTATAACTCGTAACTTATCCATATAAACAGTATTTAGGCCCATTGAACCTATTAGAACTTCAAAGGATAGTCGAGTGAACAATATCAGTAATCTGTCAATTCATCATCATACATGCTCTTTCGAGTCATGGTCGGTAAGCTCCTCCCGAGCTGATAAACAGTAAGCTCTATTGGGCTGAAAGCGGTAAGCTCTATTGAGCTGAACAGTAAGCTCTATTGAGCTGAACAGTAAGCTCTATCGAGCTGAATCGGTAAGCTCATACGAGATGTGGTGAGTCCGCAATAAATACAGGAGCTCGACCAATATGGTAATCCCAATAACATGTCACTCGTATCTAATGAATTCATATAGTTCAAACGGGGCTCGGTAACGAATACAATATATCATCAAGGTATTCATATTTCAAGTATTTCAATTATATACATTCAATTCAACAATTACAAGTATAAAGAGTTCAATTCTCATTACACGAACTTACCTCGTATTTGCTTGTATAACTGAAGTCTACATGTCTACCTTTCGTTTCCTCTGATCTAATTTCGGTATTTACTTATCTTGATCTATATGATATCAAATTAACCCATTCAAACTTTCATTTAATTCAATTCAGCCTAAAACATTCATTTTGGCTAAATTACAAATTTACCCTAGACTTTTGACTACTTTGCAATTTAGTCCTTAACACATGAAAATGAAAGATTGCACAATTTGACCATAATCCATGGTAACCAAATTTCCTATATACTACTAGTAGCCCATATCTTTCATTATTTCACACTTTTAACCCCAAAATTTTAAAATTTCACAATTTAATCCCTATTTTGCATTTTTTGTCAGAAATCACTTTATAAAACTTGTTAATCTAGCTTCAAACATTAATAATCTATCATAAAACATCTAAACAACCAAGGATTCAACAATGGCATTATTCAAAATCTATAGCAGTTTCAAAAATGAAGGTACGGGTTATCTAGATTAAGCTACAACGAGCTCAACAATGTAGAAATCATTAAAAACTGAGCAAAAACCACTCACCAATTAATCTTCAAACCTTGGCCGAATGTAGCTTCATCCATGGCTGTTTAACTCATCCATTTTTGGTGGATAATTAGATGGAAGATGATGATATTTAATTTTGTTTATTTTATTATTAACATTTTAACCTTTAATAATATCATAAATTTCAACAATATCAAGCCATAGAATTCCACCATCAACACTTATAGGATAACTACCACTTAAGGACTCCCACTATTTAATTTTATAGTCATTTAATACCTTTAACTTATAGAATACAACTTTTAAGCTCTATGCGATTTAGTCCTTTTTACCGAATTAACTACTTAAACAGTAAAATTTCTTTACGAAATTTTCACACGAACATTCTATCATATTGTAAACCTTAATAAAATCATAAAATAAATATTTTGACTTTAGATTGTGGTCCTAAAACCATTGTTCTGATTAACCCTAAAAATGGGCTGTTACAAAGACCGAGCAACACTACAACTAGAGGGAAGCCACCGAGAAATATGGGAAATGGGAACAGTAGCAGAGGTGTAACGAAAGATTTAACTGCGAGATCGGAGATAAGAGCACCTGCTAGAACCTACGCTATTCGTGTAACACTCCTAACCCATATCCGTCGCCGGAATAGGGTTACAAGGCATTACTATTCAAATTACAATCCAGAGCAAACTTTCATTACAAGGTAAATCATCTAATCTTTTTTTTCTTAAAAAAAAGGCCAAACTACCCATTTTGATACACTATTTAACTAATTATTCTAATCTGTTAATTCAATTCAAACAAATAAACATAGAAATCTAATGCTTAACTTATAACCCAATACAATTCATTTCATATCCAAATGAAATATGCAAACTTAACATTCAAAGTATACGAATGGTTTATATATAAATGAATCTGCCAACTTGTAATTTATATTCACCAATTTAAATTAATAAAGTCACACATCATCATGCTCCATATAACTAACATATATCTCAATGTTCATTTCATTTATCAAATATTACCTAATATCATAACATACATAACTTAACCACAATTATTTTATTCCACAATTATAACATGAGCATATAAGCAAATATATATAATGACCTATTTTTATCACATTTGCCGAACCACATAGGTTATATATGAATAAGTCGAATTAACATACCCAACTTGTCTCCACTTAGCCAATTCACTACATTAATAATAATGACATATGCATATGCATATATGTGTACTCATACAATGCTTTTATAACCGAATTAAAATAGCTAATACCTATTCACATTTATATGCATTTCATAATCATCTCATTTCAATGCTAATCGAAATTAATATACCATTCTCAAATACAAAGCATATCATATAATTAATATACCAAAATAAATCCTAGTCACATTAGAATATAGCTGAATACTTCTTAGTACCAAATCATGATATAAAATGTACTTCTCAAAGGTAAATCATTCACCGATTATAGATAAATATGTATATCCAAGACACAAATTTCACGAACCATATGGAAAACCATACAAAATATCTCCAATCATATTCAGTCATTACAATACATCCTTTATTAGCAAATCATTTACAACACCTTAACCTAACATAATAACTAGAATTTACATATATAACTTTTCTTAGTATAAACGGCATCCAAATTGAACAAACATGCTTATGTATATTATGACCAATTCTTTCATACCACATCCAAATCACCAATCAACTTCAATGCACAACAAAGCACATATCATAAATATTATTCATCCATAGCATAAAATACCATAGCCAAAATAAACTCAAACCATAAGCAAACATAACCGAATTCAAACATGGAAATTAAGCAATTTTTCGCATGGCTCAAATTATATAGAATTAAAATCAGACATTTCAAAAGATAATCCAACCTATACATGCCATAAGTTTGATAGTTCACTTGTAAAGGTATCGAAAATAGTGGATAGTGTGATAGACTTTGCTGACGATCCCCGAGCTCGTAACTTGAATCCAAAATTTATAAAACAGAAGCAAATATACACACAATAAGCTATCTTAGCTTAGTAAGACATAAGCATATAAACAATCAAATGATATTATCAGCTTAATTAAACTAAACCATAATATATCATCTTTATCACATTTAGTCTCAAACTACCAAGGCTCATTAATAATATATTTTCATATTCAAACACTACCTTGGCCGAATACTTATATGATCAAGATAATTAATTATCATCCAACCTTCAAAGCCAAAATGTCAATATATATAACCAAATGTACATACACTTATATTCACAAGCTCAAAAATCATAATATAACATCATGTACATGTACTATCTATATGGCCGAATATACATGGTTTTGTATACACATATTCAAAATCCAATTCCATAATATTCATATCTTTCATTTATAAGATCGAATACACATACCATAATCACATATATTCTTCATTTGCATTACACATGATTTGTAACAAATAATCAAGTTACTTACTTACCTTATTTTAGGTAGGTAACAAGCTAATTCATACCTGATCATTCCAACACATTTTGCACTTTTGATCACAACTTCTCGATGCCCGATGAACCATTCGAAATTGGATAGGAAACTCAGATAATCACACATGTATAGTACAATGCCAACATCCCAGACGTGGTCTTACATATAATAACATATCGATGCCACTGTCCCAGACAGGGTCTTACTCGCACACATATATCGGAATCACATATGTAATAGCCCAAAATTGGGTCTAGTTGGAACAGAGGTTTCGGGACCACAAAATCTGAGATATAAATAATTATTTTATGATTATTTTGAGGTCTATGATATGATTGCATGATTGTGTGAAAATTTCGTGAAGAAATTCTATGCATAAAGTGCTTAATTCGAAGTTAGGGACTAAATTGAATAAGTTGCAAAACTTGCATTCTAGAAGTTTCTAGTATGAAATTGATTTGAAATATTAATTAGGAGGTCTTAAATAGGAATTTGACCAATTTCTAAGTTATGGACAAAAATTGGACATGGATGGAATTTTTGGAAAGTTTAGTAGTAAGGGTATTTTGGTCATTTAGGGGTAAAATGAATTAAAATACAAAATTAAAAGCCAATTTTGCTCATCTTCTTCACCATGGACGTGTATACCAAGGGACACTCCATGGCTAGGGTTTTCAAGCTTCCCAAGCTCAATTGTAAGTCCGTTCTAACCCCGTTTTTCAAGTTCTTTACGTTTTTGGAGTCCCGGTAACTTGATTTAGCTTATGTTAGCAATAATTCAACCTAGGGTTCATATTTGGAAAAATACCCATAGGTAAAACTTGTGTATTCTGGTGTTTTATGATACAATATGAGGTTTTAAGTTATGTTAGACAACTTGTGCTACTCGGTTTTAAGTGAAAACGAGCAAAAGGGCTTAATCGGTAAAAATACCTAATAGTCATAAGTATATGTTAGAGTGAGAATTTGATGTTGCCATAGAAGGGAAAAGTGATCATCATGTCATAAAACATAAGAATAAGGGATGAAGTTTAATTCCCGAGCCTAGGGGCAAAACTGTAAATAAGCAAAAGTTTAGGGGCAAAATTGTAATTTTTCCAAAGTTTGACTTAAGGACTGTTTTGAATAGTACATTAATTAAATAAGTAAAATATGATGTTTTAGATCTCGGAAAACGATATTTGAACCTAAAATGAGAGAAAAATTGAAAATTGGGAAAGTTGGTAAAATGGCCGTTTTAATATCAAGGTAAGTTCATATGTATAATAAGCATTAATTTATGCATGTTTCAATGTAAAATTGATATATTTACTATGATCTCCGAGGTGTTGAAAGTATGTAAGTTAGTATGATAATAATACAACAATAATGCTGTAATTTATATTTGAAAGTTAAATTTAGTGAATTAATTGAATTATGTTAAATTAAATGATTATGGTGCCAAGTTTATGAATTGATTTAAAAATATGTCTATGGTACATGAAGTGCATTGAATTATCATACATAAATGTGATTTCTATGATTATGGATATTATGGGAAATTGTAAGTTCATATGATTTTTAATAAGACAATGTGTAATTTAATGTTATTGCGTTGATATTAAATGAGATGTAAGTTTATATGTAAGTAATACATCACTATTACTTGTATTATGATATTTTATAAAAATATTGGAAATATGTTTGTGGATAATTACTGGATTGGTGAAATTGTTGGAAAAGAGAGAGAAATCCCGGTTGAACCTTCGGAAAGATTGGATGATACAGATGGTATGTAGCTAGGTCACATGTATAGTGCTGAGTGCACATCATGTGTACAAGAGAGCTACAAGACATTATGATGTAGCTAGGTCGTATGGGTGATACTATGTGTACACCATGTAGACAAGAGAGCTACGGGATATATGTAGCTAGGTCGCATGCGTGGTTCCAAGTGAAGGACACCATATAGACAAGAGAGCTACGAGATAAACTGGCTAGGTCACATGGGTGGTACTAAGTGTTCACCATGTGTACAAGAGAGCCGAACTATATGATGGGTGGAGCTATGTGCTGAAACCACCAAGTATCGAGGATTGATCCGAAGTGTTCAACAGGAGACTCTCTATGTATTGCTTTGTGAGTTTTGTGATGAATAAGTGCAGGAACTTGGTTATGTGAATGATGTGTTCATTAAGTGACCAGGATGTGGTAAGGTTACAAACAAGTAAGTTATACATGAGGATGATTTTATGGTGACCTTGTGATCATGGGCCTATACTTGTGATGTATGAAATGTGGTGAAAATGATTTGTGATATGTATGTTAAAATGAGGTTAATACAAAGAAAGTGTGAAAGAGTGAATTAGCAATAAAACTGTTTTGGACAGTAGCAGTGACGTGATTTTGAAAAATCACCAAAAATAGTATAAATTGAATCAGAGACTGAATAAGATATCAAATTAAATCCTAATGAGTATATTTTCATATAAAAGAAATATAGAAAGCAAAGGAGTTCTATATTTTGAGATATTTATGTTTTTGTGAAACTGATTCAGAATGATTACGTGATCCCCTGTTCTGACTTTGGAAAATCACAAAAATTTGGATAAAAATAATTAGAGGCTCAAAATTATATTTTTAAAATAAATAATGAGTCTATTTTCAAGATAAATCAACAAGAACATTATCCGAGTTCTGTACTATGAGATAATTATTTTTTAGTGTAGAGAGGTCAGAATTATCGGAAAGTGAAACAGGGGAAATTTTAAAGAATAAACTGTACTAATTGGCTAAACCAAAAATTATGAAAATTTTATGGTGGAAAGATATGTGAGTCTAGTTTCAGGGGAAATTTACAGATCTTAATTTGGAGCTCTGTAGCTTGAATTATAAATAATTAAGTGACTATGACTCATGTGGATAGTTTGATGTGAACATTTATTAGTAAATTGTGAAATCGTACTTACAAGAATACTATATACATTAAGGATGTGGAATGGAGAGGAGGAGGAGGAAAATAAATATATGTGGAATACATGGAAACTATGGTATATGAAATATTGATATAATGAAATAAATGATATGTGTTTATAAGAAAACAAAAAGAGAATGTTATGTATCATGACATGTATATATATATATGACTAGTCTCAATGTAATGCTTGTTGGGTATGGAATTGAATTGAAATGTTTCAGGCAAACATGTTATTCTGCGCATCTGAATCATGGTATTTTATAAAGATATGATCTAGCTTTAAATATGAATGCTTGATGATTAAGCTGAAGATATTCGGTAAGATGATAATCTTGGTATAAATGTATAAGTGGTACTATAATAAATAAGGTAAAATGAGAATGAGAGACACATGTATGATGACATACAAATGCTATGTTTGTGGTTTAATTGAGGATGTTTAATCATTAAATGAATACCATGTTATATGCTTTTGATTTTGTATAAGTGTGTAAGAGATCAAGGTTGACCAAAGCTTGGAAAATAGCCTAGGTATATTCCACACAGGCAGAGACACGACCATGTGTCTCAGCCGTGTATGGAACACGACTTTGGGACACGGGCGTGTGGAGCCTTAAAGCATGAAATTTCCAAGATTTTTGTAAGTTCTCGGTTTAGTCCCAAACCCTTTCTAAAGTATGTTTTGGGCTCCGTAGACTCAAATAAGGGACTATGTGTAAGAAAATGAACGCTTTGAAATATGAATAAAATTTTATGGCTCGTATTTTAGTTTAATGTTTGTATGTTTGTCTGGTAACACCTCGTACCTTAGCCCGGCCTCAGATACGGGTAAGGGGTGTTACAACATATCGATGCCATGGTCTTACTCGCACATCACAAATCAGAATCCTATGTCATGACATATGTATCCTAACTATTCCTAAGGTACGAAACGAACACATGAACATGGTTACCAAGCTTATACACATTTGGCATTTGCAAGTATATATTCTCACATTTCATTTCAGCATATATAATTTGCATTTAATTAAAATTAAGTATGTCTATTTGCTTATAAACTTACCTCGGATGATATAAAATGGAACGGGACAGCTAGTCGACAACTTTCGTTTTCCCCCGATCCAAATCTGATTTCTTTGGTTCTTGATCTAAACATATTCAAATTAAGCTCATTCAAAAATATTTTCATTCAATTTAGTCCAAAAACACATAAATGGGAAAATTATCATTTTACCCTAACATTTACACTTTTTACAATTTAGTCCCTATTGCACAAAACACAAAATATACAAAATTTCACTATACCCATGTTAGGCCCAATTTTACCCATATTCATACAAATGCATATATTTCATTTATTTCATATTTTAGTCCCTCAAACTATTATTTTTTCAATTTAGTCCTAATTACTCAAAATCATAAAAAATTTCAATAGAAAACATGTTAATCCAAAACATATCTTTCATTTTTCATCATTAAACAACAAAAATCTCAAGCTTTCATCAATGGCACAACTCAAAATATTCATCAAAATAAAAAATTCAAGCATGGGTCTTGAAGATAACTTAGCAACGATCTCAAAAACGTAAAAATTATCAAAAACCGAGCTAGAACTTACCTTGAATCAAGTTGAGAAATGGCCGAACCATAGCTTCTTTTCTTTTTCTTTCTTACTTTTTAATTCGGTGAGAACATAATAATATGAAACCATATTGTATTTTTTTTATGTTTTATTATTACATTAACTTAACATTTGATTTACTAATTTACCCTTTATAATTAAATAACTAAAACACATATAACAAGGGTACAACCGGCCATTACCTCCTCAAATGGTCTATTTACAACTTAAATACTTCAATTTAAAAAGCCACTAGCAATTTGGCCCTTATACTTTAAACTATCAAGTTTTCAATTTATGCGATTAAGTCCTTTTATTTAATCAGACACTTAAACGATAAAATTAAATCACGAAAATTTCACAGATATAAATTCACACATAATAAACACAGTAAATAATTTTAAAATATTTTTGACTTAGATTTGTGGTCTCGAAACCACCATTCCGACTAAGGTCTAAATCGGGCTGTTACAACTCTCCCCCCTTAGGGATTTTCGTCCCCGAAAATCTTACCGGTGAATAGATTCAGATAACGCTCTCTCATTATATCATTTAGCTCCCATTTTGCTTCCTCAACTCCGTGTTTATGCCACAGTACCTTTACTAACAGAATTTTCTTTACTAATAGAATTTTCTTATTTCACAATTCTTTAACCTCACGAGCCAAAATACGAATCGGTTCTTCCTCATATGTCATATCAGACTTAATCTCAATCTCAGATGGACTAATCACATGTGAGGGATCTGATCTATATCTACGAAGATCAAAACATGGAATACATTGTGGATCTTTTCTAATTCAGGTGGCAACAATAGTCTATAAGAAACTGGCCCGATACACTCTATAATCTCATACGGCCCAATAAATGTCAGACTCAATTTGTCTTTACGGCTAAATTTAGGTATTTTCTTCCACGATCAGACTTTCAAAAATATATTGTCTTTGATCTAAAACTCTATATCTTTTCGTTTCAATTCTGCATACGATTTTTGATTATCTGACACTGTTTTCAGACTTTCACGGATTACTTTTACTTTCTACTCGGTCTCTCTGATCAAGTCGACCCCGTGTATCTTGTTTTCACTGAGCTTAGTCCAGTACAATGGTGTGCGACATTCATGACTATAAAAAGCCTCATAAGGTGCCATTTTGATACTCGATTGAAAGCTATTATTATACACAAATTCAATTAAAGGTAAGTATCATTCCCACGTACCTTCAAACTCGAGAATGCAACATCTCAACATATCCTCAAGTATCTGAATAATTTGTTCGGAACGACCATTTATTTACAGATGGAAAGTAATGTTGAAATGTAATTTCGTACCTAATGCATCTTGCAGTTTCTTCCAAAACCACGATGTAAACCTCGAATCTCTATCTGAAATAATAAAAATAGGCACATCGTGTAATCTCATAATCTGAGAAACATATAACTCAGCAAGCTTATCAAGTGAATAATCTGTACGAATCATAACAAAACAAGGTGATTTAGTCAATCTATCCACAATAACCTAGATTGCATCTTTCTTGCTCAGTGTCAACGGTAAACCAGATACAAAATCCATCGTGACTCTATCCCATTTCCACTCAGGTATCATGATCAGCTGAAGTAATCCAGAAGGTACCTGATGTTCGGCTTTTACTTGTTGACAGACTAAACATTTCGAAACAAAGTAAGAAATGTCTCGTTTCAAACCATGCCGCTAGTAAAGCTATTTCAGATCATTGTACATCTTTGTACTACCCGGGTTAACAGATAACCGACTGTTATGAGCTTTATTCAAAATCATCTGAATCAGCTCTAAATTTCTCGGGACACAAATTTAGTTTCTGAATATCAAACAACCCTCAGCATCCACTCTGAACTCTAAATCAACATTTGAATCACATTGAGCTCGTTTTGCTAACAAATCATCATCAACCTTCTAGGCATTATAAATTTATTAAACAAATAACGGTCTTGCTTTCAATTTAGCTATTATTGAACCATCACCGGACATAGCCATATGCTTATTCATTGCACGCAAAGCAAACAATGATTTTCGATTTAAAGCATCAGCAACAACATTAGCTTTTCCCGGGTGGTAGTCAATTACAAGCTTGTAGTCTTTTAGTAATTCTAACCATTGGTGTTGTCTCAAATTCAAATCTTTCTGAGTTATTAAGTATTTCAAGCTTTTATGATTAGAATAAACATGACATTTCTCACCAAACAGATAGTGGCACCATATCTTCAATGCAAACACAATAGCTGCCAATTCTAAATCGTGTGTCAAATAGTTCCTTTCATGCGACTTTAACTGTCTTAAATCATAAGCTATAACTTTTCCTTCCTGCATCAAAACACAGCCCAAAACATTTAAAGATGCATCACTATAAATAATAAATTCTTTACCCGATTCTGGCTGAACTAGCACTAGAGCTTCAGTCAAAAGGGTTTTCAACTGTTCAAAACTTTTCTGGCACTTTTCTGATCACTCGAACTTAACATCTTTCTGTAATAGCTTCGTCATCGGGGCTACAATCATAGAGAAACCTTTCACAAACCGTCCATAATAACCAACAAGTGCCAAAAAAACTTTAGATTTCAGGAACATTTCTCGGAGGTTTCCAATCAAGTATAGCTGAAATTATACTCAGATCAACCTGAATACCCGATGCTGATACAACATGGCCTATAAAACTGACATCACTCAACCAGAACTCACATTCACTGAACTTTGCAAACAAATGCTTATCTCGCAAAGTCTGTTACACAAGTCTCAAATGTTCGACATGTTCTGTTTCATCACGGGAGTAGATCAAAATGTCATCTATGGACGCAACCATAAATCTATCAAGATACTGTTTAAAGATCTGATTCATCAAATCCATGAAAACAGCAGGTGCATTAGTAAGCCTGACGGGCATAACCAAAAACTCATAGTATACGTACCTCGTTCGAAAAGTAGTCCTTGGCACATCAAAGTTTTTAACTCGCAACTGATAGTAGCCCGATCTCAAATCTATCTTTGAAAACACTGTAGCCCCTTTCAGTTGATCAAAAAGATCATCAATCTGTGGCAATGGATACTTATTCTTTATAGTCACCTTGTTGAGCTGTCTATAGTCGATGCACATTCTCATAGTTCCATCTTTCTTTTTCACAAATACTACAGGTGCACCCCAGGGGGAGAAACTCGGTCGCGCAAAACCTTTATCTGTCAACTCTTGCAATTGAGCTTTCAATTCTTTTAATTCAGTAGGTGCCATTCTATACGGAGCTATCGATATCAGAGTCGTCCCTAGCACTAACTCAATACCAAACTCTACCTCCCAAATAGGTGGCAAACCCGACAATTCTTCATGAAACACATCTAGATACACGCACACAATAGGTACTGATTCTGTAACCGCCCGTTTTAAACCCTAATTAGAACGGTGGTTTCAGGACCACGAATCCGAATCTGAAAAATTTTTAAAAATTATTTTTTGTGTTTATTTTGTGTGAATTTATATATGTGAAATTTTCATGATTTAATTTTGTCGTTTAGGTGTCTGATTAAATAAAAGGACTTAATCGCATAAAATGAAAATTAGGTGAAGGGGCTAATTTGCAGTTGGCTTTTAAAATAGAAGCCTTCAAGAGATAATTAGCCCAATATCAAGTGAAGTGGACAGTAATGGGCATGTTATGAATGCTTTTATAATTTTATAACTAAGGTTAATAAGGTAAAATAATAAAAGTAATATATATGATATAATATATGATAATTAAACTAAGTGCTGATATTTTTCCACCATAGCTGAAACATAAACAAGAAATAAAAGAAACAAGAAAGCTAGGGTTCGGCCTTGTTCAAGCTAGATTAAGGTATTTGTTTAGCTCAGTTTTTGATGTTTTCTACGTTTTCGAGATCGTTGCTTCGTGTACTACAAAACCCAAGCTTTAATTTTTGATTTTGATGAATATTTTGAGTTGTGTCATTGTTGATAGTTTGTGATTTTTATTGTTTGATGATGAAAAATGGAAGATATGTTTTAGATTAACATGTTTTGTATTGGAATTTTTAATGATTTTGAGTAATTAGGACTTAATTCCACAAATAATAATTTGAGGGACTAAAATGTAAAATAAATTGAATATATGGACTTGTTGGAGAGTGGGTAAAATTTGGCCCAACATAAGTATAGGGAAATTTTGTGTATTTTGTGTTTGTGCAATAGAGACTAAATTGTAAAAATTGTAAATGTTAGGGGTAAAATGGTAATTTTCCCATTTATGTGTTTTTGGACTAAAGTGAATGAAAATATGTTTGAATGAGCTTAATTTGAATATGTTTAGATCAAGAACCAAAGAAATTGGACTTGGACTGGGGAAAAATGAAAGTTGTCAACTAGTAGCCCCGTCCCGTTTTACGACGTTCAAGATAAGTTTATAAGCAAATAGACGTGTTTAATTGTAGTTAAATGTAAATATTATATGCTGTTAAAAAATGTGTGAATATATATAAGCTTTGGCCGAATATGATTAAGCTTGGCTATCACATCTCCGAAATGGTTTCAATCGAGTTGCGACGTCCGAAAGTCCTGTATGAACCTTAGGAATAGTTAGGATACGTATGTCATGACATAGGATTCTGATATGTGTGTGTGAGTAAGACTATGGCATTGATATGTGATTTCGACATGTGTTTACGAGTAAGACCTTGTCTAGGACAGTGGTATCGATTTGTGGCTACATGTAAGACCACGTCTGGGACGTTGGCATTGTACGATTTATGTGATTATCTGAGTATCTTATCCAATTCTGAATGGTTCATCGGGTAAAGGTAAATCACGATCGAATGTGTAAATGAGTCAAAAAGCCAAGTATGGTTTAGCTTGTTAGCTATTGTTAATAAATTATGTGTGAGACTTGAAATTTGATAAGATTTATGTGATGCAAAAGACAAATATGTATATATGAAATAAACAAGTATATTTGATTTGAACAAATGTTATGAATATTAAGGAATGAATTTTGGATATATATATGTGACCATATATGTGTTCAGCCATACTAATGGTAAATGTACATGATACTATTAGTTGGATTCTTGTGCTTATGCAAATAAATATATACATGTGTTTAATTGAATAGTGATATTTTAACCTAGAAAGTTGACTTTACATTCGGTTAATATGGTTGTGATAGTATTCAGCTATAGTAGCATTATGCATGAAAATACTATCATTTATTTCACTTGTTAGTTCGAAGTTAAGATTGGCAATGTTAATATAATCCAACTTAACTTGAAATGAATTGATTATGTCTTGGAATTGCTTATTTTCTTTAAACTTACTAAGCTATGTTACTGTACTTTGTGTATGTGATTCTTTGTTTTATAGATTTTGGATTCAAGTTACAAGTTTGGGGATCGTTAGCAAAGTCTATCACACTATCTACAGCTTCGGTATTTAAATAATCAAACTCATATTATGGCATGTATAGGCTAGATTATATTTTGAGTGTGCTAAAAGTTGATTATGTATATAAGCCATGCGAAAATGGCTAAATTATTATATTAGTGTTCGGTTATGAAAGGTAAGACTTATTGTAACACCCCGAACCCGAAACCGACACCGGAGTCGAACACGAGGTGTTAACTGACTTTAACCCCTTATAAAATTTATTTTCCAGACACTGCCCAATCTGTGTACTAGTCGTTTTAAAAATCATATCTTGAGTTTCATAACTCGAAAATCAGTTTCGTGATTTTTCCCAGAAACTAGACTCATGTGCCCATCTATGTATTTTTTTCTAGAAGTTTTGGTCGGGCCAATTAGTACAGTTTATTAGTCAAAGTCTCCCATGTTGCAGGGGTCGACTACACTGACCTTTGCCCATTACGACCTGGATATCTCCCTGCACGGGGCTTCAATACTGATGCCGTTTGTTTCTATGAAAACTAGACTCAGAGAGGAATCTATACATAAATGGTACGACCCCTAATTATCTCTGGTTAATTTATAATGAATTTCCAAAGTCGGAGCAGGGAATCCAGAAACAGTTCTGGCACTGTTCCACAAAAATCTGATTATCTCTTAATATACTGCCCATATGATCTTTTTGTTACTTCCTCATGAAAACAGACTCATCGAGCTTCGATTACATAATTTATTCATCAATTAATTCCACTCCTACTATTTTTAGTAATTTTTCAATCTCATGACACTGCTGCTGCCAGCATCTGTTACGAAAGTAACTAGGTCCATTTCATGCCTACCCTTGATCCAACTCAATCGAACATTCGTGCCATTTTCGCATGGCTTAAAGTTTACATGCCAAAGTTCAAACACAACGTAATAGCTTATACATGCCAAAATGTTCTTCTAAGCCAACTAAGAAGAAAGTACCAAAACTTGCTATCCGGTGTGATGACTTCGATGACGACCTGACCCCGCAAAAATAGATGAGTCCAAGCAACCTATAATGGGTGACAAGGAAACACCGAGTGAGTTTATAACTCAGTAAGTCATAAGCAATGTACTACTATCCATCAATAACATTATCACAAGAGGAAACAAAATGGAACGAGACAATTTACTCCATCCATACCGAACCATACCATAGTTCCTCCCACCTATCGATTCAATTTCATATCAATTCATGCATTCACATTCCATATACTCATCAATAGGACATTGAAGCATTTTCATAAATCAATTTATTTTCGTTACAATCAAACGACTAAACGGCCTTTCACCCATCCTACGATAAATTTTATGTACGTGACTTCAAGTATATTTGTCACATAGGTTCAAACTTACCGGGCTCAACACCAAGTATAAGCATAGCACCTATTAGCCATGTACTCAAGACACTTACCCGACCCGCTGTCCGCGATCGACTCAATAGTGTCGCACACATAGTGTCCATAATGATTCACGAATGCATATTGAGTCCGCACACTCAGTGCTATATAATCAACTCGCACACTTAGTGCTACGTAATCAAATCGCACACTTAGTGCTACATAGTCAAACTCGCACACTTAGTGCCGCATGGTCAATTCGCACACTTAGTGCATCATATTCATTTCGCACACTTAGTGCAACATAGTCAAATCGCACACTTAGTGCTGTACAATTTAATCCCGCGCACTTAGCGCCAATCTCATGGTCATAAATGGTTATACCCGCACGTTTAGTGCCGAGATCAACAACTCAGTACATCTTACCTCTTTTCTTTTCATTCAACAATTTCATCATCACATACGTACATGCATATATATATGTATATTTATTCATTCCATTCAGCATCAATACATAAACATTATGACCATTTGAAATAATACCAACTACATGCTTAATGACTTACCTCGTGTTGGGTAAGACGGTTCCAACTCGGCTACTCGATGACCTTTTCTTTGCCTTTGCTCGATTCACCTCCTTTAACTCCTTGAGCTAAATCAATAATTTAACTAGTTTAACCACTACGATTATCACCAAATAAATCACATTCAATTAACACTACCCATTTACATATACATCAACTATCAAATTCTCACTCCTTAGCTAATGCCGAATGCTTATATAAGCCCTAAGTCATATTTACACATTTATCAACTTTCCAATTCAACTTAATACCAAAAATTAATGACATTTAAATAGCCAACTCAATTTCATCCTTAATATTTCTTATAACAAAATTTATCAAAATTCAATAAGAAATACATTAAATTCCATGACCGAATTTGCATTTCACCATAATAGCCACTTGCCCTAAAACAATTAAGCCACAATCATTTACTTTACCTAGCTTAGACTTAGATTAATAATTATCTAAATTATTTAAACATTCAACACAAACTCTTCTTTAATTAAGCACATATTCGGCAAGGAAAAATGGTAATTTAGCAAACCTTAGTTTAACATATAATTTGTTTATAACACATTTTAAGCCTTCTTTTCATGCCGTCAACTCAAAACACATACATTACTCAGATATAACCAAGTTCATATTCGGCAATAGCATCCAACATGATAGCCGATTCTTTCTACTTAGCATCTAATGCATACATATGATCATTTGTTTGGCTCAAACGCCCATCCACCATGATTCGTCCAAATTAATATGAAACAACAGCCATATTCTTTATTGACTACTATGGCCGAAAGCTTTATTCATTCCCAAAATCAAATTTTAACATAAACTTTTTACCTTAGTTTAAGCCTAGGATGACCGAGTGGTGTTTCTCCCCTATTCTTCCTTCACATTCGGCTTAGAAGAAACAAAGATGAACACTTAGTTTTCTTCACCCATCCCCCCCCTTCTCAAGCTTCAAATGACCGAATGTTTTTGCCCCAATTCTTTCTTTCAATCCGGCCAAGAAGAACCAAAAAAAACACAACTTGTTTTTCTTTCTTCCTTAGAACATTTGGCCAAGGGGAAATGAAGAAAGATGGACACTTTTTTTTTGTTTTTCCTTCTTACTTTCACGGCAATGGGGAGGGGAAGAAACAATTACACACATCCTTTCCTTTTTCCATTTCTTTATTTCCCCATACTTCTTATTATATTTTATCCTACATACCTCACTAGGCCAACATGTTCCCAACATGTTTCCACCCATAGCATGGCCGGCCACTACTTATTAGGAGGGGGAATTTGACATGCAAGTCCCCCCTTTTTTCCCACATGCACTAATAGGTCCTTACGCATTGACCTATCACATTTTAAAATTTTCTCACATAAGTCCTATTGACTTAATTCACATGCAATCGACTAAATCGAAGCTTGAAATTTTCACACATTCATAGTTACATATTCTAGACAATAAATATCACATTCAAACATTTCGGTGACTCGGTTTAACGGTCCCGAAACCACTTCCCGACTAGGGTCAATTTTGGGCTGTCACAACTCTCCCCCACTTAAGAAATTTTCGTCCTCGAAAATCTTACCGGTAAATAGGTTTGGATATCGTTCTTTCATCGAGCTCTCGGGTTCCCAGGTTGCTTCCTCGATCCCGTGTTTGAGCCACAACACCTTAACCAACGGAACCCTTTTATTTCGCAACTCTTTCACTTCACGAGCTAGGATACGAATCGGTTCTTCTTCATAGCTCAAGTCAGATTGAATTTCAATTTCTGAGAGATTAATCACATGTGACGGATCGGATCTATAACGTCGAAGCATTGAAACATGAAAGACATCGTGAATCTTTTCAAGTACATGGGGTAAAATCAATCGATACGCAACTGGACCGACTCGTTCGGATATTTCGTATGGCCCAATGAATCTCGGACTCAACTTGCCCTTTCGGCCAAATCTGAGTACCTTTTTCCAAGGCGAAACTTTAAGAAACACTTTATCTCCCGCCTGATATTCAATGTCTTTTCGTTTCAAATCCGCATACGATTTCTGACGATCCGTGGCTGCCTTTAGACTTTCGCGGATCACCTTTACTTTTTGTTCGGCATCTTTAATCAAATCAACTCCGAAAATTTTACTTTCACCAAGCTCGGTCCAAAACAATGGCGTACGGCATTTACGACCGTACAAAGCCTCATAAGGTGCCATCTTAATACTTGATTGAAAACTATTGTTGTAAGCGAATTCAATCAAAGGTACATACCGTTCCCATGAACCACTAAACTCAAGGATGCAGTATCTCAGCATATCCTCGAGTATCTGAATTATCCACTCGGATTGTCCATCAGTTTGGGGGTGAAAAGCGGTGCTAAAATGCAGCTTGGTACCCAAAGCTTCTTGCAATTTCTTCCAAAATCGTGAGGTGAATCTCGGATCTCTATCCGACACGATAGAAATAGGTACTCCATGTAATCTCACAATCTGAGAGACATACAATTCGGCTAGTTTATCCAATGAAAGATCCGTACGCACGGGGATAAAGTGAGCCAACTTAGTCAGCCTATCAACAACAACCCAAATCGCATCCTTCTTACTTGCGGACAATGGCAGTTCGGACACAAAGTCCATTGTGACTCGGTCCCATTTCCACTCGGGTATCATGATCGGCTGAAGTAACCCTGAAGGCACTTGATGTTCCGCTTTCACTTGTTGACATATTAAACATCTCGAAACAAAGTCGGAGATGTCTCGTTTCATACCACGCCACCAAAACCGACGTTTCAAGTCGTTGTACATTTTCGTGCTCCCGGGGTGAATTGACATTCGGCTACAATGGGCTTCGTTCAGAATCATCGGAATGAGTTCCGAATTCCTTGGAACACACAAACGACTTCTAAACCTCAAACAACCATCATCATCAATCTGAAACTCCGATTCCTTGTTCGGAACACACTCAGCTCGTTTTGCAACCAATTCATCATCGACCTTCTGAGCTTCACGAATTTGATGAGTCAATAATGGTTTGGCTTTTAATTCAGCTACTAACACATTGTCAGGTAGAACAGACAAGTGTACATTCATCGCTCGCAAAGCAAACAGTGATTTCTGGCTTAAGGCGTCCGCAACCACATTAGCCTTTCCCGGGTGGTAATCAATGACAAGCTCGTAATCTTTCAACAACTCAAGCCAACGTCTTGTCGCAGATTCAAGTCTCGTTGAGTCATCAAATATTTGAGACTTTTGTGATCCGAAAACACATGGCACTTCTCACCAAACAAATAATGTCGCCATATTTTCAATGCAAACACAATGGCGGCTAGTTCGAGATCATGGGTCGGATAATTTCTCTCGTGTGGCTTCAATTGTCTTGACGCATAGGCCACAACTCGACCTTCTTGCATCAATATGCAACCCAACCCAAGTAGGGATGCGTCACTATAAATGACAAACTCTTTACCCGATTCGGGTTGCACCAAAATTGGAGCTTCAGTCAAATGAGTTTTCAGTTGATCGAAGCTTTTCTGACATTTCTCCGTCCATTCGAACTTATCATCCTTTGAAGTAGCTTCGTCATTGGTGTGGCTATCATCGAGAAACCTTTGACAAATCGTCGGTAATAACCGGCGAGCCCTAGAAAGCTCCGGACTTCGGTAACATTTCTCGGAGGCTTCCAGTTAAGTATGGCTGAAATTTTGCTCGGGTCAACTCGAATACCCGATGCGGATACCACATGACCCAAGAAGCTAACCTCTCTTAACCAGAACTCACACTTACTGAACTTAGCATATAACTGCTTATCCCGCAAAATTTGCAACACTAGCCTCAGATGCTCAGCATGTTCGGTCTCATCTCTTGAATAGACCAAGATGTCATCAATAAACACAACTACGAACCGATCCAAATACGGCCTGAAGATCCGATTCATCAAATCCATAAACACCGCAGGGGCATTAGTGAGCCCAAACGGCATCACTAAGAACTCGTAGTGACCGTACCTCGTTCTGAAAGCAGTTTTGGGTACGTCCGAATCTCGAATCCGCAACTGATAATAACCCGATCTCAAATCTATCTTTGAAAACACCGATGCTCCCTTTAATTGATCGAACAGATCATCAATACGCGGTAACGGATACTTATTCTTTATCGTCACTTGATTTAGTTGACGATAGTCAATGCACAACCTCATGGTTCCGTCCTTCTTTTTCACGAACAATACTGGTGCACCCCAAGGTGAGAAACTCGGCCGAGCGAAACCTCTATCCGTCAATTCTTGCAACTGAGCTTTCAACTCTTTTAACTCGGTTAGTGCCATACGATACGGAGCGATCGAAATTGGCGTAGTTCCAGGTACAAGCTCAATACCAAACTCTACCTCCCGAACAGGTGGCAAACCCGGTAACTCTTCAGGAAAAACATCCGGGTATTCACAAACCACCGGCACCGATTCGGGTTTCTTTTCTAACTCCTTGTCATCAAGTACATACGCGAGGTATGCTTCGCACCCTTTCCTTACATATTTCTGGGCCAACATTGCTGATATTACAGCTGGCAACCCCCTTAAGTCCGCAACTCAACTCGGATTATTTCGTTATTTGCGCACCTCAAATCGATAGTCTTGCTTTTGCAATTCACAACCGCATCATGCGCGGTTAACCAATCCAAACCAAGAATAACATCAAACTCGTCGAACGGCAAAAGCATCAAATCGGCCGGAAAACAGGATTCTCGGATTATTAGAGGGCATCTCTTACACACTTTATCAACAAGTACGCATTGACCCAAAGGGTTTGATACTCGAATTACGAGCTCAGTAGACTCAACAGGTAGAGTCTTACTGGTTGCTAAGGTTTCGCATACATATGAATGAGTAGAACCAGGGTCAATCAATGCAATCACATTAGTATCAAAGAGAGTGAAGGTACCAGTGATGACGTCGGGGGAGGATGCCTCCTCTCGTGCGCGAATGGCATATGCTTAGCAGGAGTACGGTTCTCGGCGCGATCGGCCATATCAGAGGCCCCCCTCTGACTACCACCCCTGCCTCCTAAAATTCTCGGTGGTCTACCTCTAGATGTCACTCCACTAGGTCTTGCACCTTGAATCTTATTCTTCTCATCCAGCTCCGTGCAATCTCTAATGAAGTGGTCCTTCGAACCGCATCCGTAACAGGCCCTGCTAGTAGACTTGCCCCAACATTCACCTAGGTGTCGTCTTCCACATTGGGGACATTCAGGTTTCTCGTGACGATTATTGCCCACACTAGCTACCGAAGTAGCTCGGGAGCCCATCGATGGTCTTGCCCTGATGGAAATTCCCACAGTCGCCCTCGACTTATTAATGTCCTCCCTGAACTTCTTTACAGCTGAGAACGGAGCTTTACCCGTCGATCTTTTACGATAATCTCTAGCTTCAAATTCAGCCTTCCTCTTCTCCTTTCCAAGTTCTTCCGCCTTGCAGGCTCGTTCGACTAGTGTTACGAATTCTTTTATTTCCAAAATACCCATTAGTAGCTTTAAATCTTCATTCAATCCTTCCTCGAACCTTTTGCACATAGCAACCTCATCAGCTACACACTCCCGGGCATACCTACTGAGTCTTACGAATTCATGTTCGTATTCAGATACAGTCATACGGCCTTGCTTGAGTTCCAAGAACTCCTTACGCTTCTGATCAATGAACCGTTGGCTAATAAATTTCTTTCGGAATTCTGTTTGAAAGAAGTCCCAAGTTACTCGCTCGTTCGGACTATGGAAATCAAGGTCCTCCACCAATAGTAGGCTGAGTCTCGCAACAGAGATACAGCACATTTTAGACATTCGTCAGGTGTGCATGACAATTCATCGAACACCCGAATGGTGTTATCAAGCCAGAACTCGGCCCTTTCGGCATCATCAGTTACTATGGCCTTGAACTCCTCGGCCCCACTCTTCCTAATCAAGTCTACAGGTGGCTTACTCAGCCTCACAGGATCAGCGACTGATGGCATTACAGGCTCTTGGGGTGGATTATTCAAATTTGGGAATTGTTGGACAGCCGGGTTGGTTCGGGCATATTGCGCGACCCACTCATTCATCATGGTAAAGAAGGCTTGTTTAGCCCCTCACCTTGATTATTCGCAGATGACTGAGGTTCAACAGGCGGCGTCCCTTGTGCAGGAGCAGCCGCTACGCTCTCAACGTCATCCGCTAGGGTTCTTTCTTCACCGGGGTCCATTTACTAATCAAACAAAAACATTTCAACCGTCTGAAGTCATCACACATTTAAACATTAACATTCGGCATGTATAGCTAGACTCATACGCGCTATGGTAGTCCTAGAACCGACTAAACCATAGCTCTGATACCAATCAAATGTAACACCCCGAACCCGAAACCGACACCGGAGTCGAACACGAGGTGTTAACTGACTTTAACCCCTTATAAAATTTATTTTCCAGACACTGCCCAATCTGTGTACTAGTCGTTTTAAAAATCATATCTTGAGTTTCGTAACTCGAAAATCAGTTTCGTGATTTTTCCCAGAAACTAGACTCATGTGCCCATCTATGTATTTTTTTCTAGAATTTTTGGTCAGGCCAATTAGTACAGTTTATTAGTCAAAGTCTCCCATGTTGCAGGGGTCGACTACACTGACCTTTGCCATTACGACCTGGATATCTCCCTGCACGGGGCTTCAATACTGATGCCGTTTGTTTCTATGAAAACTAGACTCAGAGAGGAATCTATACATAAATGGTACGACCCCTAATTATCTCTGGTTAATTTATAATGAATTTCCAAAGTTGGAGCAGGGAATCCAGAAACCGTTCTGGCCCTGTCCACAAAAATCTGATTATCTCTTAATATACTGCCCATATGATCTTTTTGATACTTCCTCATGAAAACAGACTCATCGAGCTTCGATTACATAATTTATTCATCAATTAATTCCACTCCTACTATTTTTAGTGATTTTTCAATCTCATGACACTGCTGCTGCCAGCATCTGTTACGAAAGTAACTAGGTCCATTTCATGCCTACCCTTGATCCAACTCAATCGAACATTCGTGCCATTTTCGCATGGCTTAAAGTTTACATGCCAAAGTTCAAACACAACGTAATAGCTTATACATGCCAAAATGTTCTTCTAAGCCAACTAAGAAGAAAGTACCAAAACTTGCTATCCGGTGTGATGACTTCGATGACGACCTGACCCCGCAAAAATAGATGAGTCCAAGCAACCTATAATGGGTGACAAGGAAACACCGAGTGAGTTTATAACTCAGTAAGTCATAAGCAATGTACTACCATCCATCATAACATTATCACAAGAGGAAACAAAATGGAACGAGACAATTTACTCCATCCATACCGAACCATACCATAGTTCCTCCCACCTATCGATTCAATTTCATATCAATTCATGCATTCACATTCCATATACTCATCAATAGGACATTGAAGCATTTTCATAAATCAATTTATTTTCGTTACAATCAAACGACTAAACGGCCTTTCACCCATCCTACGATAAATTTATGTACGTGACTTCAAGTATATTTGTCACATAGGTTCAAACTTACCGGGCTCAACACAAGTATAAGCATAGCACCTATTAGCCATGTACTCAAGACACTACCCGACCCGCTGTCCGCGATCGACTCAATAGTGTCGCACACATAGTGTCCATAATGATTCACGAATGCATATTGAGTCCGCACACTCATGCTATATAATCAACTCGCACACTTAGTGCTACGTAATCAAATCGCACACTTAGTGCTACATAGTCAAACTCGCACACTTAGTGCCGCATGGTCAATTCGCACACTTAGTGCATCATATTCATTTCGCACACTTAGTGCAACATAGTCAAATCGCACACTTAGTGCTGTACAATTTAATCCCGCGCACTTAGCGCCAATCTCATGGTCATAAATGGTTATACCCGCACGTTTAGTGCCGAGATCAACAACTCAGTACATCTTACCTCTTTTCTTTCATTCAACAATTTCATCATCACATACGTACATGCATATATATATATGTATATTTATTCATTCCATTCAGCATCAATACATAAACATTATGACCATTTGAAATAATACCAACTACATGCTTAATGACTTACCTCGTGTTGGGTAAGATGGTTCCAACTCGGCTACTCGATGACCTTTTCTTTGCCTTGCTCGATTCACCTCCTTTAACTCCTTGAGCTAAATCAATAATTAACTAGTTTAACCACTACGATTATCACCAATAAATCACATTCAATAACACTACCCATTTACATATACATCAACTACAATTCTCACTCCTAGCTAATCCGAATGCTATATAAGCCCTAAGTCATATTACACATTATCAACTTTCCAATTCAACTTAATACCAAAATAATGACATTTAAATAGCCAACTCAATTCATCCTTAATATTCTTATAACAAAATTATCAAAATCAATAAGAAATACATTAAATCCATGACCGAATTTGCATTCACCAAATAGCCACTTGCCTAAAACAATTAAGCCACAATCATACTTACCTAGCTTAGACTTAGATAATAATATCTAAATTATTAAACATTCAACACAAACTCTTCTTTAATTAAGCACATATTCGGCAAGAAAATGTAATTAGCAACCTTAGTTAACATATAATTGTTTATAACACATTTAGCCTTCTTTCATGCCGTACTCAAAAACCATACTTTACATTACTCA